>NC_080798.1:37447122-37809622 GCF_028018385.1 Neofelis nebulosa
GAGAGAGACACAGAGAGAGAGAGAGAGAGAGAGACACAGAGACACAGAGAGAGAGACACAGAGACACAGAGAGAGAGGACACAGAGAGAGAGAGAGAGACACAGAGAGAGAGAGAGAGGACACAGAGAGAGAGAGAGAGACCAGAGAGAGAGACACAGAGAGAGAGAGAGAGACACAGAGAGAGAGAGACACAGAGAGAGAGAGAGAGAGAGACACAGAGAGAGAGAGAGAGACACAGAGAGAGAGAGAGAGACAGAGAGAGAGAGACACACACAGAGAGAGAGAGAGACACAGAGAGAGAGAGAGACACAGAGAGAGAGAGAGAGACACAGAGAGAGAGAGAGACACAGAGAGAGAGAGAGAGACACAGAGAGAGAGAGAGACACAGAGAGAGAGAGAGAGACACAGAGAGAGAGAGAGAGAGAGAGACACAGAGAGAGAGAGAGAGACACAGAGAGAGAGAGAGAGAGACACAGAGAGAGAGAGAGAGAGAGACACAGAGAGAGAGAGAGAGAGAGAGACACAGAGAGAGAGAGAGAGAGACACAGAGAGAGAGAGAGAGAGAGACACAGAGAGAGAGAGAGAGAGAGACACAGAGAGAGAGAAGAGAGAGAGACACAGAGAGAGAGAGAGAGACACACAGAGAGAGAGAGAGACACAGAGAGAGAGAGAGAGAGCACACAAGAGAGAGAGAGAGAGAGACACAGAGAGACACAGAGTCTGAAGCAGGCTCCAGGCGCCAGGCTCCAGCTCCAAGCTGTCAGCACAGAGCCAGACATGGGGCTCAAACTCAACAACCATGAAATCAAGACCTGAGCCTAAGACAGATGCTCAACTGATAGTCACCCAGGTGCCTCAAATGTTTGTTTATGTAGAGTACATGAACGCATGGGGGGGGGAGGGCAGAGAACGAAGGTGAGAGAATCCCAAGCAGGCTCCACTCTGACAGCTGCCCCCCACCCCCATCCCCATGCAGAAGCTCAGTCTCACAAACCATGAGATCATGACCTGAGCTGAAATCCAGAATCGAACACTTAACCAACTGAGCCACCCAGGTACCCCTGACTTTTCATTTTTTCAAATAAATTTTCATGTTATTTGATGAAGTTTGATATTTAGTCTTTCTTCTGTTTGTGTGTTTGTTTTTAACTTTAATCCTTTTGAAATGATCCTGGAGACAAGCGTAAGGCTTTTGGATTACTTGTATTTTGAATGTTCTTAAATTTTAAGTTTAAAATTTTGATACCATATTTACTAGGTAATAACCAAGTAACTCAAATCATATTTTTGGTCTTAGAAGGCTTGACTTTTTAAAGGATCAAGGTGAGGATTATCAAGGTCTATGATGATTTCATCTAGGAAAGTTCAGTGCTTTCATGCTAGTAGATATTGACTATTGAGATTAAGTTAACTCTCTTGTTCATTCACTGTCAAAAAAGAGAGGAAAAAAAAAACAGCCTTAAAACACTGGAAGTGTAGCTATGTGTGTGTTGGTGGAGGGGACATTAAATGATTTTATAGTAAAAGAACAAACTAAAGAAAATTATAAATGTTTGTCTTTCCTTTATCTATAATATAGTTACAGGGTTATTTTGTGATTGCCACCTGTAATACATTTGAAATTTGAAAATGCTCAGCCTCTTGGTACAGGCAATAATATGTCTTTATCCTCTACCATTTCATCTTAAAATATATCTAGGAAGAAAATGAAGTAGTTTCTTGTACTGAGAAAATAAAGATGATTTTATTCTATTTAAGAATCTCATTGAAGTATTTATTACCTGAAGATAATTTTCTAAGGTATATCTCATAGTGGTCTGTAAATAAATCCCAGAACCTGTATTTTTCCCAGAACCTGTATTTTTGAGAACTTGTATCAACAGTCATTCCAAATTACTTTAATAATATTTATTGTTAGTCTCAATACCTAGATTATACTTGACATTTTTAGAGATTTAAGAAAATAATCCATATTGAAATCAGACAATAAAATGTTACCTGAATTTTTCTTTTAAGATGGGACAGTCATGGTCAGCATATAAAACTTGATTGTAAGGAGTTTATATTTTAAACCTAGAATAGTTACTGGCAGTCCATAAATAGGATTGATGGAAGGAGGGAAACTAAGTTCCACTGTCTCCCTGGAGAATTTTTATTTTCCAAAATATGCATACATACAACTTATATGCCTAGTATGATAAGGGTCTATTGTTCAAAGTTTTTGTTAAATTTTACTGGAATGGCCATTTTTTACGATATATGTGGTATCAAAATATAAAGAAATTGAGACTAAAAATGTTTATCTTATTTCTGTGGCTAGTCTTTTTGTTTTTGTCTATTTTGAAGGAGAAAGAGGGAGTGTGTGAGCAGGGAAAGGGCAGCGTGGGAGAGAGAGAATCCCAAGCAAAGTCACAGGCTGACTGTGAAGTTCAAACTCAGGAATCTTCTGTGAGATGAGGACCTGAGCCAAAATCAAGAGCTGGATGCTTAACCAACTGAGCCATCCAGGTGCCCCTCTGTAGCTTATCTTTAGAGAGTACTAGTTAACTTTGTTTTATTGTTGAGAAGTACTAAACATGATCTTTGTCAGTTATGGGGCAGGGAGTGCATACACACCAGCCAGTTTTACCCATAAGCAGTTATTTCAGATTCAAAAATTCCCAAGTAGATCAAGCTCAGTACTAATGTGGAACACATAGCTTCATTTTATTTTGTTTTTTAATTTTTTTTAACATTTATTTATTTTTGAGACAGAGACAGAGCATGAGCAGGGGAGGGTCAGAGAGAGAGGGAGATACAGAATCCAAAACAGGCTCCAGGCTCTGAGCTGTCAGCCCAGAGCCCAATGCGGGGCTCGAACTCATGGACTGTGAGATCATGACCTGAGCCAAAGTCGGACACCCAACCGACTGAGGCACCCAGGTGCCCCATCTTCATTTTAAAAGTTCAGAGAGTCAGCTACGATAAGTTTATCAAAATCCTATCCTTTTTTTTCCCTTGGATTTCACAACTGGGTCAGGCGTATCATGAAAACAGAATTTTCATAAAGATTGCAGAAAGTTATAGACAAATGTATAAGCAAATAAAAAATCAAATTGTTTCTGAATCAATAAAAGCAATAACAAGAAAAATTCCAAATACAGATAAAGTTTTGTTTCATGCCTTCAATCAAGTATGCTGTCTGTGCAGTTTAATGAGTCTTTCATTTTATTGAGCTAGCTTACCAATTTATAACAGAAAGAATTTAGACGGGGTCTATAGAACACCATCCATGTGTATGATGGAAAAAAAATCTGCCTTATACATCAGGAAAGTATGAAATTTCGGGGTAAATTAAATCTTTCCTGATTATTCTTTGTCTTTTGTATCAATATGGATTCATGGAGTCCTAATTTATTCAGTGGGTTATAATCTAATACTTATTTAGATGCTCAAATTTTTTCCAGAATGGGGGGCCCATCAGTATGCTCTTGGGTCCTTCTGAGAAGTCTCCATTATTTCTCATTGTGCATCTTTAAATTATAACTTAAATATTACTCTATGACTTCATGTGTCCTATTCTCATGACCCCTTCCAAACCCGCCCCCCACTCTGGCCTTGGTAACATTGTTGTCATATATTTAACTTCTAAATATGTTATAAGCCTTACAGTTCACTGTCATTTTTTATAATAGACATTAAATTCATTTTACAGAGATGAAAGAAGAAAATATGTTATGATTACTCACATTGTATAATTTCTGGTGCCCTTAGTACGGATACACATTTCCTTTTTGTATCATTTTCCTTCTGTATGAAGGACTTCTTTAGCATTTCTTGTAGCTCAGGTTTGCTGGTGAATTGTTTTAGCTTGATATATCTAAGAAAGTATTTAATCTTTATTTTTGAAGGCTTATTTCTTTATGCTATTAGTTATTAGGTTGACTGTTTGCTTTAGTAGAGTTCAGTTCTGACTTGGATAGTTTCCTATGAGAAATCTTACCATTCTTCATTGTTTTGTGTAAAACGTAAGCTTTTCTCTACTTGAAAGATTTCTCCTTTATTATAGTTTTTTAAAAATTGGTTTAAAATGTGCCTTTGCATTGTTTTCTTCATGTTTGCTGTACAGGGAATTTATTGAGTTTGTTGGATCTGTGGGGTTATAGCGCTTATTAAACTTGGAAAGAATTCAGCCATTATTTCCTCAAATTGATTTATTTTTTGTTTGTATTTAATGTATCTTTTTATCCTTCCCTGATTTGTTTTCCTTTGACTCCAGTTGCACATATGGTAGTCCACTTCTAGTTATCCCACAGCTCACTGATAGGTTCTTTTTTTTCTTCTTTTTGCATTTTTCCTCTCTGTATTTCATTTTGGATAGATTCTGTTTATGTGTCTTGAAGTTCATAAATCCTTTCTCCTGAAGCATCTGTTCTGATATCAGTGAAAAACAATGTGTTTTTCATGGCAGACACTATAGTTTTCACATCTGGAAGTTTAACTTATTTTATATCTTCATGTTGCTAACATACTTGATATTCCCATTTTCTTCCTGAACATAAGGAAATATAATGATAAAATTTTTAATGTCCTTTTCTAGGCATTCTATTAAAAGCATACATTGGAAGTATTGCATGTTTAGTTTCAGACTACCATAGTAAAGCCAATATCACAATAAAGTGAGTCAAATGAAATTTTTGGCTTCCCAGTGCATATAAAAGTTATGTTAACACTGTAGTCCATTAAGTGTACAATAGCATTATGTCTTCAAAATACCAGTGTACAAATGAATTTAAAAGTTAAAATAGTTAATAAAATTAGAGCTCTAGAATAAACATAAATATAACGTAAATGTAACCATTTCAGCAAGTTGTAATCATGGATCCCAAATGAACGTAACAAATAGTGAAAAATTTGAAATACTGTGAGAATTGCCAAAATGTGGCACAGAGACTTGAGGTGAACAAACACTGTTGGAAAAATGGTGCCAACAGACTCGATGCCAGCTTGCCCTAAAGCTTTAGTTTGTAAAATATGTAGGTATTTGTGAAGTACAATAAAAGGTGTTATGCCTGTGTCTGGGTGTTTTTTGGTCTGCTTCTATTGATTTTTTTTTTTTTTCCTTGAAGAATCATACCTTCCTCTTTGCCTAACTGATAGCTTTTAATGGAATGCCGTACACTGTGACTTTTAACTTTGTTGTTGCTGAATACTTTGGCATATCTGTAAATGATCTTGAGCTTTGTGCTGGAACACAGCTACTTGGAAAGAGATAAATCCTTTTGAGTTTGCTTTTAAGCAATATGTTGGGTAGCCTTAGACTAACCTTCATCTAATTTTGCCCCACTACTGAGTTTTCTTTTTGTTTTTTAAATCCATTTTATTATTTAATTTACATCCAAATTAGTTAGCATATAGTGCAACAATGATTTCAGGAGTAGATTTCTTAGTGCCCCTTAACCCATTTAGCTCATCCTCCCTCCTATACTCCCTCCAGTAACCCTCTGTTTGTTCTCCATATTTGAATCTCTTATGTTTTGTCCCCCTCCCTGTTTTTGTATTATTTTTGTTTCCTTTCCCTTCTGTGTATCAGTTTTGGCTCTTGAAATCCTCATATGAGTGAAGTCATGTGATATTTGTCTTTCACTAATTTCCCTTAGCATAATACCCTCCAGTTCCATCCACGTAGCTGCAAATGGCAAGATTTCATTCTTTTTCATTGCCGAGTAATACTCCATTGTGTGTGTGTGTGTGTATATATGTGTATATATATGTATATGTGTGTATATATATGTATATGTGTGTATGTATATGTGTGTGTATGTATATGTGTGTGTATGTATATGTGTGTGTATGTATATGTGTGTGTATGTATATGTGTGTGTATGTATATGTGTGTGTATGTATATGTGTGTGTATACGTATATGTGTGTGTATACGTATATGTGTGTGTATACGTATATGTGTGTGTATACGTATATGTGTGTGTATACGTATATGTGTGTGTATACGTATATGTGTGTGTATACGTATATGTGTGTGTATACGTATATGTGTGTGTATACGTATATGTGTGTGTATACGTATATGTGTGTGTATACGTATATGTGTGTGTATACGTATATGTGTGTGTATACGTATATGTGTGTGTATATATACACATATATATACACATACACCACATCTTAATTATCCATCCATCCATCGATGGACATTTGGACTCTTTGCATACTTTGACTATTGTTTATAGTGCTGCTATGAACATTGGGGTGCATGTGTTCTTTTGAAACAGCCCACCTGTATCCTTTGGATAAATGCCTAGTAGTGCAATTGCTGGGTTGTGGGGTAGTTCTATTTGTAGTTTTTTGGGGAACCTCCATATTGCTTTCCAGAGTGGCTGCACCAGTTTGCATTCCCACCAACAACACAAAAGAGATTGTCTTTCTCCACATTTTCACCAACATCTGTTGTTAATGCCACTACTGAGTTTTCTAGGTACTCTATCTGACCCCATGGGCATTATGAGGTTTTTCCTTTGTGGTTGGGTGAGTCTTTTCCTGCCCTCAAGTAGTCTTGGTCATAGATGGGTTTGTCAGTGATGATACCAAGATTTGAGAAAATGCTCCAAGATCTCCATTGCTTACTTTCTGTGTAAGATCACTTGTCTCCAGTGCTTTGACCCACAAACTTTTCCCATCTTGGCCTCCCTCTCTCAATTACCTTCTATTGACCCCATTGGTGAGGAAGGTATTTTCACCCTAGACTTACTAGGATAACCAAGCCTATGTTACCCAACACAAGATGGAGGAGATTGACCATAATCACATGTATCATTAGTCACATAGATTCAGTCTGAGGGAGGAGGACACAGCATGCTACATGTGACCTCATAGAGGTGGTTCTTGGGAACAGTCAATAAGTGGAGTCTATGGAAGGCAGGTTTTGTGGTGTTGAGAGGGTGTGGTGACCCACAGTTCCTATGAGAGAATGTCATTGGTTTATTGGATAATTCCATGTGTTGTCAGGAAACTGGAATCCACTGTAAGCCTGAAGTAGTCCCCTTGATAAGGAAGGTTGTTTGGGTAGGGAACCTCATCTGTGGGAGCAGAATTGGGGGGTGAACTTGTGGGTATACCACTTGAGGCCCTCTTGGTTTTACTTGGTAGAAAGGTAGCACATAATACTGGATCTCAATTTTAGCCCTTAAACCACACACCTGACTCTCGTCTCCCTCCTGTCAGCTAGTGGCATTGCTCGCCTCTGACTGGGTCCTTCTTGTCAGTATTGCTATCTGAAATCCCTCATTAGGCCATAACCTGGGGACAGTCCTAGAGTTCATGTCTCTCAGGCATCACTGTTCTGTGCCACCATATGTGCATGGTTGGAAAAATACTATTTCATTGACCTCATTCATTATTTTTAATGATAAATCTGCCACCTGTTACTCCATCTTGACTTTAGTTTATATTTTAGAAAACTGGGGCATGGTACACATGATACATTGAAATTTAATGGGAAGTTTATCATTACTAAGCAAATGTTAAATATATGATCGTCAAGAGGAGGACTTCAACACTATTACTTTTAAAATGTTTCCTATCCCTCCAGAATTCTATAAAACAATGACTGTAGTATGATTAGGGGGGCATAAAAGGTAAGAAAAATCTAGTGAATATTTGACAAAAAGAGAGAAGGAAAGAATAAATGACATACCAGTACAGTGTTCTTATAATTAGTATTCTCCTTTTATTCCTAGGCTTGAACCTGAAGGCTCACAATTTTGAAAGTGAAAAGACATGTGGGAAGTTAATTTTGAATAAGTATTAAACTCTTTGAACACAATGCCCCTATGTAAAAAGTAAATAAATAAAATAATAATAACAATATGGGAATAATATGGACATCACTGATTTGTTGCAAAGATGTGGTGTAAGACCTACACAAGGACTTGATACAGGGTTTGGCACACAAAAGGTGCTCAATAAATATCATTTCCACTTAAGCTATTTTGATTACTTGTGAAGGAGTTTGTCTCCGAGTTTCCCTATCTGCTTTAGTACAGACTAAAATTATTTTACCAACTAGCGGGTTTTGATTTTGTTTTTGCCATTTTCCTTTTGCTTTTCCTCACTCTGGGAGGCTATAAACCATGCTGTGTCCATAAGTAAATAAAAAAGTCCTCAGCTTCCCCGACAAAGAATATTATTTGGCAAACACACTGCACTTACACAAAGTGTCAGAATTTCAAAGCCTCCCCAAGGAGTCCAGCAAACATATCTAAGGAAAGGTAACAGAGTGATTATGAGTCCTTTTCAAGGCAGCAAGACCATTCTTCAGAAGGAAAGTCAGGCTGTGTGAAGAGTCACAGATTTATCCTACAAGACTTTAAGCAGCAGCAGAAAACACATGCAGGCAAAGAATAAGTTACTGTTAGCTTAAAAAGGGGAGTTCACTTGAAAGTTGTGAGTTATTTCTAAAAGTTTGCTATATCATAAGTGTATAGGAAAAATGCAACCCTTTTGATTGTGTTCAATCCATATGATAGTTGATTGTGTTAACAAGTATGTATTGAGCAAATTAAATCATTTTCAATATATTGTTTGGACATAGAGATGCTGTGAACTTACCTTTATACAGGAGGATGTGCCAGCATGAACATTTCAACTTGTCAATTACTAATTCTGTAACCTTGAGCCAATTATCAAAGATCTTTGCACCTCACTTTCTATCTCTGTTAATAATGGACATTTCATAGAATTTTTCTGAGTGTTGAGTAAACCAACGAAAACAAAAGATTAGTCATGGTCCAAAATTCATAAGAGGTCCCCAGTGAAGGATTGCTCTGTTGATGCTACTACCACTGCTAGTAAATCATGAACTATTATTACATTTATCATTAAATGTTGTTTTAAACAATGGACATTTTTAGATTCTTCCAATGCTTGCCAAAAGCAGAGCTCCTAAAATCACAAGGAAACAGAGAGAAATGAAATATTATAGGCACTGTGATGGAAACTCAAAAATGGAATCTATCATGTAAGAAACCATGACATTTGAAATATAAACTATTATTGCTCATATAAAAAGAAAAAATAGGGAAAACAAAAAGCATTCTACCATTATAACAACTTTTGGCCTTGTGTATTAATTCATTCAACAAATACTTATTAAAGACACATAATATTTGTGCCATTATTCTAGGCATTGTGGATAAAGAAGTTAAAACACAAATTTGAGCTGTCATGGAGATGACAATTTAAGCGGCGATAGAGAATAAGTACATTATGTCCTTGCCTATCTTACTCCTCAGAGGGAAATACGTATGAAGAGGAATAAGGAGTTTGTGTATCAGTAGAATGGATTGCAATTTTAAATGAGATGGTAAGAGACAAGCTCAGTGAGAAAGGATGAACAAAGACTTGAAGAAGGTATAATTGTGACCTTAATGGATAGCTGAGAAGAGAGTATTTGGGCAGAAGCAAGCAATGCGTAGCTCTGGGGTAGGATCATGCCTCTATTGTTTGTAGAACATAGAAGATAGGAGTGTGGTTATGTGAGCAGGGGTCAGTCCTATTATTTGAGGCTAGAGAGTTAATAAAAGATAGTAAACAGAAAACAGGTGGTCTTATAGATTATTCTCAGGGCATTAGTTTTTTCTTTCAAAGAGATGCAGAATCATTATGGGTCTGTGCTGAGTACATAATAAAAAGAAATAGGGTAGGTAAGTTAAAAAGCTAGGAGTGATTGGATTCTTCGTATGTTTTCTTGTGATTAAATATGGAGTATAAGAGGAGGAGGAAAGTCATAGATAACTGTTGCTTGAACAACTGGTGGGATGGAATTTCCAAGTAGAGAAGAAAATGCAAGTGGAAGTCGTAAAATATAAGATCAAGAGCTTGGTTTCAGGAGTATTAAATTTTAGGTGATAATTAGATATTCAAACCTTGATGTTGTGGAAATATTTGCATCCAAGCTGAGAGTCCAGCATCTGCAGGCTGGAGATGTAAATTGAGAGTCATCATGATATAGAATTATTTTCCATTTTTTTTCACTCCTTGTCTATAGACATTTAGAATTGATATATCCTATTTTCCAGCATTACATTATTTTTTTTCTTAATATTGCATTATAGCAACATTTAGTATTATGTTGAAAGCAATGGAAGGTATGTGGCAGATTTGGGTATTAATGGTCTGTTTTACCAGGTGTCATTTTGACAGCTTTGAGATTGGACATGCTGTTTTACCTTTGTGGTCTTCAGTTTCTCACTTGCAAATAAGAGACAGTACTATTTTATATGATTTTTGTGTGCGTGGTCACATTTTATACCATTTTTCACAATTTTAGTTTTTAATTAAGTGATAGAGGGTGTGCAGTGTATTCAGTGCTTCATATTTCATCACCTAGTTTAATCCTCACTAAAAATACAGAGGTAGATGGAATTACCTCAGTAGGAATAGGGAGCCTCAAGAAGACTGAATAATGTACTCATGTTAGCATATTTAACAAATAGCAGAGTCAAACATACTGTAATTGTTTGTATTTTGCTTTTGCTTTTGTTGTTTCTATATGCATTTTATGATCGGAATCTAAAGTCTGAGGAGTAGAATAAGGAAACAATTCCTTACTGTTTTGATTATTAGGCATGTGAGAACGTTGGCTCTCAGCATTAGAATAGTGTCTAGTTATCTGTGAAGGTCAAACAAAGTTTCACTTGAATGAATAATGTATGTATAATAGTTCTGGTAGTAAAATACTTTGAAATGCAGTACCTTTAGTTAAGCTAGCTAGCTACCTAGGTATTTATGAAAATGTATCCAAAGGTGAATTTCAGTTGCTCAGTCTGTGGGAAGGTACAATATAACCAACATGTTATTCAGTGAATTGCTTTAAGACCAATGCAAAGTGGATCTGTGGAGCCTCTCTCATTCATCGAAAGTGTCCACCTCGTTGGTGTATGAAATATTCTCAAGTACTCTTTACTATCCCCTTTTAGTGCCTTCCATTGAGAAGAATCAATCCCAGACATCTAAATGCAATCTCATGTTTATGTGCTAGATGAAACCAGCCTAAGAACTGCCAAATACAGTTGAAAAGGTAGGGATGGTGAAATCGTTCAATTATCTCTGTTACAATCGAGCCCAGCTTCAGTAACTCTTGATTCTGTACATAAATAGTGTCCTTTTATAGTTTGCTTTCGTCTTAAATGATGATTTATCACATATGTTTTCCTTCCTTTACTTACATAATAAAGATTTTTTCTTCAATCATATATGTCATAACCTTTATTATTATATTTGATACATAAATGCTGAAAAATCTGTGCCATAGCAGTCAAGTGTGTGGAGGAACACAAGTGTTGGGCTTGAATTGTGTGTTTGATGTCCCATTCAGATGAATCTGATTTATGTGGGTAAGTTCTCAGGGAATTAAGTGTTCTCATCTGTAAATTGGAAAAAAGACACTCCCCTTAAAGGGTTTATAGCATAAACAAATCCTGTGCTTGGCAAGATATAAATATATCTATGACAACAACTTTAGCCCAATATTAATAGAGTACATATAGACTAAGTAGGTGCTAAATGTTTACATGAACTAGGTAAAATAATCTTGACAATGGCCCTTAAAGGCAAGCATTATAATTACATTCCTTTTACTGATAGTAAAATAAGAAATTGCGGTATAGAGAGGTTAAATATCCTTCTCAAAGAGGCATAGCTGACATTTTCCTCCCTGCTTTAAGAACAAGATTAGTTAGAGCAATTGTGTCCAATAAAACTTTCTGCAATGCATAAAATATTGTATATCTGCCCTGTTCTGAATGGACGGACAACTAGCCTCATGTGGCTATTAAGCATTTGAAATGTGATGAGTGGGATGAACAGAATTTTTAGTTTTAATTTTAATTACAGTTTATTTTTTATTTTTTTTAATTAATTAATTTATTTTTTAATATATGAAATTTACTGTCAAATTGGTTTCCATACAACACCCAGTGGTCATCCCAAAAGGTGCCCTCCTCAATACCCATCACCCACCCTGCCCTCCCTCCCACCCTTAATTACAGTTTAAAGTAAGTAGCCATATGTAGCAAGTGGCCACATATTGTACAGTGACTCTGGAGTAAAATCCCGTTAAACTCTGAGACCCTCCAGGGCTTGTACTGTGTCTCATTTGGCATTGTGTCAGGGGCTAGTACTGATGTGGAGCACAAAGATGTATAGTGAATGTTAGCTGCAATAAAGGAGAGATTTATTGATGGGTTCTACCCTCAACTTGCAGGTCTAGTTTCTGGTTTGTGGATGCCCTGGTATATCTGTCCTTTTCCATACCTCCATTGTCTTTTAAGTTCTTGTTATGGAGCCTGGCTTTGGCTTCATTTCATTCCCTGCAGCTGGGGGTAGACACCAAAAGTGTCACTATTTGCCAGGGAGGAAGGAAGTATGAATAGTAGTTGAGAATGTGGATTTGGGGGCAAGGCTGCTCTGCTTGACCTCCTGTCCCACAACTTCTGAGCTGACTATCCTTTCTTAGACAAGTCCTATAAACTCTGTGCATCTCAGTTTCCTATTGTATAAGGTGTGTGTAATAAAAGTTCTCTTTGCATGAGGTTTTTGAGAGTGCAAGAGGATAAGACTTTGTAGGATATCTGAGATGTAGATTATGATCAACAAATAGGATCTATTTTCGTTATTTTTCTTTAATGTTTCCTATTTGTGCTTTTCCTTCAAACCTCTGTGCACCACAAATAGAAAATTTTGAAAACATTTTGAAACCTCTATTAAGACTGTGTCTACAGGACACTGATTTGCATCCTTAATTTAAACAATCATTTCTAGATCTGCCATACCTTGCCAGATCCTTGAGGTAGAACAAGGAGGATAAGGATAAGTAAGACGTGTCCACCACCTCCAACGACTTCACAGTTGGATAGGAAAGATAGCTAACACACAGATTACAGAGTAGTGTGAGCATTATGGAGGAAATAACTATGAAGAGTGAAGAGCCTATTATTAGATAGGCAGGAATTATCATGGAGGTCTTCATGGAAGAGGTGCTATCTCACTGAGTTTTAAAGATCGCTTAGCATTTGCTGGATGCGTATGAATGAAATATAATCTGCATTGTTCAGTATATAATTTGCTGTGAGGACCTTAATGAATAAATCATGCAAAGTAGTTCCTCCTTTTTTTTTGTTTTTTTGTTTTTGTTTTTGTGAAGGTCGAGTTAAAAAGAATCTGGAAAATGTATCCAGATCATGCTTTCCCTACAAAGTATTCGAATTGGTACTAGGAAGAAAGAGACAACAATCACGAGTGTATGATTCGGTTTGAGGTCTCAGACTAGAGAAGATGCCAGATTAAAGGCCTAAAAAAATCCGGATAACAGGAATATTGCAAACAAAATAAAATTCTTGTAAGTGTTGAAAAAAAAAAAAGTATGTCAAATAATCACCACAGCTGGCAAGTTGACTAGCAGCCTATCTGGAGGCAAGCATGGGGTGCATTGAGGAGAAGCTCGATCCTTAAATCACTGTAATTATGTATGAGTCCGGGACAATCTGTACAGTCGTTCCCTGCCTAGACTCCTCATGTAAATGCACAACCCATACCTCCAACAGGACACACTACACAAGAAACTATGTACTTTAAATGAGATGCTGAAAAGCTCTCGAAGAGCATAGTGAAGGCAGCTGCACTAAGATATTTCGCCATCTTCATTTTGTATGGTTTAGCTCAATAGATTAAAAACAAGTGACATATTTTATATCTCTCACCAAGGCACTAAGGCACGGTGATTGCGAGTTGTGGAGATAGTTTTTATTCAGGTGCTACCTCTGATCATTCCTACTTGTGTGATGTTGGGTAAGCTATTAAATCTATATATGTCTCAGTTTTCTCAGGTATAAATTAAGACTAATAATAGTACCTCCCTTGTAGCATTGTTGTAATAATTAAATCAGGTAACAGATAAAGTGGTTAGGCAGTGGCTGCTGTAATTAGTGGCCAATGAAAGTTAGTGCCTGTCCTCTTCTGTCAGAGTAGACTGGGTATTCTTCATGCATTATGTTTTTGCAACTCATTGGGCCTTTAAACAGTGGTTGTTCAGGGGTGCTAGGTGGCTCAGTTGGTTAAGCCTCCAACTCTTGGTTTCAGCTCAGGTCATGATATCATGGTTTGTGGATTGGAGCCCCACATTGGGCACTCTGCACTGACAGTGCAGAGCCTCCTTGGGATTCTCTCTCTTCTCTCTCTGCCCCTCCCATGCTTGCCTTCTCTCTGTCTCAAAATAAATAAATAAATGTAGAAAAGTTTTTTTAAATGATTGTTCAGTGAGGCAATGAGTAAATTAGAGCCTTATGTTGATAGTAGGTTTTGGAATCATGCCAACAAATCTTTTTTCTGATTCCAGCATTGTAATATTAACATTTTACTCCATAATTTGAATACGTGGTGCCTTTAATAAAATTACATTACTACCTATAATATTGCATATTGGGGACAAAAGATGGTGTGTGGATTATTTTGAGGAAGTATTTTAATGTCCCCATTGATATTCATTGCTTACTTCATTTTGTCATTGGTTAATAATCACTTGTGGCAAAATGTTTGCCAATTATAAAATCTACACACACACACACACACACACACACACACGCACACACAAAACCTTACAGACTCATTGTGTAATGTTAAAGATGGGACTTAAGCAAATGATGGAAAGCCACGTTTTCATGGGAGCAGTTACCTTGTTAGGTGTATCATTTGAATGGGGCTTTTGTACACTTTCCGTTAGTACTTTCTACCATGGATGAATGGAAGGCTGGTAACGTGCAGATTTTCTTCAGGTGAGGCAGAAGATGAACAAAGTTGTTTGTAAATTTTACTGTAGCAGATTAAATATCAGCTTTATTGGGGCGCCTGGGTGGCTCAGTCAGTTAAGCATCCAACTTTGGCTCAGGTCATGATTTTGTAGTCTGTGCGATTAAGCCCCGCTTCGGTCTTTGTGCTGACAGCTCAGAGCCTGGAGCCTGCTTCGGATTCTGTGTCTCCCTCTCTCTCTCTGACCCTCCCTTGCTCACACTGTCTCTCTCTGTCTCTGTCTCTCTCAAAAAAAAAGTTAAATAAATATCAGCCTTATTATTCACAAAGCACATCTTTATTTTCTGAGGCTCGCTCTCATTTTTTTTTAGAATAATTTGGGAGAGTTTGTTTTGACTGACCCCTTTCTAACCCCAAGTCCCTAGCTCTCTTTGTCTTCTTAAAGAACATTTGTGTCTGTGGGACTTGTTTTCTCAAATTAACAACTGCATTCTTTAACCTTATTCTTGAGTAGAGAGACTGGTAGTACAGGGATGCTCTGAAGGTCTTATGTTAAAATACAAGATGTAGTGGGAGGGGAAAAAAAGAGTTGTCAGTAATAAGGTTTTATCTGAATGTAGTCAAGTGACTTCGGGAGTTATCCCTGGCACATTTGTGAGTATTTGCCTCAACGACGGTGTCTGGGTTACGAAATCATTTTGTGCCAGAAGAGACTGTTTAAAATTGTGCTCATGGTGCTGTCTCCAGGCGGGAATTTGTTATTAGCAGCGGTGATAAGGAAGGCTGCAGACATGTCATGACATTGGTTACCCTCAGGATAAGAGTAGATCAAGGCGTTCTGAGGAAAGGGCAGAAGGGGAGAATTACTCCTTGTCACTGCCAGACTTTGTGGCTACCAGCAAAGGATCATTTTAAGCTGCTTCCAACTCAGGAAATTGGGGAAATGGCAGCTCCTGCACCAATGACTGCTCCCCTCAGCCTGCCTTCTTCAGAGCTATTGATTACAGAGACTTCACTCAGGTCCACGGTCATGGCAGAGTTTCCCCTGCAAGTAATTGAAGAATTACTTCATCTGTGTGTACAGAGGCCCCAGGGTCAGATGTAGTGAGCTGAAGTACTAGTAGCACAGTTTTTATACATCTTGACACACTCACCCACCCAAAGGCACACATGTAGTTTTGATGATAGTGGCTATGAAATAGGTGCTTAAGAGGTGTGTGTGTGTGTGTGTGTGTGTGTGTGTGTGTGTGTGCGCGCGCGCGTGCTTGTGTGTGAGATTTCCCATTAATGAGAACATTTTTTATAACCCAACAAAATAACATCGACTTAATGAAAAAACTTAGGTACTCACAAATTTGAAACAAATACCTATTAATCAGTTTCTCCCATCTCTGAAATAAAACACATGAAATGACTAAACGATTTTTGTGTTACATCAGTATAATTATGTCATTCACTCATATTGGGATATTGTTAACAAAACAAGGAGCTATAAAAAACAAAGACTTATTTCTAGCAATATGCTTATTTTAGACTGAAGATTAAGCATTACTGGATATGAAACTTGCAAATCTTTAGTTATATTCCCTTTTATTCAAAGATTAAAATGTCCTTTATACACCAGAGAAGAAAATGCTGGGTACATTTGGATTCAGTAGATACCACCAACTCTTTTTTCAAGTGTTCTGACTTTGGCAGAAGCCAAGAAGCAGTTTGCAAAGCACTTTTCCTTAATATTTAAATTCCCTTTGAGGTTTAAGAGAAATTTAATCCACATGTTTCTAATTCATTTGCACTCAACTCATAAAAAAAAAAAATGTTCTTCAATTTGATCTCATTGTGGTCCAGGGGCATTAAAAAGCTTTCAAATGAGCCTTCCTCCTTGAATTGAAATCCAGATGTTGTGTTTTGTCAGCTCTAAGCAAATTCAAAACTCAAAAAAGTCTTGGTCATAAATGAGAAGGCACAGATGGTTTTGGATCTTAGGGGGGAAAAATAAAAATCCATAGATAATAGAAACTCTGTTAAAATATAAGGAACTATCATTTTTAAGGATTTCATTCAACTGGTGAGTAACATTATACTCATTTAAAGATGGCAGTCTCTGCGGCTAAGGGAAATTAAATGAGCTGAGGCCAAACTGTGAGTGAGAATATAGCCAGGAATAGACTGTCAGAGACCTTCTTTTTACTAATCACGAGTAGTGATTAAAATAAATAAATAGTAGGAGGGTGAAAAGGATGGAACCAAATGTTAAAGCCATATGGTAACACCATCAGGGACAGAAAAAAATAAGGTTATTTTTTACATTTCAAATATTCCCTCACATTAGCCACAGAAAACATAGGGGGGGAGAAGGCACTCAATACTGTACAGTTAGAGGCAGTAAGAGTCACCTTCTAAATAATCCTATTCCTGGCATTTCCCAGAGGGTTCAGTTTTTCAGCATTCAAATTTTTTATCTGCATTTACTGTATCTTGGGGCAAATGGGGATTCCATCTCTCTTAAATATGAATTCTATTTGAAAGGTGCTTAAGCTTTTTCTACAGTTTTAAACCACTATGGTGATCCACACAAATGTAAACACATCACTGCTCACCAGGAATCTTTTTCACCTCAGATTGGACATCATTATCTTTTCTGCCTTAGTTATAAATTTCTTCATAAGCAGGATGAACTTAACAAAGTACTGTGTATTTTTTGCTGGTGACTTCCCCCTGAGAACTTTGTCACGGCTTTGAAAATCTTCTATTTGGAAGACACTTTAATGCAAACTCTGTAGATAAATGTTTGTCAATACTTTGTTTAGTAGGATGTGAATATTGGTGGGGGCTTCCCTTAGAAATTGCTTAAGAGTTAACCCAATTTAGGTTCATATTCTAGCTCCACCCTTATCAGCTGGGTTATTTAGAGACTTTATGTTGCTTCTCTTATCTTCTATTTTCTCATCTCTGGAATGCTGATAAAATAGGTACATTGGGGAAGTCTGTTGTGAGGGGTGAGATGTGCAGTATTCATTTATTCGTTTTTCATCCACCTTTCTCTCCCCAATATGATGTGTCAAGCTATATGGGTTTAGCTCAGTCCTTGATAACCTCATGAAAACAAACAACTTGGTGGGAGATTTTCTCTTCAGTTTTTTTAAGACCTCTTTACTCTTCTTTCAATTGTGTACTTTATAAGAGAGTGCTATGCAATTCCTCTTGCGTGTAAGTTGTTCATAAACATTGACTCCTGGTCTGGATTTAGCGTACTTCAAATCTAAGTCTCAAATTCCTCTTTACCCATTTCTTCCCCATAGAGCGACGACAAGGTATCTGTACCTATTGAGTAATCATTCACCCAAACTCAGAACAGCATCCCAACTTTGCTCTTTATTCCATAGGAGTGAAGTGGGGTAGACATCAGACCAGGGCCAGCAAGGAATTGGCTTAGTGTCAGGTAGGTAAGTGACCCAAAGAAGGACAATCAGGGCTACTGGAATTTGATTGCAAAACTTTGAGTAGAAGGTGTCTCATACCTTTCGTAGCAGCTCATTGGGAGCTGTCTTTGGGTCTTGATGAGAAAATGGGTTTGATATCTGGAGTTGTTTGTAGCTTCAGTCAGTATGAGGGGGGAAAGCTTGTCAGTAGATGGAGCCTCATGTAAGACAAGATAGCAAAATCATCTGCATTCTGGTAGCCCGGAATCAGCCATACCTGAAGCCTTTCAATTATGTAAGAAAACAGATTTTTCCATTTGCACCAGCCACTTTGAATAGGAGTGTTTTACTTAATACTAATATGAAAAGAACATGTAGATATATGTATGTTTTCAATGCATAATAAGGTGGCTTTCATGAAAACAGTGACTAATGGCAATTATTTTTCCTCTTTGCCTTACTGTTATTACTATGGTTAATACTTGTGGCTGAAATTAGCAATGAAAGATAGTTTTCTTTTCTCATCTCAAACAGACTTTAAATGGCTTTTAATTTTTTTATTTTGTTAAGTTTTCAGTCCCAGCCCCCAGACCTCATGGTGCTTGCAGACACAGGCAACTACTTTGTTCAAAGAAAAAAGCCATTCCTCTTCTTAGATGTGCCCAGCAGGTCTATTAAACGCCTGTGATTTCTCAGCCATTCACAGTTACTGCATGATGCTTACAACTGTGTTTCAACAGATCCTTCACACTTTTTATATCTTTTTTTTATTCCCTTTCTGCAGACAGGCTTACTATTTAATACCTGCTCGGGTATAACCTGATACTATTGATTCTAAATGAGTTCCACTGCCTCTGATTGTTGACTATGTGATAGTGTCCTTTTCTTTTGAGAATGGATCCTAATTTATACCCTAATTTCGATTAGTAATGTTGATGGAGGAGCCAGAGAAACGTCTGTAGATGATAATTTTGATAAGAAATTGGAAAAAGAAATGATTTTTACAGAAAAACAGCATATAAATGGTGGGGCTAAATAAAAAGGATGAAGGATGGGGACCACGAATACGCTTGGAGAAGGAGCCACATGTGAATTGCTTTCCTTTGTACCCCAGCTGCTGCGAGAGACGCAGGCATTGTCCTAAATTCTCATCTTCCTTTACATAGGGCTGGAGTACTCCTGATAGCCAGGTCCTCAGCAAAAGAAAAGATGGTAGGAGTGGGTTTTGATGTTTAGTCTTGTTCTGGTGAGTTTCTACATGCAATTATTTAGGGATGACCTAAAGAATCTCTAAGCCTGTTCCAGGGAAGCTTTTAGAAAAGTTTATTTGAGCAAAGGCAGTTTCCCTGCAGCTATATTGTCCTAAGTAGACAAAGTTGCGTGAATTTGTTTTTATCACAAATATCTAATCATTTTTCTTGTGAAACTTGTGAAACTTAGGAGATCAGGAAGGAAAATTCAACTATTTTAGGTCTTGGTGCAGTGGCTAGGGAGAAATGCAGATAGCATCTCTGCAGACTGTTGGTTACATGTGGAGGATTGTGGTGAATAAACACAGTCTGGTTTCTTTGAGTTGAATGCCCTGTTGTGAGGGCCAGTGTATCCCTGAAACATTCTGCTGGTGAGAATAATATTCACAAATAGCATCTGGGGCTTTATTTTTGACCACTGCCGGATGCCCACTAACGCTGTGGTGTTAAGTCTTATTGCTGCATATCGCCATATGATTCTTACACTGCACAAGAAGATCACTAGTTACTAGCACAACATAAAAGTTACCTGATGTTTTTCTAAAATGGTGATAACTGACTTCTGGCCAACCTTGCCTGCCATTCTATCCATGTTTTTTGAAGAGCAGAGATAACTACTTCATGGTGTGCTATAAATGCAGTTTGCCTTAGGGTAATGTCTTGGAGTCAGTATACCTCATACATAGTATGAGAAATTATTACATAAAATAAAACTTAAAAATAAATTTACATGATATGATAGGATCGTTTAACTTCCCAGAGGTATTCTGCCAGTCCTAACATAGGTAAAATCAGAGGGTTTAATTGTGTAATCAGTGGTTCTCTAAAGAGATGAAATTTGGTGTCTAAAGCAGAGAGGAAAGGGGTCATTTTAGCAGTTGCGCAGGAATGGAATATACCACACCTAGCCCTTGCGAAGTTCAGGTATTCTCAACTTTCACTTGAATTGTTCATTTCAAACCAGCTGTTCTTTTCCATTGATGCCACCAAACAATCATTTTTTAAGAACCTACAGATATTTGTACATCAGTTGACCCAGCTTAAATTTATGTTTTCATTATTGTCTGCAAATCAGTACTTGTGAAATTACCTAAATATCTATGGCAACTTGCTTCTTTTCTTTTATAATGTGAAGGAAAAATGTTTAAAAATTTTATTACAGAGAAGGAAACTGTTGTATGTGCTGACAGCATAGACCCCTTCAGACTGTCATTCAATTCTGTGTTTATTCTGTAAAGCCAAATTTAAAAAGTTAAATAACAAGACTTGTATGCCTCAAAAAACAATTTTAGCGATGATCATTAAAATGCGAGTTTTCATTAAGAAATTTAAGATTACATTTTAGCTATCTGGGAATGGATAGCTTTTGCTTTTAAAACATAAGCCTTTATGTATCTAGGATGACTTTGTGTTGGGAAATAAGGGCCTGTGTATAGGTTGCTTCTTTAGAAATACATTTCATTAACAAACTTGTCTCTGAAGTTTATTGCTATTATCTCTTAATATTTTGGGTATTTTCTGAGTCTTAATAATCTGTATAATTTAAGTGAGTTGATAGCAATGCAAAGATTCATCACTCCAAATAGCAAAGAACATTCTACTAATGGCTAAGAAAGAAAAGTTTTTCCAGAATATATTTTCTATCCAGCACAACTTTTCTATCTGGTTTGTCTTATCCCTAAAATTCTAAACAATCACTTTGATGAAAAATTTTCTAATGTTTATTTTTGAGAGTGAGAGAACATTAGAGGGGTAGGGACAGAGAGGGAGACACATAATCTGAAGCAGGCTCCATGGTCTAAGCTGTCAGCACTGAGCCCGAAGTGGGGCTCGAACTCAAAAACAGCCTAGATCATGACCTAGGCTGAAGTCATGCTTAATCGACTAAGCCACCCAGGCACCCTACTTTGAATTTTTTAATGATGTTATTTGGAGCATTACAAATACCTCCTAGTCCTCTTCTGTCAAGTTCCCAGGCAGTGACCATTGCCCTATCTGCTTTGTAGCTGCGCTTGGTTCATTTTGTAGAATAACATATTTATCCTAACTTAGGATGTTGGCAGAGACGAGTGAGTCCTATCCCATATGACTCATTTGGTAACAGCTACGTTAAATCGCATTCATTCTAGTTGTCTGACATACAGACTATGACTCATTTATTCACTTGCTGACACATGTTGAAAATCTGCTGGGTGAAAGGTACTGTGTATGGAGCTGGATAGAAAGGCAGAGGGAGAGTAGGCATGACTGAGGCCTTGCTTGGTGGCAAACATGAAAGCACATCATTACTTTAAATTGTGGTTCCAGCGTGGGTATTCAGAAGTATGTGCTAAGGAGAGGCAACAGCTCATTCTGTCCATATGAGATTACGGTGGCTTTGTAGAGGATAGAAGACTAATTCCATCTCCCACTAATCATCTTGGAGGGTTTCTTTAACATGTTTGGTTTTCAGCATGATTTTTAGGGTTGTCTGAGGTTAGTCAAAGGATATTTATGCTACTCATTAATCCACTGAGAAAAATGAATGTCGACATACTCCACACAATCCATTCTTTTTTATCTCCGCTCTCATCATACAGTTCCCATAAGCCTTTGTATTGGTTCTCCTGCTTCCATTCTTGCCAATTCCAGTGCATTCTCTACCCACAGCAGAAAGCGAAGCTATGCCAATCTGTCATTCCTGCGATTGACTTTCCAAAGGTTCACTTGAATGGCCTGCGAGGTTCAGCAAGATCATGCCTCCTCTTGATCACTTCCACACCCTCTGCTAGGTACCTTAAGTCCTCAGGTGCTTCTGACAAGAGTAGTCTTCGTTCTACTCTCCGCTTGGGTGATTGCTTATTCTTTAGAGTCTCAGATTAAATATTACTTCATCAGAGAAGCCTTACCTAATACTTAGCTATATTATTTCTTGGAATCCTGCATTTACCCAGTGTAACCTGCTTCATTATTTGAAATTTGCATGCTGATTATCTATTTTCCTAGATTATCAACCTGACAAAGTTTGAGACATTTGTAGACTTGGCTCCTACAACAGTATCTGCCAGGTATGGAACATTCAAGAAAGCTCTTTTCTGGATGAATTAATGTCATAACATTTGCATCCAGGCTAAATATTTCATCAATATGTTTATAGTGTATATTGACCATTGTACACTCTGAGTTTAAGTTCCTAAGGACTGAGGTGGGGGTGGGGGGCAGGGAGCAAAGGTCTTAAGCATTAAATTGGAAAATATACTACATATTGGAATAGTCTTACTTGTCTCTTCTATGCAACTTGGAACTAAATTCATTGTGTTCAAATCGTAGGCCATGTTTACTAAAATCAAACTATATTCAGCTATGGATAACCTGTCTTTGAACATTGCTGTAGGCTGCATTCTGTCAGAGGAGTGGGCAGCAAGCTGTGAGACTAAACGTTTATCATCATATCTATAAGTCAAATTAAGAATCTATGGACTTCCTCCTGTGGCCCTTACACTGCCTTTAGAAAAAAGGAAAGGTGAAATATTTAGATTGGAAAAAAGGAAACATAAAAACAATTATTTGACATTAATAATTAACCATTAACTATCTCATTTCCTTAAAAAAATCTGGATGACATTCCCAAATGCTATAAAGCACAATTGAAGATACCGTAAAGAACATAAACAATATTTTAATACCTCAGTTTATGATGCCAATTCCAATGTAAGATAAGTTCCTTCAAAACCTTTTTTTTTTTTAATTTTAGAGCAGGAGCATGGGAGAGGGGAAGAGAGAGGGAGAGAGAAAGAGAGGGAAGGAAGCAGGGAGGGAGGGAGAGAGAGAAAATCTTAAGACTCCATGCTTAGCATGGAGCCTGACATGGGGATCAGTCCCCTAACCTGGGATCATGACCTGAGGTGAAATCAAGAGTCAGACATTCAACTGACTGAGCCACCCAGGTGCTCCTCAAAATCTTTTTTTTTAAGTTGAAGTATAATCAATACACAACGTTTTATTAATTTCAGCTATACAATATAATCTAATATTTGTCTACATTGTCAAATGATCCTCACAATAAGTCTAGTTAACATTTGTCCCCATACATAGTTTAAAAAAAAAAAAAACTTGGGATGAGGGCTATTCTCTTAATAGTTCTGTATTGTACGTTTGGAAGTTACTTACTATATATAACCTTTTTTTTTTTTTTTTTTTTTTTTTTTTTTTTTACATGTTTTGAGCTATCCAGTTTTTCTCCAACATAAGTAGAGACTAATTCTAAGCCACTTAAAAACTATTGTTTCCATCTTGCTCATCCTTTTTTTTAAGTATATGATAAACTTACTGCCAGAATAAAGTTGTCTTTATTTTAGACTTGGAAAAATGAAAATAAATTAAATGGAATACAAATGAATTCATGTATCAAGCTCCATATCAAAAACAAGAAATAGATTTATATGTATGTGTTTGTATATATTCTAATATTGTTGACAATCTTATTTTCAGGTTTACAGTTCAGTAATTTGACAAGTTTATGCATTATGCTATGTTCACCACAAGTATAGCTACTATCAGTCTGATTATTGCTATTACAATATCATTGACTGTATTCCTTATGCTCTGCTTTTTATTCTCGTGACTTACTCATGCTACAACTGGAGGCCTGTTTCTCCTTCTCTTACTTTGCCCGCCTCCATCTGTGTCCACTCTGGCAGCCATCAATTTGTTCTCTGTATTCACAGTTTTGATTCTGCTTCTTGTTTATTATTTTTAAGATACCATTTATGAGTGGAAACATAAGGTACTTGTCTTTTTCAATCTAACTTACTTCACTTAGCATAATACTCTCTAGGTCCATCCATGTTGTCTCAGATGACACAATCTCATCCTCTTTTATGGCTATGTAATATTCCATTGTGTATGTATGTATGTAATATTCCACATTTTCTTTATCCATTCATCTATTTACGGACACTTAATTTGCTTCCATGTCTTGGCTATTATAAATTGTGCTGCAGTAAACATAGGAGTATAGGAGCATGTCTATCTTTTTGAGTTAGTGTTTTCATTTTCTCTGGGTAAATATCCAATAGTGGAGTTACTAGATCAAATGGTATTTCCATTTTTAATTTTTGAGGAACATCCATACCGTTTTATTCAGTGTCATACCAATTTACATTAATACCAACAGTGCACAGGGATTATTTTTTCTCTACTTCCTCACCCACAGTACTTTCCTGATTTTAGCCATCCTAAGAGGTGTGAGGTGATACCTCATGTTGTGGTTTTGATTTTCATGTCCTTGATGATTAGTGATGTTTAACATCTTTTTATGTGTCTGTTGGTCATCACTATGTCTTTTTTGGGAAAAAAAAATATCTATTTAGGTCCTCTGCCCATTTTTTTTACTTGGATTGTTTGGTTTTTTTTGGTATTGAGTTGTATGGGTTCTTGATACATTTTGGATATTAACTTCTTATCAGATGTATCATCTGCAAATATCTTCTCCCATTCAGTGGGTTTTCTTTTGTTGATGGTTTCCTTTGCTGTGCAAAAGCTTTTTATTTTGATGTGGTCCCAATAATTTTGATTTTGTTTCCTTTGCCTTAGATGTACCCAGAAAAATGTTGCTAAGGCCAGTGTCAGAGAAATTACTGCCTATGATCTCTTCTGGGACTTGAATGGTTTTAGGTCTCACATTTAGGTCTTTTAATCAATTTTAAGTTTATTTTTGTGTATGATGAAGAAAGTTGTCCAGTTTGATTCTTTTACATGTAGCTGTCTGGTTTTCTCAGCACCATTTACGAAAAGACTGCCTTTTCCCCAATGTATATTCTTGGCTGTTTTGTCATAGATTAATTGACCATATACTTGTGAGATTATTTCTGGACTTTCTATTCTGTTCTATTGATCTAGATGTGTATGTTTGTGTCGTTTCCATTCTGTTTTGATGACTAAAGCTTGGTGCTTTATCTTGAAATCTGGAATTACGATACCTGTAGCTTTGTTCTTTCTCATAATTGCTCTGGCTATTTGGGGTCTTCTGTGGTTTCATACGAATTTTAGTATTATTTGTTCTAATTTGGTGAAAATGCTGTTGGTATTTTGGTAGGGATTGCATTGAATTTGTAGATGCCTTTGGGTAATAAGGACATTTTGACAATATTCTACCAACCCATGAGCATAGAATATCTTTACATTTGTGTCATTTTCAACGTCTTTCATCAGTGTTTTATAGTTTCCAGAGTGTGGGTCTTTCATCTCTTCAGTTGAATTTATTTCTAGGTATTTATTCTTTTTGGTGCAATTATAGTTGGTGGCGTTTCTCTATTTTCTCTTTCTGTGACTTCACTGTCATTTATAGAAATGCTACCATTTTTGAGGTATTAATCTTGTATCCTGCAACTTTACTAAGTTTTCTGGTGACATCTTTGGGATTGGTCTGCAAATAGTGACAGTTTCACTTCTTTCCAAGTATCAATGCCTCTTATTTCTTGTCTGATTTCTGTGGCTAGGACTGCTAGCACTATATTGAATAAAGATGATGAGAATGGACATGTTGGTTTTA
Organism: Neofelis nebulosa; assembly: GCF_028018385.1. NCBI lineage: Eukaryota > Metazoa > Chordata > Mammalia > Carnivora > Felidae > Neofelis > Neofelis nebulosa. The sequence continues at coordinate 37,473,128 of NC_080798.1, forward strand.
TTTATTTTCTATGTCATTTATTTCTGCTCTACTCATTTTTTTTTCCACCTTTGGCTTTAGAACATGAATATCTTGAAATCTAAGGGCCACTAAGAATTCTAGATACTCTTTTTATTTTTTAAATAGTCATTAAAATGGTTTACAATTAACTTGCCTAGGTGTAATGAGTAAATCAGATATACACATACTGTAGGGTATGTTATATATAGTAGGCAAACATTAAAAATAAAGATAGATGTTTTGAATAATTAGCTTTTAAAAGAAGAAATGATTACTTTTAGTAACAGAGGGAGTATTTTTCATAAAGTTTAAGGCTAGATTTACTTCATCTGTAAAATGAAAATTAGAACTGCATTTCATACTACCAACCCTTGTGCACATTAATCTAATATAAATAATGTTTAAGTGTAGCTCACTTGCTTTTCACTTTAATATTGAAATAATGGAAAATAGACTTAATTGTGACAAACATGCTTAGCTTCTACATAATAACAATGTTTTCAATTTTACTGCTTTTTCTTGGGAAGGTTTCCAAATACTTCCACATATTCTGTCATATTTGCTCCTCTCTTCATTCTATGAAGTCAAATGCAAAAATGAAATTTGGTTAGAATCTAGGGAATTGGCTATTAATTTTCTTTGTACCTTCTGATTGCATTTTTGTGAGTAAATGGCTAGATCAATCAATGCCTTAATTTCTGCAACTATGAAGTGGAAAGTTATCCTTGCTATTTCTTCCTGCTTGTTTGATCAAATGAAATATGAAATTAAATATGTATGTCTACAGAAAATGTTGTGACATAAACTCAAGCATACTACTCCGTATTTTCTAGTTAACTAACTGGTTTTATTTCCTAAACTAGTTACTGAAAGAGATTCAGTCTTGATACCTTGAGTCTTTGATGGCACGAGGCAGAAATTCCTTAGTTGGCCTGCATCAAAGAGAACTGTGATGCTCTACTAATGTGTGGCTTAAAAAAAATAAACTTTGACTCACTTTGACAGTTAAAAATGAGTCCTTGTGTGGAGCCTGAAACTAAAATGTAGGAGGTATAGAGGGAAATAAACTCTGTTGAGCAACAGATCTGTGTCAAGCATTGAGTTGTTTGTTGCCAGATAAAATACAGGACAGCCATTTAAATTTGAACTTCAGATAAACAACAGATAAATTGTTAATATAAGTATGCCCCATGCAATATTTGAGACATACTTACATGAAAAGAATTTCTTGTTTTTTTCTGAAATTTGAACTTTATTAGGAGCTTTGTGTTTTTATGCGCTCAATCTGGCAACTATATTCTCATCGGAATTCTATAAGGTAGAATCATACAAGGTAGTACAATACTGCCCTATATTATACTTAGGAAAAGTAAGGTTCAGAGAACTTGAATTACGTGCCTTAGATCACACAGAGAGTGGGAGGGGGGAGATTAAACCCGGGCCTGTCTTGACCCAAATCTAGTTCTCCTTCCAGTATGACCTTCTGCTCCCATGACACACGAACACATTTGGCTGCAGAATCAACAATGATGCCTCTACCAATGCATACGTTCCTCCCTGGCTAAACCGATCAAGACAAAGGGAAATACTTTATTTTATTCCACCTCTTCTCTATGCACAGTCCCCCCACTCTCCAAGTTCTGTCGGAAAAGAGCACTCTCATTTTCTCCCAGCACATAATACAACTGCAGCTACATTCCCTCAAGGCGATAAACCCAAAGTACATTTAGAGAATGGAGGGGACATATTTATAGTCTCCCAAGATCCCATCCTTGCTCCTTTACCACAATTTATCATTTTTGTGGTGAGACATATTTGGGGAAGTGCTGCGGTAATTCCCTCAAAGCAACAGTTCCAGGACTTCATACGGCCATAGGTGGCCATCCATGGTCTGTAGATTCTGAAGGATGAAAGAAAAACTGAGTTTATTTGCAGTTAAAGTGATGAAAGGGGCAGCTATTAAAGCTATTAGTTACTATTTTCTGTTCTAAAAGAAAAAGAGAGGATATTAACACTGAGGGTAAAGGAAGATGGATTGCTGAGCTTCAAGCTTCGGAAGCCTTGCCCTGCAGCCGGTGCCGCTGCTCCCACACAGTTTGGCAGGGGACAAAGAGCGAAGAGTGTTCTATTTTTAATTTTAAACTTTTAAGCAGAAGGCCATCAAGAATAATCTGCTCAGTAAACAGTTGGTCTGGAGTCTCAGCATTTCTCTTCCTTTGGCAAACAGTATCACAAATGTTAAATGTTAGAGAAGAACCAATGGCATGTGTGTTTTATCAAATGAATCTTTTGCCAAGAATATCTCTGGATTTTTTTTTTTCCTGATGAAGTTTAGGGAAGAAATGATAAACAAAGCTGGAAGGCAGTGAATATGGGTATAAGGCATGGATTTTCTAGCCAGAGAGACAAAAGTAGCTTTCTAGCCAGACAGACAAGTGCCAACTCCTTAACTTACCTGCTCTGTGACCTTGAGAACGTTACTTAAATTTAGTACATCTGTTTCCTCTGAGGATGAAATTAATAGCAGTACCTACTTGATATTAACATTGCAAAGACAAAAAAATAAAAAGAAATTCAAAACAATACCATGGGTATTAGATACCCCCCAATGCTTATCAATTCCTTTTACTTTTTTCTACTTTTTTTTAATTTTGAAAATACAATTGATCGAGAGAGAGCTATGTTAAGCAAAATAAAACTAGATTTGAAGGCATCATTTGCTTTTATTTAAAACTGTATTATATGTTACTGATTCTCTTGTCATAGAGACATGATCCAAAGGCAATGGTTTCTGTTGATATAACCTTAATATTTCTCAAATTCCTGTACTCTATCTTGGATGGGTTCAGTGTGGAAGCTACAAAGGCCATATTATACTTTAACCTCAGAAGTTGTCAAATATGGTCACTTAATGTTTTGGAAGTAAGTGATCCATGTGATCATGAATTTTGTTTCCAAAGATACTCAACTAGGCTCACAATAACGACCCATCAGAAACTCAGTGGAAAGAATTCATTTTCAAGGAAAATACATGGATCCAGATAGCTTTTAGGCCAGGATTATTTTCCAACTTTGATATTTTGCATTTCTAAGTACAAATTCCAAAACTGATTTATTGAATCTGATTTAATTAATTCATTTATTAGGAATATACTGTGTTCCTACTATGTGTTAAGCACTGCTGTAAGCACATGATTAACACTATGTGGAAATCACAGAGAAAATAGAGTGAAATGTTGTGAGAGAAAAAAATTGTCAACCAATAATTCCTTGTTACTGTACATTGAGCAATATATTTTATCCCATTACATTTTATTTGTGTCACTTCCATTCTGCTCTCAGTATGAACAGACAAGGCTAATATTGTTTCCGGTGAAGGCCTGACAGCTATTCTGTTGATTTGTTTGGCATTACATTTGAGCTGCACTCATGCGGCCCAGATTGCTGAAGGATGGCTTGGCTGAAAAGAACAGGCAATATGCCCTAGGGAGAAAGGGCAGGGTTTTGGAAAAGAGAGAATTTTGGAACCAATGTTTGTGCATATATGTACTGCTAAAGGCTCTGAAAATTCCCGCATGGCGGCCATAGTTGAGGTAGCCAAAAGAGAAATTATCTTTATCTCCTATAATAAAGCCTGGAGCCTCAGAGCCTAATTTTTAAGAATATCAGTTTTGATGTGACTTGATCCAATCCTGCTTCTCAGCAGCCTTTTCCACAATATATACCCTAATTTTCTTTCTAGAAGTTCTATTCTTGCCCAATTTGATTTGGGTGGGTTTGGGCCACTTTGCCAGAGGTCTAGGCCATCTTGGATGTTTATAAATAAGGGTAGCTATCCCAATCTAGATACAGAGAGATTTTTCTGGGACTCCTAGACAAGCTTGTTTCTTAATATTCCATTAATTATAAGAAGCTTTTCTAACAGTCATTTCATTTAGCTCTTAATGGTGTGGGATGCGATGTGAGGTCTGATTATCAGCAACTATTTGCTTTCACAGGGCAGCCATCCTGATGAAGAAGCCTTTACATGGGGTATGGTATAGTCAGGATGCTTTGTGAAAAATAAGCCAAAGCCCATACCATGAAGCTTGGTATCAAATTATCCCCAAGACTGACCTCCCAATGTTTTAGTCACATGAGCCAATAAATTCCTTTTAGGTAAGATGGTTTAAATTGGATTATCTGATAGCCTCAAAGAGAAATATTCAAATAACAGATTCATGTCCTGGCTGTGTGACTGTGGGAAAACGGCTTATCCTCACTGAGTTTTCTGAATGTCTTTTCTACACATTTCACAACTTTATCTCTTCTTCTGTAAAATGAATATAATGATGGTTTGGAATATATCTCTTGAATAATACATTGCACAAGATATTTAAACAGTGGGCACAGTGCCTTGAACTTTTTACTTCTTCAGTGCATATAGTTATAATCAAGTTTATGTGTACGTATTCACATTTTCACACATATATGGTGAACTTCCAATAGTGCACAATTCAGGGTATATATGGGAAAACTTGAAAATGATGATGAAGGTAGTATTCTGATTTTCTCTTTCAGGGAAAAAATATGTCAATAACTACAATACATAGTTTGTGGAAAAGTACTTTTTTTTTTATTTTTAAGGTGTCAGAATGAAGACCTGCTATTTCTGAGTAGAAGGATTAGGGAACACCTTATGGGAGCAGAAGTGGAATAATTGGTTGCACTCACAAAGGTAGACTTTAGTAAGCAAAGGAATAGCTTCACATCTTAGTCTTTGTTCACAGTAGAAATGCCTATGGGGGAAAGGGTGTTGGTGTGGAAAGCAAAGAGTGAGAAAATTGACAAAGAGACTGAGATTTTTACTGGAGTTTAAAGCTACACTAGGCTTCTTGGGTGCAGAAACTGTAGCTTGTTTTAACTCTTGTGTGAAAGGTGATGTCTACCAAATGAAGGTAACTGTATGTGTGATGATTGAAGTAATTCCAAAAGATTGTCAAATCTAATGTGTATTTTATTATTTGCTTCTCCTTTTCTCCAGTCTCTTATCAAGCTCAAAGGAATCCAAAGTAAAAAGTGTACGCATGAGTGCACAACAAATGTAATTAGGAGACTTAATATTGGTGAGTGCCTACAATAGAACAGTCAATATAAATGCTCGCTCTCTGTTTCTCTAATTTTATCTTTCAGTTAATCCTTTGATACAAGCATTGCTACCACTATTTTACAAATGGAAAGAGACTCAGAGTTTAAATTATCTGGGTTTATTATAACTAGCCAGTAGGGTCAAAGAAAATGTGTGTAATTGCTCTACTCAGTTTCATAGAACACAGGGTCATGGCATGGGAGAAACATTGACTGCCTCATAGTTGCCTTTCAAAAAGCTGGTAGCTCTAGACCTCTATTTTTGTTGTGTTTTTTTGGACTCCCTTTTATTTTTGTCATCTCATACCATCTCATACCTGTTCCTCCTGGTGCCCACAGTTGTCTTGGTCCACTACCATGAGCTAACTTTATAGACCTCCTACTCACTTTGTTACAAAGGATAGGGATACCTCATCTGTATTGAGAGACAATTTTGTACCAAGGATTATCACAAATAACTCATTTTTTTTCTTGATCTGAGTTTCAATAGTGTGAGGTAGGCCCTATTATTCTAATTTAATATCTTAGAAAACCAGTATTAGGCAATTGGCTTAATTTTCTGGCCTCAGACATCTAGTAATAGGGAGACATACTCAAAGTATGGGCCAATTCGACTAAAAAAAATACAGTGGAAAGCCGTGTGCTTCAATGGGGGAGAACTAAGAGAACATATGTAGAACCATTAATACATAAGTAAAAGACTAATGGTAACTGAAGGAATAAAGACCATTGATGACCTAATTGCATAAGCCTGTAGGGACTGAACACAGACCATGTTAGTGAGGTAACATTTCATACTCCAGCTTGCCACTGCATGGTCACAAAATGACTCTGCTGTATAAGTCCAAAAACTGTGTACCATAGACTGGTGTCCAACATAGGAAGAGAGGGGAGAGACTTGCTTCCCTGCTCATGTCTTGGTCACAATGGGAGATCCTCTGAGAAGATGCTGTCTCCCAACAGATACTCCTTCACATCTCAATGGCCGATATCAGGTCATTGGTCACTCTTGAGAAAGATAAAGAGAATGGCTTTTGAATAGCAAGCAATGATTTAAATCATAATAGTTTTTCTTCTATTTCTTACTTAATAGTATGATTTTTTTTTAATGGAGAGGATTGGTAAAACACCATATAGAACACATTAAGAGGACCATTGTATTTTACAGATTGAAATATATAATAGATACATATGTTAATATCCATAATTTTGCAGAAAGAAAGAAATACCTACTTAGGTAACACTCCTTGTCTGAGGTATCATATGTAATAAGACACATTGTACCATATCTCATCATTGGACATGTGGATGTCTTCGAGGCTACAGGCTATTCCTTCCTATCCTTGGGCTGGTCTTGACAATGTTAATGACCAGTCATTTTTCACTGAGATGCTTCCAAAATGTGTGCTATTCGGTTTTCTAAATCAGTTTTACAGCTGATGCAATTTAGTATATATTAGAAGAAGATGAAGTCTCCCTGAATACTTATATTTGTAATTAAAACAAAATTCGTAATTAAATATAGACAAAGATACAACCATGTCTATTCTTGGCAAAATCTTAATATTTGGTAATGTTAACTTCAGAATACTTAAAAATAACATCAATTAGAAATAAAGTTTCCTTTTAAATATCCCTCAATCACATTTTCACATAGGAATGGTAACTTAAACAGGATCTATATCTTGCCAGTCAATTTTTAGTAACATATTAATTTAAAAGTATATGTTAATACATAAGCAAAACATACTGACGATTCATATAAAATACATCATATACATTTAATTTTGTAACTAGAATTTTTACATAGCATTGTTTTCAAGATTTGTTCATATTTGTCCTCTTCCCCGTCCTTCCCCGTCCTTCCCCGTCCTTCCCCGTCCTTCCCCGTCCTTCCCCGTCCTTCCCCGTCCTTCCCCGTCCTTCCCCGTCCTTCCCCGTCCTTCCCCTTCCTTCCCCTTCCTTCCCCTGGTGTATAGCATTCTGTCATGTAAATATATTGGTGGTCGTTTATATTATTTCTTGTATTTTTTTTAATATTATTGTATTTTTAATTAGAGAGCTCATGCATGGGTTGGGGACAGGGGCAGAGGGAAAGAGAGAGAAAGAATCTTAAGCATGCTGAGTGCTCAATGTGGAGCCCAGCGTCGAGCTTAATCCCACAACCCTGAGATCATGACTTGAGCTGAATCAAGAGTTGAACTTTCAATTGACTGAGCCACCCAGATACCCCTCTTGTATTTTTCAATTAAAAATACTATGTATGGTTACTTGTGAGCTTGTATGGGATTTAACAAAGAGTGAATGCCTAGAAGTGAATTCTGAGTCAGAAAAAGTATACACATTCTCAGCTGTACCAGATAGTACTAAATTCATCATTTTCCCACTCCTCAAAATTATATCTAACTATCTGAAGTAAACTAATGATAATAATAGAGCTTTATTTCTTGAATTGGATCTACTTAAGGTCAAAATGATTTCGTCACTTTCTTCATAGCCCTCCATTAGAATCAATTACTGACTGGCTGGAACTGATCAATAAGTCCTTACACCTTCCTTTTTCCTGATCCCTAGTAAACGCTCAGGTTAAAGGAAATTGATTTCTTTTTTTCCAAATGATACCACCAAAGTCTAACTCTTAGGTATTTCTACTGTTAAGAAATCAGAGGATGGGGAAACCTGGCTGGCTCACTAAGTTAAGTATCCGACTCTTGATTTCCACTCAGATCATGATCTCAGGGTTATGAGATCGAGCCCTGGATTTGGCTCTGTGCTGGTCATGGAGATTCTCTCTCCCTTTGCCCCCACTCCTTGACACATGCGTGCACATGTGCTCTTTGTCTAAACAACAACAGCAGCAGCAGCAGGGGATGAAGTAGGAACAAAGAATCAAATATTTATTTTTAAAATGTGTGTTGGATGGGTCAGATGTTTTCTTCTTCCTGCAGAACCATCAATTGTTACGTTTTGTTTTAGGAACAGTGAATGTTACCATATGTTTGTGACAGTGTCTTAGACAACTAGCTATGGAGACTGCTTTAGCTGAATTCAGTAGTGATATCCACTCGAAATCATTTATTGATTATTTCTTTTGTACCTGGAAATGCACCTAGCTGGGAATACAGATATGCTTCTCTTTTGATAGACTTTATAATCCTCTATGAGGGAGGCAAAAGTGTAAGCAAAAAATTGCAGTTATTAATGTATTTTAATAGAGTTATTTGTAGGATTGAAGGAGCATTTCAAAGAAAACAGAAAAGTACCACTGATAGCATTTTAATAGAATTATGTCTAGGATTGAAGGAGCATTTCAAAGAAAAACAGAAAAGTACTACTGATAAGAGTGTGCTTAAGAAAGGATTTTGCCTTAAATTTGTATTTTAAAACTATTTGCAAGTCTATAAGAAAGGAAATGAGCCAACTTTAAAAGGCTAAGATCTAAACAGGTATATAACCAAAGAAGATACACAGACAGGAGCAAATAATCAGAAGAAACGATGCTCAATATCATGTGTCATTAGGAAATTGCAAATTAAAACACCAAACGAGATAGCACTAGGCTCTTACTAGAATGGCTAAGATCCTAAACTGTACCATTAAATGCTAGTGGGGATGTTGAGAATAGGAATTCTTACTCATTGCTGGTGGGAATAAAAAGTGGTAAGCTACTTTACAGGACAATTTGGCGATTTCCTACAAAATTAAACACAATCTTAACATGAAGATCCAGCAACTAGATATTTATCCAGATGAGTTGAAAGCATGTCAATCCAAAAAGCTGCACATGAATGTTTATAGCGGCCTTAGGTATATTTGTCAAGACTTAGAAGCAACCATGATGTTCTTGAATAGGTGAATACATAAATCACTTATATCATACGATGTAATATTATTCATTGATTAAAAAGAAATGCGCTATGAAGCCATAAAAAGACATGGAGGAAATTTAAAACTTATTGCTAAGATGACAGTCTGAGAAGACTGCATATTATATGATTCGAAGATACAAAACTATGGAAAAAGCAAAACTAGAGAGATAGTAAAAGTGCAGTGATTTCCAGGAGAGAGGGATGATGAGGTGGAGAGCAGGATTTTTAGGATGCTAAAATTATTCTGTATAATAGTCTAATGGTGAAGACGTGTTATTGTGCATTTATCAAAACCCATAGAACTGTACAACACAAGGTGGAAATCCTAATGTAAACAATGGACTTTAGTTGATAACAATCTTTGAATATTGGTCTATCAATTGTAAGCAATGTACTGGACTAAAGTGAGATTTTAGTAATAGGAAACTGTATGCCAGGGCTGGGATAGAATATGTGGGAACTCTGTAGTTTCTGCTCCTTATATATTTTTTTATAAACCTAAATGTGCTCTAAAAAATAAACTCCACCAAAAAAAATTAAAAAAGACTATGTGCCTTCTAGGAAAACAAAGAGGGGATATGGACTCCAAGAAATGACATTTCCCGCTAAAGCCAGGAGCATGGAGTACGTAGATACAAAAAAGCCTAGAGAAGAATCTCAGAAGATACCGGTTAGGAAAATATTGACTCTACAGGAGATCTGTGATGAGGGCTTTTGCCCAAGTTAGATTGTGGACATGAGTAAGAGCTAGCAAATTGTAGAGACAGTAGAGGAAAAAGGCAGAATCTAAACTGCATTGATTGGTTTTGCATTTGCATTTTGGTTTTTACAAAGAGAATTTACTTCTGCTTTTTTCTCTTTTACTGTGTGGATTAAAACAACAACACACCATGAGCTTCTATGTATTTCAAAATTTATCTCGGGAATTTGTTGCAAATTGAAATTTAGGCACTTATAAAATATAGAGAATATAGTAATGACACAAAATGTAATCAGTAATTGAAACAAATATATCCTTTTATTGGAATAATTAAAATTTAATTTTAGAAAAAACCAGTGTGTTCCTATAAAATTCACATCTCATTTCTGACATATTCATAGGCAAAAATAAAAAAAGTTGATAATATATGTATTTTCAGTTGCATATCAAAAGAATTATGGCAAAAATTGATAGAAAAGAGCATCAAAATTTCAGATTGTAAAGATAGGTATTTTTAAATCAAACATTTACCTTAATGTCTTGACATTGGGAAAACAAAGAATACATTTTTGGATGAACTGTGAGAGATGTTTCAGAAGAGGTGTTGTGGTTTTAGAAATGCCATAAATGTTGATGAGCTTGGCTACAAGATAGGTGGAATGAGAAGTAATTCCAGAGGTGGATGGTAAGTGTTTGGGAGATTGGGAAGGAAAATGATTATATTTCAGATTCTGATAAAATCAGGATCCAAAACTATCTTGGTAGTGTACTAAAAGAATGAGTCAGAAATCAGCAATAAAATTTAATAGAGTAAAACCTAGGTCTGCTAAAACAATCTGGTCGTTTCAAGGTAAGAGAGAAATGAATGAGTAAAGGAAGCAAATAATAAAAAGTATTAAGATTTTAGCTGATAGCAATTTCATCAAAACCTAGAACTGATGGGCTATTGAATCGGCCTAAAACTGATCCAGAACTTTGGGTCCTAGAGAATATTTGGCACAATGTGTTTGGACAGACCACATTGTTGCCAGGTTTGGGTGTGGTCATGAACGAGAATACAGAAAGACTGAATTTGTCCAAAGATTATCATTTAGAGACTCTAAGAATAAAGTACATAAAACATAGGTGAAAGAAATAGTTTTTTCTATGGTACAGTATCAAGGAATACTTACAATATTGTCTTAATGCCACCTTTAGTAAAAACCAGGCTTCTAAATAAGGAAGTAATAAATAGGGCTCTATATAGGAACCAGGACAATTAGGCATGAACTAATTACATGTTGCTTTAAAGGTAGGAAAATCATGAACATGAAGCTGTCAGCCAAGTTTTATATTTACCTTTTACCCATAAAACTAATGGCATATTTTTGCATGAAGTGAGACCATTTGATCACATGGTATGGATCTAAAGCTAAAAAGCAAACCAGTTAAATACACTGGTTGCTCAGTGTTGATATTTAATTTTCAAAAACAACCACTAAAGTCAAAATTAAACTTTAGAGAAAGGCTATTAAACTCTTTGTGCTTAAGGTTTTTAAGCAAAGTAGTCTTTATACTTTTAAAATTATGAATCTATGTAATATACCTTGATGAAAAAACAAAATTGTAGAAAGATAAAGATCAGTCCATTAAAAATCAGTCCATTATTTTATAATATAAAAGAGGGATTACCTTCATTAGCTTAGGTAAAAAAATTCTCAATAATCATAATGATGGATCATTTTTCACAGAGCTAGAAAAAAATTTAAGTAGCTGCTGTCAGTTTGAAGGAAAATAAGAGATCTTTTAAAATAATAATTCCAGTTTATTATCATTTGAACAGCTTTGCTATGAGCCAAAGGAAAATGCAGCTCTTTTATTTCATAAATCCACAGTTGCCAACACTATGCCCATACGTTTAGATGGAATGCAATCTTATAAATCTTAATTTGTCTTGAGTAATGGAAGCCTGTGACTTAAGCACAAAATATATCCAGAAAAAATGGATTGTTGCCCCTTTTTAATTTGTTTCCCAAATTGTCATCTCCATGTTTTGTTTACTGACATGGAAAACAAATTTGAAAATAACCGTTAGAGAATATTGTGTGATGTGAGAGATAAAAGGCTTCTTGAATCCTAGATTGACCCAGGGGTAGAAATCTATAAAATGACACGATTCCAGAAAAGGAAATTAAAGGCCAAGTAGTTGGGTATCATAAAAAAAAAAAAAGCTATAAAGTCTGTGGTGCAAGTGAAAAGGAGAGAGAAGTTCAATAGTGGAATTTTACATATTGGTGATAAATAAAAAGGAAAAACAACCACAAAAGTTAGTAAAAAAGACTAAATCATCAAATATTGTCGAAACTACACTGAATGAAGTCTGGTAAAGAGAAAGTGTTGAGGGAAATACCAGGCAGGTCTTGTTTATAATCAGCTTGCAAGTCCAACATTCAATATTTTATTTTAGTTAAAAAATTCTTTTTCAATGTTTTTATTTACCTTGGGGAGAGAGAGAGAGAGAGACAGACAGACAGACAGCGAGCGGGCCGGGCAGAGAGAGCTGAGACAGACTCCGAAGCAGGCTCTAGGCTCTAAGCTAGAGCCTGATACAGGGCTAGAACTTGAGCTGTGAGCTCATGACCCAAGCCGGAAGTTGGAAGCTTAGCCGATTGAGCCACCCAGGTGCCCCACCAACATTGAGTATTTTAAGCTAAGTTGTTCTGTCTTGATGAAACCTATAAAGGAAAATGTGGCCTTTTTTAAGTTGCCCAATGAATACTCAGTTTTCTTTGAATAAAATACAAATACATTGCTAGATCAACAAGGGTGCTATAGAGTTAGTGAAAAACCTTGAAATGTGAGGCAGTTGGATTTGATGGAGACTGCTGTTGGATTTTGTGGTGCAAAGATCTTGGGTTTAAATTTCTTTCATATTAAATGAGAGCTAGGAGAGCAGTTCCCTATATAATTCCACAATTGTCTGTTACCCCTTTAAGAGAGATGGGTGTCTTCTGGGGGAGGTGGTGGGAGTAACTATTCTGGTTACATGGTCAGATAGAGCCTTAGCAAGTGTAAGTCATTCAAGCTTCTCACTCTCAAGAAGTTTGCTGGGGTATTTTATCCTTAGGTATTCTCCATGCTTTATCCAATTTAGGATGCTTATAAATGCACACTAGTGTCCACAAATTTGAAGTTGTTCTGCTTGTGTTTGGCTGCCTGATCACTAAAACCTCCACCCCAAAAAACCTGCCTAACGTTTTTAATAAAATCTTGCTTAGTTTTGTTTTTTCCAGTTCTAGTAACCCACTCTGTACCCATGTGACAAACACAAAGGAAATATTTAAAAAGGCTAAAATTAAAATGACAGTAATTAGTTGACAAGGATCTAAATCAGTGACAACTTTAATACAATGCAGGTGGGAGTATAGACTGATATAAACACGTTGGACAACTCTTGGGCAAAATTTGCAAAATGTTTCACTTCTGCATGTATTCTGAGCAATATTTCTATTTCTGACTATAAACCCAAGAAAACTATACTAATGTGCACCAAAAGTTACCTGCGACAAATACTGTGGGATTACTTACTTTAAGAGGCAAAAACATTGTGAAACAACTCACCTGTCATTCCAAATCCAATGGTGGGGGGTGGGGTGGGGGGAAGGTGGTTCATTTGTATAATGAAAGACTATACAACAGGGAAAATAAACTATTGCTATGTGCCAGCTTTAAGAATTTCACAAGTATGATACCAGGCAAAATAAACCAAATTAAATTTTTAAAAAGGCTACATAAGCCATGGTACTATGTATATAAATTTCAAGAACAGACAAAATTTACCATTTGATGATGGAGTCAGATTAGTGATTACCTTCCAGGAAAAGGAGGGCAAGTAATGGGAAAGGGATATAAAAGGGAGGCTTCTTGAATTCTGGCTTATAGTATGGGGTGTGGCTACCTGGATGTTATTGCTACATGAAAATTCTTCAAGCTGTATGTATACTTTCAGTCTTTAGAGCTTTCTATTTATGTAATAAGTAGTATACATACTATCTATTACATAAATCTGTATTGTTTTAAAAAGGTAATATACTTTTTAAAAAAGAGAGAATTGGATATCCAAGATACCAGGATGTGAGGATGATAATATGAATGATGGTGGCAGTGGTGATGTGACAACTTTGTGTTCTACAAGAATATGTCGTTGAAACTTTGATTTTAGCTTGACATAGACTTAAGTATAACTCATGGCATTTACCAGTTAAATGATGTTAAGTTGTAGAAATACTATGTAATGTCAGCTCTCTCCCCATTTGCAAATTTGAGCTATGAACATTACTTACCTAATAGTGTTAGGGTGAAGATTAAATTTGATAATTCACCTCTTAAGCTTTTTTTGATACTAATATTTATTTCTATCATTATCCTTGTTGTCTTGTCCTCTTGATTATCAGTGTTACTATTTCTAGAGTAGCCTCTACTATAGGAATGCCCTCTAACATTCCTTTGTTAGGTGGAGGATAGCTTTGACTAATCTCACCCTTATGAGTAGGAATCGACTACATAGGTAAAGGGGTTTCAAGTGCCCATATAATGAGATAAATGGAAATAAATTCTTTAGTTTTTTTAACTGATAGTATATTTTTAAAAAATTATAAAAAGTTTACATAAGAGCTAGAATTACAAAAATTGGGCAATAAACATGATATACAATCTTAGCCAAATAACGATAAAAATCCTGAATCTTAGTTCATTTACCTGGTCTGTTTACATGAACATATGGTTACTGAATTCATCATTGTAGGCATGCGTTAAGTTTTTATTGTTTGGACATCAATTGCTTCTTGTCCATAAAACCTAACACTTTTTTTATTAATAGTGCCATAATTGGTCTTCTTTCTTACTCCATTTTAAGTTATAAGCTAAGATATAATAAACCGTTGATTAATTGCACAAAAATTCTGATGTTGAAAAAAATATATACATATATATATATACACACAGACATACAAGAATATGTCCTCGAAACTTTGATTGTAGGTTGACTTAGACTTAGGTATAACTCATGGCATTTACCAGTTATGTGATGTTAAGTTGCATATACATATATGTGTGTGTGTGTGTGTATATATATATATATATATGTATGTGCATATGTATGTGTGTATGTATGTGCATATATATGTGTATGTATGTATGTGTATATATATGTATTTATATGTATGTATGTGTATATATGTATATGTATGTACGTGTATATATGTATATGTATGTACGTGTATATATGTATATGTATGTACGTGTATATATGTATATGTATGTACGTGTATATATGTATATGTATGTACGTGTATATATGTATATGTATGTACGTGTGTATATGTATGTACGTGTGTGTGTGTGTGTATATGTGTGTGTGTATGTATATATATATATATAGAGAGAGAGAGAGATAGAGATAGAGATAGAGATAGAGATAGAGATAGAGATAGAGATAGAGATATATGAAACCAAACAACTGCTGGGTGGGAAGCAGCACTGTCATGTGGCAGGTCAAAGAATCTTTGACCTCTTGGTCTTTGAAAGTACTAATGTAATGGATTCAAACAGTTTAGTGTAGCAAATACAAAGTATTGGAACATTTAAAGGATGTCACTTTAATAAATAGGAGTTAGTACACATACAAGCAAACTGAAAAAAGTTAAGGACTACTAGAATAATTTTTAAGTTTGTTATTTCTCTGTTTTGTTTACTTCCTGTCTCTATGTTGATACTAAATTGTATTGAAACCTAGGACAGGGCCAGTGCAAGTATGGTAGGCTGCTTACTGCTACAGCAGGTCAGCAGAATGTGTATAGGAAGGGAAGGAAACTTTGTCCTACTCCATGAGAGATTTTGGGTAAATAAAGTTAGAGGAAAAAGCTATCAAGTATAAATACTAGAAGAAAAAATTTTTGTGAAGATCACCTTGAAGGAAAGAAGAGATAAAGACTTAATCTGGGCCACGGAAGTAGGGCTGTTCTGTCGTAGCTATCAGGCCTGAGGATATTTTTTGACAGTTTTCTGGGTAATAAGTATATTTCTGGCTTAATTGAATTTTTCCCCATGTGTTCTTTATGTTAATAATGTAGACGGCTATGGTGGTATGTTTCATACTTTATATATAGCAAATATACACGTAAGCTCTCTTGAAATTTAAGACTGTAAATTGAAAAAGACACACAGATTTACTCTAAAACAGGCTTACTTTTTGTTTGTTGTGATGGGAGATGAAAGTGGGCAGTTGTGTGCCCAATATTGTTAACAGTCTTTAAAAGGCAACTTCATTATGTGATTTTCTTTACAAATCAATTGTGAAAGTTCAAACTTTTTTAAACCTAAAAATCGAAATTTCATTTTTAGCACATGTAACTGTTAAGTGTTGTTAAATGATTATTTTCTAATGCACAGTGTTAACTGTGTGACACTGGCAAATCGGTTGGCTCCATTGATCCTCACTGTTGTTACCTCCAAAATGGCTACAACAATAGACACATTCTGAATCCTAAGAATAGATGTTTCTCCAAAGAAAAATGGCCAACAGGTATGTGAGAAAACACTCAACATCACTAAATGTCAAGGGAAAAGAAAAAGTAGTAGATCAGATTGAAGAACAGGAACTCTTCTCACTTTGGTGAGAATTGTAAAATGGTACAGTTGTTATGGCAAATATTAGGGAAGTTCACCCAAAAGTTGAACCTAGAACTAGTATATGATCTGCCAGTCCCGCTTTTGAGATCTGGTCCTCAAGGACACATCTGCATCCCATGCTCATTGAGCCTTCAATCAAAACAGCCAGTATGTTACAACAACCCAAATGTCTATCAAGAGAAGAATAAAGACAATGTAATAGTTATATTTGTGTACACATATATATAATTGTGTGTGTGTGTATAGAGGTATATTCAGCCTTAAACAATAAGGAAATCCTACCATTTGTGACCACATGGGTAAACCTATAAGACATTATGAAAAGTGAAATAAGTCGGTCACAGAGGGACGAATGATTATGAATAATTCCTCTTCTGTGAGGCATCAACAATTGTTAAACATACAGAAGTAGACAATAAAAAAAAAACTGGTGGTTACTAGGAAGATAATAAGAGAGAGTATGGGTATAAATTTATACAAGATGAGTAAGTTCCAGAGATTTGCTGTATAATGTAGTGCCTATATTGAACATTAAGTTATAGTGGGCTTAAAAATTTGCTGAAAGAATAAATCTCATGTTAAGTGTTCTTATCACCCCTCTCCTTTTAAAAGAAGGGACACAAGAAAACTTTTGCAGATGATAAATATACTTATTACCATGATTTTGGTGATGATAACATGGGTTTATGCATATGTCCACATTGACCAGATGATATAAATTAACTAGTTAGAATTTATTGACATATAACCTATACACAAAAAACCTGGGGGAACAGAGAACAGAACTAAGAAAGAAAAAGTTGCCAAGAAGATAAAAATGGAAAACCTGTATTAAATCAGTTAGCATAGTACTTAGCAAATATGTAATAAGTTGACTTATATTTTATATCCTCCCTTTCTTTTTTCCTTTTTACCTTCCCTTCTTCATATGCTGCTTCTACTTCTCTTTGCTCTGCCCATAGTGAGCAAAAGAAAAAAATAAAACACATCATAATTTACAGCATCAACTTGTTTACAGCATGTAAAAATTTAAAAAGAAAATCTAAAAAACATCTTTTGGAAAGTTAGCAGATAATCTAAAGCTACTTTTAAGTGACAAAGTTCATCTATGATCCTGTCCAACATGATTCTTACAATATATTCAGTGCAAGAAAATAAATGACAAGTGACATAATGAATAAAGACACACTTATCCTTAGAAAACACAAGGATAAAGCAGATTTGTGAGGAGGCTGCTAATGACTGCAGTCAGTTGCCTGCAAATCAGAATGGCCAAGGTCAGTAGTGAAATAACGTTCAGTGTACTAACCTGGAGATACTTCAAGTAGGAAAGATCAAGTTTGAAGTGCCTTGATCACTGTTGGTGTCCATCAAAAGAGACTGTTCTTGAAATATGACCTGAGTTCACCCAGTGGCCAAAACCAGAATTTTACCAGTAAGAAACAATACTAATCAAAGAACATTTTGTAGTTCACCCTAATGATCCCTCATTTTCAAAAAAAAAAAAAATACTATTATTCATTACATTATGATTAGAAGAACTTTTTTGTTAAATTTCCCTTTACCCTAAACTCCCTCCTGTGTGAATGCATTGAGCACATGATGAATTTAAATTAGCCTTTATTAAACAACATTATCTCTGTACTCTGGGGCTTTCATTTTGCATAAAAGGCCAAAATTGACATATATTCCTTTTCAAAAGAATGAGCTCTAAAATCTGTTAACCTCAACTTCAATTTTAGTGCAATATTTTACAACATAAAACAAGACTCTTAAGAAAATGTCATGCTGCTCTGAAATACGCACCCCAAAAATAAAATGACCCTTCTAGACTTTGGATGGCATTTTTAGGAAGTGTTTAATTTGGTTTATGAGTCAGATTTCTGAGTTGAAACTTCAAAGATTTTAGAGTTTCTCAACTTTAAAAGTGTAGTTTTTAATAATGATGTTTGTGAAGTTAAACTTAACATTGGCTCAGAGTTAACCGACAAAAATTTTATGTACCTTAGAATATTCTAATATAAGTTAATGCTAACATTGATGCCATTGTGGTAGACTCTGAATATCTCAAAAGTACATGAAGGATGGTATACAGCTGTGGAACTCCAACTATTCTACCTGATGTTTGAACATTCTCTGCTTTGGCCCTAAATTGTGGTTGCCTACTCTCTGTTTGAACATCCCAGTGTCAGGGGTGGCCAAGACATCCTCTACTTTGGTAATAGATGTTTACTGTGGGAAAAAAAATTTTTTTTCCTTACCTTGGGATGTCTGTAAATGCTATGTAAGATAGTAGTTAAGAGCGCAAACTTTGGAGTACCTTCTGTAGATTAAACCAATGCTAGGTAGGTACATGATTAACAACCTTAAATGAGTTAAAGTTACAGGGGAGAGGTTGACTTGTTGCATCTGGCAACATTTGTGGTGTAAATATTTCCCTCAGGTTTAATTTCAGGCTATCAGCATGACTTTGCTAATAAGTGTACAGGATTGGGAAGAGGTGTATACAGTCAGTTGTTGGGAGACTCTTGGAGGTGGCACCAGCACACCACTAGTTAAATCTCAACTTTACCATCTGGAAAATGTGTTATCTGGGGTAATTTATATAAATATTAATGGTGTTTCACTTTTCTCAAACATAAAGTGATAGAAAAAAGCACCTGTGTCATGAATGTTCTGAACCATCTAGCACAGAGTAATGCTAAGTGCTCACTATCATTACTAGTATCCTGTTCATCTGCTGATGCCCAATACAGAATACTTAAGATCCTCCTTCTACTTTATGATCTTGCAAATATTTGAATCCAGATATTATACTCCCTCTGGATCATCCCTTCTGAAATAGAAATCTTAGTTATTGTTCTAAAATAAATTTTTATATGCTTTTCACATTCCTCTAATTGGTTGCTCAAAGACAGAGTCTATATTACAGCCTTCCCTCCACCCCCAGCTTAGATGCCAAAATTTTTGTGATAATGCAATTTCTTGCTTATCTTGATGAGATTGTCAATAATCAGCTCGACTGTCCTTTTAAGTCAGGATATGCACCAGGTGTCTCCAACACTGTTGACTTCATCTGCAATGCTGGCTTTACCACTGATTTTCTGGGCTTTGCTCTCATTAACATATCCAAATTTTCATGTTGCCAATTTAGTAGATATCTGTCTTAATGTAGGCCACCCTGAAACAAATACAGCATTCTTGGTGTGATGTAGGGAGGTGAAATAAAGCAGAATCATCATTGGCTTCATGCTGGGCCATGTATTTGTGGTGGCAGGACCTAAATTTACTCATGTTTTACCTTTTTGTTGTTGCTAAGTTTGTTTATTTTGAGAGTGAGAGCAAGCGAGAGAGAGCGAGGGAGCTCACAAGTAGGGGAGGGGCAGAGAGAGATGGAGAGACAGAGTCCCAAGCAGGCTCAAATTCAGGAACTTTGAGATCATGACCTGAGCTGAGACCAAGAGGTGGACGCTTAACGAACAGACTCCCAGCTGCCCCTAGTCATATTGTACTTTTGAATCATCTGAAAAAAAAAAAATATTTCAGAAATAATTCTCCCTTTTTCCTGGAAAATTATGAGTTATTTTAGAAACACATTCCCCCCCTAATATTCCTCAAGTTTAGTATAAGATGGTCCAAAGAAGAGAATGTGTTTTCTTAACCCAAATTCCTTCAAAAACACAAATACTGAAACTACACCAGAAGAAATCTGAAAAGCTGTGTTTCTTTCAGAGGAATTGTGTTTATAGCCAAGAACCTTCCTAGGAAGAATGAAAACCTGGGTGGCTTCATAAGTGAATTCAATCAGACGTTTAAGGAAGAAATAATAGCAGCCCTGCCCAGTGTTTCTTTAGAAAATAGAGAAGGGGAATCTTCCCAACTATTATTTTTTTTACAAGCAAAGCATAACAACCCAGATGCTAAAATTTGAAAAAAAAATCATTACAAGAAAAATAAAATGACAAATTAAAATCCTTGAAGAACATAAATGCAATAATCTTAAAAATAATTGGTAAATCTAGGAATATATTAAAAGTGAATTTATTACAGGAATGGTTCTGCATTAGGGAAAAAAATAATGTAAGTGACAAAATACAACAGGATAAAGAAGAAAAATCATAACCTCTCAATACATGGAGAAAGAGTTCATCCATTGATAATAATCCTCAGTGATTTGCTAAAAAAGAAAAATTCTCAGTTTGATAAAGTGCATTAGGAAGAACCTACAATGAACATTCCTAATGGTGAAGTAAAACCACTTAAGTGTTGGGGGAAAATGCTGGCACAAATAATTCAAAGTCTATTTCCAAAGTTGGACAAAACTAGACCTGCAGTTTTAAAGAAATGAACCAGTTAATTTCAAAGAATTGATGAATTCCTAGAGAAACCCTTTCGATATTTACTACAGAGAAGGCAGTGTCCTGCATTTATTGAGGCAAAATTAGTAAGAAAACTGCTGGCCTCAGACTTCTCCTCTGAAACACTTAAATTCAGAAGGCAGTAGAGCATTGCCTGGGGAGTTTGTCAGAGGATTCAATCAGACATAACAAAGGCATTCTGTCTGTTCAGAATTAAGGGTACAGAAAAGGTTCTTTGAAATATGCAGAAGTGCTTTAAAAAAGAACAATGGAGCAATTTAATATAGAAAGGATATCTTGGTTTGATTTCGGGCTTGGATTTACATTAGAAAATATTTACTTATAACTAAATCTGGATAGGAGTGTCATTTATATAGAATTACCATATTTGAAAGCATAAAGGTCATTTTTGCATAATAACTACACTTAAGCTTGAGAATCAGACGCTTGTCATTTAGATATGGCTCCTGTGTGGATTTGCTGAATTGCTTCCATCTTTTGACTTGGGCACCAAAAATAAGCATATCAGCTGGGGGCACTTGTGATGAAGGCTGTATTCTCAGCAAGCATATGTAAGCGTTTCTCCCCCCAAAAATGATTCATCATTTTCTGTCAATAATAACTTGTTTACTTGAAGAGACCCAAGTTTTTTATTCTAATTATTTAAACTCATGATAGTATATCTGACTAGTTTGTACCATTTTTCTTACATCCCTCACATACATGGCCTTCAGAAGCCTTCACTGGCATCTAATCTATCATCTGTATAATATGTATTTTTTATATTACAGACCAAACACAAGTTTTCTTGAGAAAATTTATAAAATATTTAAAATGTATGAAAAAGAACAAAATTAAAAATACATATCCTAGCATCTAAAAAAAGAACAAAGGAAAGCAAAATAAACCTGAATAATGTTGGCATATTTATGCCACATATTTTTTTCTCATTGATCATTAAGTGGAGGTATTCTTTTTTTTAATGTTTATTTTAGAGAGCTCCCAAGAGCAAGCATGAGTCGGGAGGGGCAGACAAAGAGGTGGGCAGAGGATCCAAAGTGGGCTCCGTGCTGACAGCAGAGAGTCTGGTACAGGGCTAGAACTCACAAACCATGAAATCATGCCCTGAGCCGATGTCAGACACATAAGCAACTGAGCCACCCAGGTGCCCCAAGTGGAGGTATTTTTCTCAACACGTAAAGCAATACTTCCAGTATTTCTCCAACTTACCCTCATTTTACCTGATTCTTCCCTATAATCCACCTACATGTTTTTTTTCAAATATACAAGTCATTTCTTGCCACAAATCTTGGCCTAGGATTATTACTCCCATGTGATCTCTGATTTGCCCACTGAGCCCTATGTAAATGTCTTTGTAATCACCTTATCTACTCTTAGTAGACTTTTATATAATAGTGTTGGGGTAACTTGTCTTACTTCTCCTACTCTACCTTGAGCATCTGAGGAATAGAGGCTATCAACCTTCCTAAACAAGACCAAGACAGAGGCTTGGCACATAGTCGACATGGTAATCAATGTGTATTAAAGGATAAGTGAAGACGATTCGAGTCAAATACAGGCATGCTCACATCTCAAACTAAGACAAAAATAAATAAAACCCATACACATGTTTAAATCTATCCACTAAAGCCCTCTTCCCATGACATTTCAGATCCTGGCTTATGAGAAGCCTTTGCATATTTCTGTGAGAGCTGGCATCATGGACTATGATTCCCTTCTGATGGAAGATTGAGAATGGTTTAGGTTTTTTTCAAACAGGATGCTGTCAGAGAATGCTCATCTGAGCATCAGACTACTGGGATCTTTATATATCTCTTCTTCTCTCTCACCTACACCAGATATGCAATTTTAAAGAATCCCACACCCCTTGTACCATGAAAAAGTATCATAAATTTTGTAAGAAACTTAGTCTAAGAGCTCTGAGAGGCTGGATATGGTAACAGAGAATTTCATTAGAATTTCCATATTTGTGTTCTTTCATGCCTCTGAGCCTTGCTGTGGGTAACTTTGTTGCCTCGCTTACTGGGCATAGAGTTTTACATTAGGCCTTTGCTAATTGCCTCCTTTTACTGCTCAAATCTCAACTCCTATGAATGGGTGAATCCCTCCTTGTGCGTTCCCAGAGCATCACTTGTGCGATTTTGCCAAACCTCTTGTCACACAGTCTTGCAGTTACCGCTTCTGTGTATGTGTCAGTCGGCCCCCCATGAGACCCTGAGCTCTCTAGGACAGGTGGGTGGGTCTTACTCAGTGCTCGTTCTCTAGCATCTCACATGGCTGGTAGAACATAGCAGACATTCAAGTCTCCATATCTCCTTTGCTACTCATTCCCTCAGCAAAAATTTCCTGCTTGGACTTCTTCCATGGAAAAGTGAAATTTAACCACAGTTCACTTAAGGCAAAGTTAGCAGACCTACTGCTTTGGGAAGAAGTCCCCAACATAGCTGAGCAAAACGACAGAAGGACTTTGGGATTTTGTGAGCTCACTGTTCTGCAGACCTTTTCCCATCTCAAAAGGAGTCAGATGTTTGATGAGTCTAGTTTGATGGTGATATTAAACACACACACACATAAAGAAGAAATTCTCTTCTAGAGGGAAAATCAGTGTTTTATAAAACTCTTGATTAAATTAAGCTAATCAATTTGGTTAGTAACCGACTATATGCCTTGATATATAGCTATACATATACATTCTAGCTTTGAGCTATACTGTTTCCTATCGCTAGATCTGTTTTCTCATTTATAAAGGAAAAAAGGTTGAGCTAAGTGTCTTTTAATCCATTTTCAGCTCTAACTTCTTATGATATAGGGCAAGTAAATTGCCTACACAAGATATACATAATTACTTCTTTTAAAGTTAAGAGTGTATGAGTTGTAATAAAAGTAACTTCTCCTCCCCACCTTTTAAAGTTCTTTTGATTTTTCAAATAAAAACAAAGCTACGTTTTCTGTTTACTGTCACAAAAGTCACTGTAAAGTAGGAAAGAGAGTTTTTCATTCACCCATGATTTTCATTCACTTAGCAATTATTGAGGACCTACTATGTATCAGGCACTAGGTTAGGTACTAAAAGTATAAAGGCAATGGAAAATCAAGCAAGTGAGCTCCGCTCAATAAATGATGAAATCAAATGGTAAGCCAGGAGTAGAATCTATGAGAATCAAACCTGATCTCTTTAAGTCAATCAACAAGTCAACTATTATTCCATAAAACTTTGAAGCTCCTTTCATTTCTGGGTTCTGTTTGGGAGTCAAGATTTAAAAAAAAATAGATATTTTTAAAGATGGTACTTAGCCAGAAATATATGTACTCGTCTGAAAACTTGGCCTAGAAACAGATTCCACTTGGAAACTGGCTCTACTCCCCAGTTGCCAAAAGAGCCTCATAGCAGGAATGTGACCCCAGCAAGAGAGATATCGAGTATGTGTGAGTGAAATCACTGAGGGGTTGGTGCGAAACAGCTGTGTGATTAAGGAGCCAAACTTTCAAGTAAAAAATAGAATTAATGGGATAGTTAGCCTCGTTGAAAAGAAATTGAAAATGAAACATGTAACAGGCTTGATTTTCTTTTGTAAATGCCGGAAAATGAGTACGTTACACCTGGTGCAAGGGTAACATACCAATGCTGTGAGCAGTGTACAAATTCTGCCTGCATTCTGCTCCAGGAAAAAACAGAAGGTAGAATTTTGCCCCTTCTTTGCTTCTCACCTTGCTTATTTCTTCTTGACTTCACTTCGTATTCATCCTGTTGTATTTTTTCTCCTCTATTCCCTTTTTATTTCTTAAAATGAACATTGAAAACCTATTGCTAGACCCTATATTAATCCTGTAGAACAAATATGTAACACCGAGTCAGGAAAGAGGCACCTGGGTGGTTCAGTCAATTAAGCATCCAACTCTTGATTTTTGGCTCAGGTCATGATCTGAAGATTCATGAGTTCAAGCCCCATGTCAGGCTCTGTGCTGACAGTGTGGAGCCTGTTTGGGATATTCTCATTTTCTCTCTGTCTCTCTCTCAGAATAAACAAACTTAAAAAAAATACTGAGTCATAAAAAGACCCTGCTTTCAAGAATGTCATGATCTATAGAACAGATGAAACCTATGGATGCATAAGTATGGATGAAACCTGGATATAACTATGGCTTCTCATGGTCAGTCTTTGACCACATGGAAAAAAATCTTGATATCTAAAAACTGTGAGTACACATATTTTAAATAACCTTAACATCTAAAAAGTTACTAGAATTACTATAATGATTTACTTCCATCATTCTCAAAAACTGGTAAGAATTGATGCATTTGGATGTAGGAAATCTATATTTAGTACCCAGAAAAAACTTTTTCTAGAATTTTCTGGTGCATCTGTTTCCTTTTCTCCAATCCTTTGTATTCCCTTCTTTAGCATTCTACTCATCAATTTCATACTTTGCTCTTCTACTCTGGTTTTGGCCGTGAGGAATTTTTTTCTCCACTTACTAAACATGTCAGGTTGCTCTAGGAAGAACAGATACCTTAAAACTTGAGCTCCCCTGTCCTTCCTTGTTTCTCAGGGAGGAAATGGTGTAGGATACTCCATAATTCTCTCCCTGATGACCTTTTCTGTGAGAATTTGCCTATACTTTCCAATGATTCTCCACTTATTTCTTCCTACCTTTAGGTTTATTTTTCAATGTGTCACAGAAGGAGGAGATGGTGAATGGCAGGAGTTGCAAATGGTTTCCTAGTGAATGTGACCTTAGAGATTACAGTGGACCCTGAAAAGGGCAGGGGATGATAGCTCAGGAGAATTTGTCAATGCTTGCTTTTATTTTATGGAAACCTTATTGAAATGTATAGTGAACTGCTATTGGATTATATGACCTTGCATGTTATTTTCTGGGAATAGCCTTCACCCACTGTAGAGAATTAGATATGTGAAGTACATGTGGAAAGATACAGAAGAAAAGAGAATCTTGAGAGTATCCAGACCGTTGTTACATCTACCCGTAAAGCCCAGCCGTTCCTGGCTTTCCATGCTGTGAAACAAATCCACTTCACCATGAGAAGTGAATTCCTTATCACTTTTAATTCAGAAGGTTTTAACTATTTCAAAACCAGTTAAAATAAATCCTGGTGGGATGACATTTTTATCCTGATTTTATAGGTGGCAAAATTAAGGCTGAGAGGAATGGAAATTATAAATCATGTGGAAGGATTTGTTCTGAGTGTGTTGTGTAGTCATGAGAATACCTGCAGAGTTTGTTCAAGGAAAATACATCTTCAGTTTAGGGAGTGTGGGTGTTGCTATGTTTGTGTTTCCAGATGATTGCATCTCTGTCCCTTTCTGTGTGTACGCATGTGTGATGAAGAGGTAAGAAAGAAAAATGGGAAGGGGAAAGAGTGAAGTGCAATTTGGTACAGAAGAAATGAAGGCTATGTGTGAAATAATGCTAATCTTGTGCTCGACAAAATGAAAAAAAAATCTGTAAGTCATTGTAAAGGTGTTAGCAGTGTCCTTATTTTCCAAGCCACTTGATCTTCATGTTTTTCTTTCTACCCATCATTCAAGTACCCAGTAATCTGGAGGGGAAAAAAAAAAAAAAGATGATACACTCACTCTCTCTGTCCCTTCTGACAAATGAAGACAGCTCTCAACAAGATGGTAATGGCAGTTCCTCCAAATTATTCTAAAAATACTTCCAGGGTATCAGCCTTTCCCTGAACTGCCTTGTTATCCTAATGCAATTATGTAACTTTCTAATCTTTTTGTCAGTGCAGTATTCAGGAGGCAGGAGAAAAAAAATACCGTGAACTAGAAGGACTGAACATTTAAAGTGGAGGTGACTGATTAACCACTGCCTCTGCTTTCTTATCAAATCTATTAGCTACTGGTGTCTGGACCTCTAGCTTTTTAAGGTTCCCGAGCTGGTCAACAATTTCATATTCAACAAATTTGCTTTAATGCTCATGTATGTTATAACCTTCCTAAGCCAGCTTTCTACCCCCACTTCCTGCCACCCCTTATTCCCCACTCTAATCATCCGAAGTGTGGTCAGGGGTATTTGACACAGCTGCATGTTCAGTGGTCACTAAAATGAAGTCTGAGCAGGTAATGAGGAATGGATGGGATGCCACGCAATGTACAAAGAAACACCTTTGCTGACTTTGTCATCCCTGTATGGGAGGAATTGAACTGTCCATGGAAATCTGCCTATCTTTCTGTGTGGATACATTTTTTTTTCCATTAAGGAAACTAAAATATGAAAGCAAAATCAGTTGAAAGATAAAATCATAGGATTTGAAAGCTGTGAGGAACTGAAGAAACACTATGCTTTTGCTTCAGTTTAACAGATGAGAGAAGAGAGGATCTCAGAATTTCAGTGAAGGAGGCTTGTGTACTGAAAATAACATGAAGGATATATACCCAGAAGGCTATCTCTAAGTGGTAGATTGAAAATCATTTAGACTTTACTTTTTATCTGCAGTTCTGAAATTTTCTAAAATGAACATGTATCACTCTCTAAATAAAGTGTGTCTATTTAGGTTAAATGACATACTGAACAATTGTCATTTCCTGTTTGGGCTTCGAATCTCCTTTTACAACCAGACAGCCTATTGCAAATTCCTTGGACTACACAGGTTCAGGTAGTGCTTGTGAATGATGCAGTTTTCATCACTAAGACAGAAATCCTTAACTAAATTAGGCTTTATGACAGCAGCCCGCTGAAGGCCAACAGATTTCTTTTGCTATTAAGAGCTGTGTCGTCCGGGGCACCTGGGTGGCTCAGTTGGTTAAGTGTCTGACTTTGGTTCAGGTCATGATCTCGCAGTGAGTGAGTTTGAGCCCTGCATCAGGCCCTGTGCTGATAGCTCAGAGCCTGAAGCCTGCTTCAGATTCTCTGTCTCCCTCTCTCTCTGCCCTTCCCCTGCTCACACTCTATCTCTCCCTCTCTCAAAAATAAACATTAAAAAAAAAAGCCAAAAAACAAAACAAACTGTATCTTCCTTTGCACAGACATGGGGTGCGGGCCTAATGCACAGGTCCTCTGGGACAGTGAGTGTGACCTACGTAATAATAAAGAGGATAATAAAATAGCTAACATTTATTGAGCACTTATATGTCCTTGGCCCTATGCTTAGTACTTCAATAGTATCTGTGTAATCATTGCAATATGCCTGTGAAGCAGTTAGTATAATCTTTGCTACACTAAGGGTTAGTGAATCATTCAAGGTCATGCAACTATTAAGTGGTAGATCTGGGAATGATCCCTGAGCTGTTGGATGCCAGATACTATTATGCTCTTAAACCACCAGTGTATCACCTTAACCTTGTTGACTGTGATTGGAAGGCTTAGGGGGCAGAATAATTGGGGACGGGACTCTGAACATGACTTGCAATGTGACAACTGAGAAAAAAGATAATAGCTAATTAGAGTGTAATGTTAATATTGAAGAAAATGTCAGCATAGGGGCCCAGTTCTCATCTCTCATGCAGGTTTTTCATTTTGCAACTATTTATTGAATGTCTACTAATCATCAAGCCTATGTCTAAGAACTGGAGATACTATGAAAAATAAAGCATGGTCCATACTTAGAGCCTACTCAGTGTCAAGGCCTTAATATTTACTTGCTGGTGTCAAAAGAGAATTGCCTGATGTATTTTACCTAAATTTCAAGTATTATTTTATTGATTGCTCATAATGACCACATGAAGTATATACAGTATTGCCCTCATCTTATAGATGAAACTCTAAGGTATTAAAAATGTTGCCAGTTGACTAGGTTGGGACTTTAAGAGCTGTGTTCTCAACTACACATCTGTGCTGTCTTTTGATTTATTAAAGGAAAGGCTCATTCTTGTGCCCAGAAACTATGCTTCCTCATTCAGTATGGAGGAAGGGATGGGGTGGGAGGGGAGGTTTTATTTAACATCAGTAACTGAAGCAGAGGAGCTGAAATTACCTGACAGTTTCTAGCTCAAATGTTCTATATATCTATGGCTTCATATTAATCCATTTATTGCCAAATAGTTTATTCTTTTAATTATGTGTCATTTCAATTATAATGTGTCCATGCCCCAGATGTAGTAGTTTCAGAGGTAAGAGTAAAAAGAGTAATTCAGGGCCAACAAAGAAAGACAAATTGCAACATAATTTTGCCTTGCCTTGTCCTTGGGTTTATCTGAGTTAATAGTATCTGAACATATAAATGTGAAGGATAATGATCTAGAACAAGGGTTGGAATTTTTTTTTTTTTCTGTAAAGGGCCAGCTAGTATATTGGAGGATATCATACGAGCATTTTTATAACCTTTAAAATGCAAATACTTAAAAATGTAAAACGTTCTTAGCTCTCAGGCAGTACAAAAACAGTCAGAGGATAGATTCGGACATGGATTGTACTCTGCTGACACTTGATCTAAAAGATTAAAATTTATTCCAGAGACCTTTGCAGAAAGGTTTTTGGCTGACGAAGTAAATAATATGTAGGGAGAACTGAAAAGTAGTTCAAACAATAATAAAATAGTTTAAAATTCATAATTGAAGAATTTGGAAAATGCATTTAAAAATTTAAGTGCATGCTTGTTAAAGTATTTTTTGTTAATTCACTTGGTCAAATGAGGTCATTCAGCCTTCCCTTTATGGAGGATGTTGCTACTATCTGGACTGGAGGAAGTATGTGTGCAGCATTGTATCCCAAGTGAGGCCAGACTGCTGGAGCTGACTCTCATAGATGATAAACCCCTTTCTTGATATGACCTTTTTAGAGACTGTTCTCCATATTCCACACCATGAGCGTCCTTTCCATACACAGTTTCCTCTGTAACATTCAAGTTTTGTTATTAGAAGTCTCATGAATATATTACTTTAAAGTTTTGGGATTTTAAACAGCCTCCTGATAATCTATCACCTAGGGTAAAAGGAAAACAGTTGAAATGGAGGTCAGTTTATGCTGTGAAAACTCCAAGGGCAGATAAGAGATTTGCCTTTTATTTTTCCCTTTTTACAAATAGAATTGTTGCATTTAGGATATGGCCATTTCTTTCTTGAATACCTTTTGGGAAAGGGTGTGTGATTTGAAAGTCCTATGAATAAAGAAACTGGAGCTTCACTTAATTCTTGCATTTTTCCCTTAGGGAATGCGGAATTAAGACTGATTCTGAAAAATTATAAATCCTTTTGCTCAAGATTTGGTAGTCAACTGGAGAGTTCTCTATATTCACTCAATTAGCTGTATTTCTATCACCTGAACTAAACCACTTTAAAATACATTTTCATGTCTGAAAATAATACAAGTTCCTCCTTTATGTCTTGATTCTATTCATATATATTTCTTCTCATCTTCAAAGATGAGCTGATCCCCTCTGGGCTTTCAAAACCCATTCACTGGGCTTTAATTACCCTTTCAAAACCATCATGAGTCTCAGGCCAGTGACCTACTTAGCCAACCACACTGTGTTAGAACTGTCCCTCAAACGGGCTCCTGTCATTTCCTGCTCCTACTTAGTCATGGTGGCTACTTCCATTCCAGTGCTAAGAAGCACGAATCAGAACAACCTTACCAACATACCTTAGTGGGAGAGTTACAAGCAAGCAGGGCCGCATCTTTTAAGCTTTTTTTTCCACCTCTTGTTTTTAAATGTATAAGACTATAAACGAAGTCAAATTGCAATACTTGAGAGATCCAGAATATTGTCATGGGCACTATTGTTAAGATAATAAGGAATGGAAGTTTTGGTCTCTTGTATCATGGCTTTATAACCAGCCATGGTTATAAAGTGATATGAGTGGTCTGAGGTAACGAGTATATATATTACTATTCTTTCCTCTTGAAAACCTAGAAAATGCCAAATATCTCCCAAATTACTATATTCTCAGTATCACTAGCGTGAGCTTTAGTACAAAACAGTCTCCCTCTCTCCCTCCTTCTCTCCCTCCACACGCACATACCCCAATAGGAATATCATCCTGCTTTGGTCTCTAAATATTTTGGGCCATTTATGGCTCATTCTTTCAGTCTTCACTCCATTCACACAAACAGGATATACAGTGCCTGCTGTGATGAGGGAAATCATGATGAAAGAAACATGCGGAACCTACCCTCATGGAATGTGAAGACCTTCTTTTTCCACTATTCTCCTTTTGCTACTGCTTGCTACCTTCTTTTCCTGGCTTCCCTTATAACACTTGTTTTCTTTTCTTCTCCTTTTGATACTTCCTGCCCCGAGCAGAGCTGCAGTGCCCAAGTACCAGATCTCTCTGGGCGTTTCTGTTGATAGGTGGTTTCACCTGCTGTGGTTACGGTGTGTGAAAAGCACACATATTTTTGAAGGAACGGAGGTAATTGGAAGAGAAAGTGGAGAGCAGTTGAAGGCTATACCATTCAAAAATGGGAACATTCTGTTCAAAACTATTATTGGTTGAAAACATGAAGTCAAATAACTCAAATCCCTGACTGATTCCATCTTTCCACCTCTCATCCTCAGTGGTGATAATAGCATAATATAATGTGTTCTTAGACTTCGAGTAAAACATACTCTAAATAGATTAAAATGTACCAATAAAAAGTAGATCCTATGAAAAATGTTGTATCTTCAGTACTAAATGAAGTCATGGGTCAGAACCAAAGACTTCCTAGGAGTACGTTTCGAGTGTTATCTGTAGTTAAATTATAGTTTAACAAAAGGCAGCTGGTCACTGCATGAAAGAGAGTAATAAAAGCTACAAGACTAGTAAAAAAAGTTGACAAAAGAGGTAACAGACCAAAAATACAAGAATTTCCTAAACCTCTCTGTCCCTGAGGTTTTGCTCTTTGATGTGTATCTAAGTCATTTTTTTCCTCAGCAACTAAATCATTCTTTGGTCACAGACCAGAAAACCAGCACTGGGGAGTATTCATCTGGGAGACACAAAATAATGTGGTTTGGGAATGGCATTTTCTCTTATTTTTGAAAAAAAAACTATCTTAAACTATCCATCTGGGGCACAAAAAAATCTGTCAACCGTTATCAAAATGATTTACTTAAGAGCCATTTAATGAGATTCATTAATTTAAAGAGATTAAAAATAGTCTGTATTAAAGGACATTTTGACAGGAAAAAAATAGGTTATAATAAAAGCTAAAAATCAGCAGTCTCTCTTTTTATCAAAGATGATGCAGAACTTATGGCAAAGTCTTCTTCATTCAAAATGAAATTCAAGATCTGATTCAATTAATAGCACTCTTTAAACCAAAAATAAAGTTTGCAGTAGGTCAGAGTGCTAACTCTACTACTGACAAGAGCACACCATGTTTAGTTTTTTCCTATAGAGACATCTAAAATGAGATGGAAAGGGTGAAAATGGAGGAGGAGTAAGCCTATACACATTTAACAATAGAGGGAACAAACTGGCCTAGAAACAAAGTTAACTTTTGACAAACTGAAAAAAAACAAAACAAAACAAAACAAAAAACCCCAACTTTCCTATTCCTAGTAAGCTTTGAAGAAGCAATTGTTTAGCGACAGCTTCCTTTTCTGAGACCTGTGTCTTGAGAGTGTATTAAACACATTCAACTCCTTCAAACAGTAACATTTACTCTTTCTTTAAAATACAGTACAAAAATGTGTACTAAATATACAAGAATTTACAAGAATGCCTATGTGAGGTCAGTAATTATGGAATAGATACGTGTACGAATAAATACATGAAACTTGAAACATACTGACATATGTCAATTCATACTCATCTAAATTACATGCACATGTATGTATAAATATGCATATGTACATAAAACTGAAGAGTTGAGGTATGTGGATCTTTAAGAAAGAAGGCACTGTATTAGCTGGATCCTCTGGGAAACAGGTGCTAAAATGGAATAAGGAATGCAAAGCTGTTTTGTGGGGTCATGTTTTTTTTTAAGTTTTTATTTAAATTCAGTCACCCTACAATGTAGTATTAGTTTCAGGTGTCCAATATAGTGATTCAGTACTTGCATACATCACCTAGTGCTCATCATGACAAGTGCCCTCCTTGAACCCTATCACCTGTTTAAACCAATCCCCCTATCCCCCTCACCTCTCTTTTGGTAATTATGAATTCTCTATAGTTAAGAGTCTGTTTCTTGATTTGCTTCTCTTCCCCCACCCCCACCCACCTTTGCTTATTTCTCTGTTTCTTAAATTCTGCATATGAGTGAAACCATAGGATATTTATGTTTCTCTCACTGACTTATTTTGCTTAGCATCTATTCTAGCTCCATCCATGTCAATGAAAATGGCGGGTTTTCATTCATTTTATGGCTGAATAATATACTTTGTGCGTGTGTGTGTGTATTCCACATCTTTATTCATTCATCAATTTATGGACACTTGAACTTCTTTCATAATTTGGCTATTCTAGGTAATTCTTTTATTCACATAGGGGTTCATATACCCTTTGAATTAGTGTTTTTGGATTCTTTGGGTTAAGTACCTAGTAGTGCAATTGCTAGACATAGGGTAGTTCTATCTTTAACTTTATTTTTAGGGAAAAAAGTTCCATACTTTTCTCCAGAGTGGCTGGCCCAGTTTGCATTCTTGCCAACAATGAAAGAGGGTTCCATTTTCTCAACGTTTTGTTGTTTCTTGTGTGATTTTAACCATTCTAACAGGTGTTGGGTAATATCTCATGATAGTCTTGATTTACATTTCTCTGATGAGTGATGATGAATATTTTTTCATGTGTCTATTGGCCATCTGGATGTCTTCTTTGGGGAAATGTCTGTTCATGTCTTCTGCCCATTTCTTAACTGGATTATTTGCTTTTTGGATGTTGAGTTTTAGAAGTTCTTTCTGTATTTTGGATACACTAACCCTTTATTGGATAGATGATTTGTGCAGAAGCTTTTTATTTGATGTGGTTACAATAGATTGTTTTCCTTTTGTTTCCCTTGTCTCAAACATATCTAGCAAGAAGTTGCTATGGTCAGCATGAAAGAATTTACTGCCAATGTTCTCTGATAGGAATGTTACGGTTTTGGGCTCACATTGAGGTTTTTCATCCACTTTGAATTTATTTTTGTGTATGGTGTAAGAAAGTGGTCCATTTTCATTCTTTTGCTTGTGGTCCAGTTTTCCCAATACCGTTTATTGAAGAGACAGTCTGCCATTGGATATGCTTTCTTGTTTCATCAAAAATTAATTGACCATATAATGATGGGTCCATTTTAGGATTTTCTATTTTGTTGTATTGATCTATATGTTTGTTTTTATGCCAGTACCATACTGTTTTGATGACTATAGCTTTGCAGTATAACTTGAAGTCCAGAATTGTGATGCTTCCAGCTTTGTTTTTCTTTTTGAAGACTGCTTTGGCTATTTAGGGTCTTGCATGGCTCCACACAAATCGTAGGATTATTTGTTCCAGTTGTGTGAAAAATGCTGTTGGTATTTTGCTGGGGATTCCATTAACTTCAGATTGCTTTGGGGAGTATAGACATTTTAACAATATTTGTTCTTCCATCCATGAGCTTGGAATGTATTTCCATTTTTGTGTGTCCTCTTCAATTTCTTTTATCTGTGTTATATACTTCTCTGAGTATAGGTCTCTGACCTCATTGTTCAGGTTTATTCCTAGGTATCTTATTATTTTGGGTGAAATTATAAATAGGATTGTTATCTTAATTTCTCTTTCTGCTGATTGATTATTGGTATATATAAATGCAACAGATTTCTGTACATTGATTATGTGTCCTATGACTTTACTGAATTGATGTATCAGTTTTAGCATTTCTTTGGTGGAGTCCTTAGCGTTTCCTATGTATAGTATCATGTTATCGGAAAATAGTGAAATTTTATTTCTTGTTTACTTATTTGGATGATTTTATTTCTTTTTGTTGTCTGGTTACTGTGGCTAGGACTTCTAGTACTATGTTGAATAAAAGTGTTGCAAGTGGACATCCTTGTCTTATTCCTGCCATTAGGGGAAAAGTTGTCAGGTTTTCCACATTAAGGAGGATGTTAGCTGTGGGTTTTCCATAGATGGCCTTTATTATTTTTAAGTATGTTCCTTCTAAACCTACTTTTTTGAGGGTTTTTACCATGAATGGATGTTGTACTTTGTCACGTCATTTTTCTTTGTCTATTGAAATGATTGTCTATTGATTGTCTGATTGTCTACTGAAAGGGTTGTTACCCTTTCTGTTACTGATGTGATGAATCCCATTGATTGATGTGCAAATATTGTACCACCCTTGCAACCCGGGAATAAATCCCACTTGATCATGGTCAGTGTTTTTATTAATGTATTGTTGGATTCCATTTACTAGTATTTTGTTGAGGATACTTGCATCTGCATTTATCAGGGATGTGGGCCCATAGTTGTATTTTAGTGGTGTCTTTATCTGGTTTTAGTATCAGGGTAATGTTGGTGTCATAGAAACAATTTGGACATTTTTTTTCCTTTGCTATTTTTTAATAGTTTGAGAAGAAATGGTGTTAACTCTTATTTAAATGTTTGGTAGAATTTGTGAAGCCATCTGGCCTTGAACTTTAGTTTGTTGGGAGTTGATTACTGATTGAATTTCTTTGCTGGTTATTGATCTGTTCAAGTTTTCTATTTCTTCCTCTTTCAATTTTGGTAGTTTATATGTTTCTAGGAGTTGAACCTTTCTTCAAGGTTGGCCTATTGTTTGGCATACAGTTTTTTCATAATATTCTCTTATGATTGTTTGCA
Source organism: Neofelis nebulosa (assembly GCF_028018385.1). Lineage (NCBI taxonomy): Eukaryota > Metazoa > Chordata > Mammalia > Carnivora > Felidae > Neofelis > Neofelis nebulosa. The sequence goes on from NC_080798.1 coordinate 37,508,544, forward strand.
TTTCTTTGGTGTGAGTTGTTTCTCTTGTGTGTGATTTTATTTATTCAGGTTCTTTTTTCTTTTGTATAAATCTGGCTAGAGGTTTATCAATTTTATTGATTTTTTTTGAAAGAACCAACTCCCAGTTTCATTGATCTGTTTATTCTTTTTTAGTTTCTGCAACATTTATTTCTCTCTTAATCTTTATGCCCTTCCTTCTGCTGGCTTTAGGCTTCATTTGTTATTCTTTCTCAGTTCCTTTAGGTGTAAGGTATAGGTTATTTGATATTTTTTTTGCTTTTTGATATAGACCAGTATTGCTATATACTTCCCTCTTAAAACTGCTTTTTGCCACATCTCCAATGTTTAGGACTATTGTTTTTTCATTTTCATTTGTTTCCATGTTTTTTGATTTCCTGGTTCATCCAATCATTGTATAGTAGCATGTTGTTAAACCTCCATGTATTTGTGATCTTTCTAGATTTTTTCCTGTTGTTGACCTCTAGTTTCATAGCATTGTGATCAGAAAAGATGCATGTTATGACTTCAGTCTTTTTGTATTTCTTGAGGCTAGTTTTATGGGTTAATATGTGATCTATTTTGGAGAATGTTCCATGTGCACATGAAAAAATGCATATTCTGCCATTTTCTGATGTAATGTTTTAAATTTATCTGTTAAGTCCATCTGGTCCAGTGTGTCATTCAAAGCCTTTTTTTTCTTTATTTCCTGTTTCGATAATTTACGTATTGATGTAAGTGAGGTGTTAAAGTCCCCTACCCTTATTGTATGACTTTCAGTTAGTTCCTTTTCTGTTTGTTACTGTTTTAGATACTTGGTTGCTCTTATGTAGAATGTGTAAATATTTTCAATTCTTATATCTTCTTGTTGGATTGTTCCCTTTATTATTATATAGTGTTTTTGGTGCTTGTTTCAATCTTTGTTTTAAAGTCAATTTTGTCTGTTACAAAATATCCTCCAGCTTTGTTTTAACATGCATTTGCATGATAAATGTTTCTCTATCTCCTCACTTTCATTGTGCAGGTGTCCTTAAGTCTAAAATGAATCTCTTATAGGCAGCATATAAATGAGTCTTACTTTTGTATCCATTCTTACACCCTATGTCTTTTTATTGGAATGTTTAGTCCATTTATATTCAAATTAATTATTGATGGATGAGCATTGCCAATTTATTCCTTGTTTTCTGGTTGCTTCTGAAGTTTTTCTCTGATCCTTTCTTTTTTCCATGTTGTGCTGATTTTCTTTAGTGATGTGTTTGGATTTCTTTCTCCTTACCCTTTACATGTTTATTAGTGGTTTTTGATATACAGTGACCATTAGATTTGTATATAGCCTCTTCTGAAAATAACAGTCTATATTAAGTTGATGTTTGTTCAGGTTTGAACTCATTCTTTTAGCCTCTCCTCACCATATTTTAGGTATATGTTATTATAATTTATGTCCCTTTTTTGCAAGTGAGTTCCTTGCCTTACTTTTACAGAAAGAATAATTTTTAATGCTTTTATGTTTTTCCTGCCTTTATACTGTCACTATTGGTGTCTCTCTTCCACTCGAAGAACCCCCTTTAATATTTCTTTCAAGGTTGGTTTATTGGCCATGAACACCTTTAGTTTTTGTTTATCTGGGAAATTCTTAATCTCTCCTTCTATTCTGAATGATAGTCTTGATGGATAGACTATTATTTGCTGCAGTTTTTCTTTTTCGCATTCAGCCCTTTGACTATATCATGCTACTCCTTTCTTGCCAAATTTCTTTAGAAAAGTCTCAAGCTAGCTTTATAAGTTTTCCCTTGGAAGTTAATAACTTCTTTATCTTGCTGCTTTTAAATATTTTATCTTTATCACTGTATTTTAAAAATTGCAATATATCTTGTTATTAGACTACTTTTGTTGATTTTTATCGGAGTTCCCTGTGCCTCCTCGGTCTGGATTTCTATTTCCTTCTCTCAATTAAGAAAGTTCTCAGCTATTATTTCTTCAGATAAACTTTGTGCATCCTTTTCTCTCTCTCATTCTGGGGCTTCTGTAATAAGAATATTATTACATTTAATGGAGTCACTAAGTTCCCTAAGTCTATTCTCATTTTGCATAATTCTTTTTCTCTTTTGTTCAGCTTCATTACTTTCTATTACTTTGTCTTCTAGGTCATTAATATGATCCTCTCTTTCCTCCACCTGTTGTTTATTGCTTCAAGCGTGTTGCTAGTGCCATTTAGTTCACTCTTCATCTGATTGATTTTTGTTTTTAATCTTTATCTCTGTGGTAAGGGTCTCACTGATGTCTTCTATTCTTTTCTCAAGCCTAGTGAGTATAGTTGGAATAATGGCTTTAAATTCTCCATCAGGCATATTACTTATGTCTGTTTTGCTTAGATCTCTGACCATAGCCTTATCTTGTTTCCATTTGTTATAAATTCCTCTCTCATTGCATTTTGTCTAAGTTTCTGCCTTCTTCTCTCTGTTAGAAAACCCAATAATGTCTCCTGCTCCTGAAAGTAAAGACTTTTTGAAGTAGAGTTCATGTAGTGCCTACAACCTTGGGCTTCAGGGAGTCTCTGATGTGTGCCACATACACTCTGCTGTTATGTTCTGTCTGCTTTATCCTTCAGGCCAGTAGTTTGCAGAGGCTCTGTTTGCCTGCTGTGGGCACTGTTTGGCCCCTGGCCTGAAGGTAGTGAATTTTAAATAAGTGTGCTCTGGTCTGCTTGTGAAATGAGATCTGTTGTCACCTACACCAGAACTCATGCCCTGTAAAACACTCTGCTCAGGAAACTTGGTATGGGCATTACTTTGTGCAGGTCTTCTGGGGGAGGGCCCTGACCTGCTGATGCTGAGGCAAGCATGACTGAGAAGGCCAGTTTCACCAGAATGCAGAGGGGTGGGGCTTGGTGTAAGCAAGTTTGACTGCCACTGTTGGTGTTGTGCTGCTTCCCTCAGGTGGCTTTATGTAGGGGAGGGAAATGACACCTGCCAACTCCTGTGTTAACAGAGAGGTGTGTCTGTGAATGCTGCCTCTCAGGGAAGTGCTCTAAGAAGAGCAAATAATGTCCCCACTGTGTACTCTTCACTTCATGTACCTGTTTGCATGCTGTATGCCTTCAGGTTGTTTGCCTGCCTTCTCTCCAGAAGCAGCAGGGTGCCCTCCAGTCTCTATCTGAGCCACACCTACTGAGTTTTAAAACTCCAGTATTTAAGCACCACTAGTTGCAAGAACTGAGGAAATTCAGCTCTTTTTGCTTTCTGATCCAGTGACTCTTGGTGAGTGTTCTCCTTGTGTGTTGCCCTGTGTGCTCCTCCTCCTCTCAACATTCTCTGTGGCCATTGTTCTCTCCCCTCAACAGCAGCCACAATGCATGTCTCCCCCAAACCATATCTCCACACTTTGTATCTTCTTCATTGTGGCCCCCTTTAGTTGTGGATTATCTTCTGTCAGTCTTCAGTATGATTCCTGGGGTATTTAGGATGATTCGATAGTTATCTAGCTGTGTTCAGAGGATGAAGCAAGTCTACGGTCCTCCTCCTCTGCCACCATTTTTCTGCCCTTTGAAGGTAATGTTTTTCAAAGATCAGAGAGGGCAGAAGTGGTATTGTGCAGGGAAGCTCCAAACCATGATGTGGATCCTTTCCTGTGAGAATTAAGAAGCATGATGGCAGAATTGGAAAGGAAGAACCTCAAACTGCAATGTAGATTTGGATATTTCTTGGGGAACCCGATGGGGAATCCAAAGGAAATCATCTCACTGGATGAGCCCAAGATTGGATAGAAATAGTTAAGTCTCAGTATCTCTGTCAGGTTTAGTCACTGGTGAGGGCTTCCCAGGAGGAGCATGGCCTTGTTAGGACAACTGAGACGGAGCCTGAAGACATTAGCAGGTGGAGACTTTTAGCTAACTGTACTTGTTGCCTTTGGACAGAAAGTTCTTTTTTTTTCAGGGGAGGTTTGAGTAACACATTTCCATAATGCCACTGCAAGCTTTCTTCTCCTTAAGTTTCATGGCACTTTATTCCTTTGACTTGAAAGAGCATGTTAGACGGGAAACACACTCTAACTCTGTACTTTTTGTCTTATTAAACAAAACTGCATTTCAGACAGATTGAATGACTTGGATAGGATCTCACATAATTTGTTGGAATCCTTTAGCAATTTTAACATCATTTTCCCACTTAATCACACTTCCTTCTTCCTCAGAAAAACACAATGTGGTTGATGCTCATGAGACTATTTTAAGTAATGAGTTTTAACTATGCCTACTGTCCTAGCTACTTTCTGTTTTTCTTTCTTTACTATATCTTAACCAAACATCTTACTACAAACTATACCTATATTAACATTTTTTCTTTATTAAGATTCCTGCTATAATATTAAATGTCTGAAAAAGGAAATTAATATTCAAGCATTGAAGAAAAAATTTAAATGGGAATGCTTCTTGACTGACATCCACTCCCTTCTTCAGTGATTACTGATTTGATCATTGCTTCTTTTAATTCTTCTGGTGGTTCTAACACAATTCTAAAATAATAGTCTTTTCTGTTTTCTTATGTTATACTTGGCTATAAGCTATGAAGGATGATAGATTTATCTCTTTTTAAAACATTACATTTCCTCTCCATTCCTAGTGTTTGAAATTTACAAATAATATTTAAGTGATAAAATGTGGCTATTTCCTTATCTCTCAACTATAGACAATACATCTTGTCTCTTTGTTATATAATCTATAAACCTCTTCTTCACTTCTCCCTTTTTTGTCTTCCCAACTCTGTCAGTTTTACCACCATTTTTTAATTTTATGGTACATGACATTTACCTCTGCTAAACCTCTTGTTCACTTTTCCCTTTTTTGGTCTTGCAAACTCTAAGTTATACCACCATTTTTTAGTATTATGGTTTATGACATTTACATTCTCTGCTACAATCTAGAACAATTGTCACCTTTTCTCTGAATTTTCAATAGCAAAGTGCTAAGCAAGAATGTAATATAATCTTCTGCTTCTAAATCTGTGATGCTCACATGAAGGTTTAGAATGTCAAGGTCAAGCATTTCTCTTCTTTTAGTACTCAATAGGTGGAAAATTATGCAGCATTTTATTTTGATGTCTATAAGCACGGCAGGTTACTGCTATAGATTTTTCTTTTTTTGCAGTTCTATTTTTCACCCCTTGTGGACAGAAATATATAAATATAGATTTATTCAGTTACATACTTAAATATCATCTTCAAAAGGTTTATTTTGTGTGTGTGTTTTAAAAGTAATTTACTGGGGCGCCTGGGTGGCGCAGTCGGTTAAGCGTCCGACTTCAGCCAGGTCAAGATCTCGCGGTCCGTGAGTTCGAGCCCCGCGTCAGGCTCTGGGCTGATGGCTCGGAGCCTGGAGCCTGTTTCCGATTCTGTGTCTCCCTCTCTCTCTGCCCCTCCCCCGTTCATGCTCTGTCTCTCTCTGTCCCAAAAATAAATAAAAAACGTTGAAAAAAAATTAAAAAAATAAATAAATAAAAGTAATTTACTCATTATTACTGTTTCATAAATTAAAATATGGCCTTTTTATTTCAAGGGTTTTAAGTCTAGGATCTCTTTTTATTTTGCTTCTATTTATTATTTGAAGACTAATTTCTTTTTTCCAGGAGTACTTACTGAAATATATATATATATATATATATATATATATATATATATATATATATATATATATATATATATATATTTTTAATTCTAAGGAGAGGAAAAAATTTCCGTGGCAGTTCCTGACTGAAAACATATAACTTGGCTGTGGACAACATTATAATTTCAAAACCATTTTACTTTTTGTTTTATTTTTTACTTTTTAATGTTTTTTTATTTTTGAGAGAGAGAGAGAGACAGAATGTGAGTGGGTTGGGGCAGAGAGAGAGGGAGATACAGAATCCAAATCAGGCTCCAGGCTCTGAGCTGTCAGCACAGAGCCCGATGAGGGACTCCAACACATGAACTGTGAGATCATGACCTGAGCCAAAGTTGACGCTAAACCGACTGAGCCACCCAGGCGCCCCTACTTTTTGTTTTTTAATAAAATACTCAACAATCTCTTTTTTCTAAAAATAAAGCGTTTTTTTTTAATTTTGAGGTAATTGTAAATTTATATGCATAGCTGTGAGAAATAATTCAGAGAGGTCTCCTGTACCCTTTACCAATTTTCCCCAATGTTAACATCTTAAAAATCTTCCCCAATGTTAACATCTTACAATATCACAACCAGGGTATTGATGATGTTGTATACATTCAAGATACAACATTGTCCATCACAGCAAGGATCCCACCCCTTGCCTTTTTATAACCACTCTCCTCTCTGTTCCACGCCCATTGCTGCTAAATCATGGCAACCACTGACCTCTCCTCAATTTCTGTAATGTTACCATTTTAAGAATGTTTTATAAGTCAAATAATACAACTTGTAACATTTTGAGGTTGCTGTTTTCACTCAGTATAATTTCTTTGACATTCATCCAGTTGGTTGTATGTATGGTAGTTTGTTACTGTTGTTATAGTTTGTTTCTGAACAGTATTCCATGGTATGAGAGTACCATAGTTTGCTAACCATTTACCCATCGAAGGACATTTGTGTTGTTTCCAGTTATTGGTTATTAAAAATAAAGCTGTTAGGAGCATTATTGCACATAACTATAATTTTCATTTCCCTAGGGTAAATGTTCAAGATTGTGATTGCTGCTTTGTGTGATATGTGCATATTTAGATACATAAAAAAACTGCCTAAATGTCTTAGAGTAGCTTGAACATTTTACATTCTTAGCATCCATGTGTAAGTGATCTGTTTTCTCCATCTCCTTGACAGCACTTGGTTTTATCATTTTTTTATTTAGTCATTCTGATAGATCTGTATGTGTATCTCCTTGTGGTTTTGACTTGTGTTTATCTGGTAACTAATGATACTAAATATTGCTTTTTGTTTTAATTTGCCAGCTCTGTATCCTCTTTTGCAAAGTGTTTCTCCCTGTGTTTTTCTAATTGTATCGCTTGTGTGTATGTGTGTGCCCTTTACTGATGACTTGTATGAATTATTTATATTTAGATTTAGGACTGATCTGTTTTTTGGATATGTAGTTTATAAACATCCTTTCTCTATAGTTTGTGTTTTCATCCTCATAAGATCTTTTGTAAACCAAGTATTTTAATGCTGCTGAAGTCCAGTTTCTGATTTTTCCCTTTCATTGATTGTGCTTTCTCCTAGCCTTGTGTCCCGATGAATTTTTCCTTTTATTTTCTAATGTCATTGCAATTTCACATTTACAATTTTCCTTTATGCCCATGATTCAATTTGAGTTAATTTTATATAGAATATGAAGTTAGGTTGAAGTTCCTTTTGGATGTTCATTTGCCTCAGGACCATTTTTTTTAAAGCTATCCTTCCTTTGTGAATTGTTTACACATGTATCAAAAATCAACTGAGCATATTTATATGGATCAAGCCACTGTTAAAGAAGGAGTATCTACATTTTACGTGTTAGGAAAAAGGAGGCAGTTCATGTTCATACAGCTAATCAGTGCAACATCACTTTGAAACCTGGCTTATTGAAGTCAAAGGGGTTTTGTTTCTCAGGTTTTATGGGCTGTGTCTAAGTCTTCTTTCAATTCCCACAGTTATTTGTACATAGTAGATACTCAAAAATGGCGGGGGGGGGGGCGGAAATGACTCAATGTATGGTTGAGTAAATGATCACTAGAGTACATTGTATCTTTTAATTGGTTGGAGGTCTTCGAGGAAAGTGGACCTCTGTCTCTAGGTCTCTGCATTACAACTGAAATATCTACAAAAAGTACCTGGTTTCACAAATTTGCTTTCCCTTTACTTCTATGGTTTCTCTTGGGAAGATGCCTTACAAGGTAGCTGTGTTTTTAGAAACCTGACAGTACTTGTCCATCTTGAACACAGAATATTAGAACAAAGGTGAAACCTGCCATTGCTGCAAAAGTGAGTTTTCTACAGTCACTAAATGAATAAGTGGTCTCCTACTGTGAGACCAAATTTGATTTTTTTTTCTTTTTTATTATCCATACTGTTCTCTCTTTTTAGGGAAATATTGACAACGGTGGTATAGTCACTACTTGATGTCACTAAGGCCGTGTGCCTCAGAACTCCTGGAATGTTGTTAAAAATGAAAATTAAGCCGTTCTCCCCAAGACCACTTAATCTAAATACTGCTGTTAGGTCCTGAAATAGTCATAAATATATTAAACAGATGATTTTTTTTTTCATGACAGCATTTGAGAAACATAATCCCACAGGAATGTGCTAGAAAAATTCACCTGCTTGAGATGAAGGTATCTGGATTACTTGTTGATATAAAATCCTTAAATAACTGGACATAGATAGGAAACTGTACATACCATGTGGCATCTAATTGTTCCAGAACCATCTGCTTTATGATAGACGTTTAGTGATGATGTCATTGCTGCAAAATACAAATAGCAAAACAGATATATTAAAAAGGCCACATGAATTACTCCCCCACCCCTGCCCGTGGTATCTGAGCCTATTTAACCAGATAGACAGATACAATGGCATTTTTTACAGAAAATAGAAAAAAACAATCCAGCAAATTCATATGGAACCACAAAAGAACCTAAATCAGTAAAGCTATCTTGATCAAGAAAAACAAAGCTGCCAGCATCACACCTCCTGACTTCAAACTATATTACAGAGATATTACCATCAAAACAGTATTATTCTGACATAAAAACAGGCAGATAGACCAATGGAACAGAGTAGAGAGCCCAGAAATAAACCCACATATATACAGTCAACTCATTTTCAACAAAAGTGCCAAGGATATGTAATGGGGAAGGGAAGGTCTCTTCAACAGACAGCATTGGGAAAATTGGGTAGCCACATGCTAAAGGATGAAACTGGATCCTTACCTTAAACCATGTACAAAAACGAGCTCCACATGAAGCCTTAAACATAAGACCTGAAACCATAAATATCCTAGAACAAAACATAGAGGAAAATCTTAACAGTAGTTTTGGCAATAGATTTTGGGTTTGACAAAACCACAAGCAACAAAAGCAAAAATAAGTGGGACTACATCAAACTACAAAAGCTTCTGCACATCAAAGGAAACCATTAATAAAATGAAAAAGGCAACCTACTGAATGGGAGAAACTATTTGCAAATCATATATTTTGATTGATACCCTAAATACACATAGAACTGATACAAGTTGATAGCCAAAACAAAACTATCTGATTAAAAAATGGATAAATGAACTGAATAGACATTTTTTTCAATGTCACTATGGTCAATACTCCATTTGATCTCTGACTTAGGAGTCTGAAATAACATTCTTCCTTAGGTTGAATCTCCTTCTGTAGCATCCTCTTACATAGTAAGATAGGACGACAAATGTATAATAGGTGTCAATTATGTTCTAGCCATTTTATGTTGTTTATCACACTAATCTCCAAAATAATATTCAAATAGATATTATCGGTGTTTGTAAATGAAGGTGCTATAATTCATCAAAGGTAACACAGTTGGTAAAAGATGATATCCAATTGTCTGATTGTGAAATTCATTTTTCTTTCTACTACATAATCCTACTCTTGTCATTCATCCTATCAAGTGGCCTTACCAGAAAATCACCTTTGGCAAAATCACCCCCTCTTTTTATTGAGAGCAGTTTCCTGTGAGTTAGTTTCACAGAGAAAGCGCAGACTGCTGCCACTTTGTTTGAATCAGGTTTTTTTAAGTCCTTAAACTGAAGGTGGGTGGATGCCCTACTCCTTTGTATTTTCAGAGTGTCAGAAGCATTTAAACACAAAGTAAACTAGGTGATATACACATTAAGCATTTAATATTTTCTGCAGATGACTTTATAAGAGAAAAAGAGCTCAGATACATGAAAGTGGCTCAGTTTGTCTACAAATACCAGCATGTTATAATTTCACAGCTTCTTTCCTTAAGTTCCTTTTCTTTTTCCCCTTTTTATTTAACAAAATACTCCGACCATTTTATTTTTAATGAAAATCTGTGGATAAAAATAAATATGATTTTGAAACTGGTTGAGAGGCTTGGCAGTGTTGTTACCTTAGCAACACTTATCAAGAGTGCGCCAAAAATTTTTAAGTAATAACAACAACAATAATAATAATGAAGGGCATAATCCTACTCGTGAAGAAAAAAAATGGAAATAAGAACTTACGAAAAACTTCAATGAATCTGTGAGAGAAATCTACAAAGTGGAACATGTGGCGAATTAACATTATACAGTGAAGATTAGTAAATTCCAGTACAAGTGCTACTACATTGTTATAACACCATTAAAGCAATTCTGAAATCAGACCTAGAACAAGTAAAAGTAAATATGTAAATAACAATGCATACATTTTACAAAACAAAGGTGGGGGATTATATTCTAGTTATGCCTTGAAAAGTTAGGAAACTCTTTTTCCAGGGAAAATGACAATTAAGTTGATTTTTGAAAGGTTAAGAGTTGACTAGCAGGGAGGGCATGATGGAGGGAGGATAGTTCTTGGTACTGCCAGTACAGTGAGATGGCTCTGGGCTGAAGCTAGAGTCATTAATTATGGGGTCACAGAAATTAGCTCTGAATACTTCTTGAGCTGGATACTAGCTTGGTTGAGCCTTCAGTCTTATGACTTCTTAGAAACTAGCAGGCTGGATACCTACTGTAGATATAAAACTCAGGATGAGGATATGAGACTTGACAAGGTCTTGCTCGTACAGTCAGAGATTGTCATTATGTGTGCCTGGATTGGGGAATATGACTAATTTTTAACAACTTTCTAAGGTTACAATGATATATTTTACCAGTAGACTGTATTTTGTACAAGTTCATTGAATGCCGTGGGATAAGAGCTTATAAATGGTTTTGAGAAGTTTTTTTGTTTAAGTACTCCACACACATTATACCCCCTCAGCCACACTAAATAAGTAAGACCACACCATTTCCTTTAGAGTATTTTTACACAGCTTACTATGGGTGTTTACAAAACTGGGTTTTACTTATTTTTATTTTATGTCAATGTCCCTTATAGAAAAGAGTGTATTTTATTCATCTTTGCTTTCTGCATAGCCCCTAAAACTTAATCTATGTGTGAGCAATAAATAGGTAATGAAGGGAAGTTATATTTTACATGGGAATGCTGATCGTAACGAGGTAAAGGGCTCAGCTGGTAACCGGAACCAATCAGGCTACCTGAATCATCATGGACTGTAAGTGGGTCACTCTCATCCATTGACTGTGACACAAATTAGTGAAGTATTCTCTGCTGATGATTTGAGATTTAGAAACAAGCATAGGGGTATCTGGGTGTCTCAGTTCAGTCTCTGACTTTGGCTTAGGTCATGATCTCACATTTTGTGAGTTTGAGTCCCACACTGGGCTGGCTGCTGTCAGTGTGGAGACTGCTTTGGATGCTCTGTCCCCCTCTTTCTGCCCCTCCCTGGCTTGTGCTCTCTCTGTCAAAAATAAGTAAATGTTTTTTAAAAAAAGCCTATAAAATTGGGTGGGTTGGAGCTGAGGGGACGGAGAATTAAAAGGCAGCCTTAACATTTGCTTGTATTTTGTCAAGACCTAACGTTGGAGATCATCAGAGGATATTTAGGGTTATGAGAACTGAAAAGCCACTGGAAACAATAGATTGAAATGGTAGCTAAGGCAGAAAGGTGTCAGATTTGTTATGGGCAAATACTTGGGAGGGAAGATCATCAGAGGCAGCAAAGAACCACCTGCTGCTTGAAAACAAGAAAGGGTGTCTTTATATGGAGGGAAGAGGCCATTCTCTAGGCCTCAGGGATTGGATGATACCATGTAGGAATGTAGGATATGGTGAAGTACAACCATAAAGCTGAAAACCTGGAGTAAGAGTCTGTGTCTTTAATTGGTCTCCTGTCAGAGATAACCTAAAACTACACTGAGGGCTGGAATAGTATTGACATGGTCTGAGAGTAGTCTGAACTGAAGACAAAGTAATTCAAAATCTCATCTCTAGATATTTTCCCACCCTACTTCCTCCTTGGGTGCAGTAACCTCACATAGTTTAAACTCTTTTTCTCCTTTCTTTACTTAGTATTTTCTAACAAAGTCATTTTCTAGATCTAAAGTATTTCCTCCCCCTGGAGAGATTAGAATAAAGAGGGAGAAGATTCATAGGATAGATTTTAACTCAACAAACCTTGTGGAAATTCAGTGGTGAGATGCTTCTCAGGCTCACACACACACACACACACACACATATACCTACATAGACACACACCTGGGTGGGGTGGGACTATTTATCTAAGTTTTATTCTTAAACTCATTATTTCACACAAAATGAATCATTGTGAAGAATCATTGAAGGATATTCATTAATTTTTTAAATATAGTTTTTTAAGTAATCTCTACACACAATGTGAGGCTTGAATTCAGGGCCCTGAGATCAAGAGTCACATGCTCCACTGACTGAACAAGCCAGGTGCCTCAATCCTTAGATTTTTAAACTTGAAATCAATAGAAATTTGATACTGGAAAATGTGTGCCTACAATTTGCTGCTTCAGGTAGACAATGGGGTGTGAGGAGAAGCAAGGAGACATGGTTACGTTTGCAAGAGTAGGTTCTAAATGAAGCTTCAAGCATTTACTAGCTGTGCAACTGAACTAGTTGCTCAACCTTTTTTGCCTGTATTTTTATGTATACATGTATGATTTGTAAATTAAGATGTTAGTGACACATAGCTTATGAAGCTAGAGAGTTAATTTGCATAAAGCATTTTGATTGATGCCTGACCCATAGTATACTTAGTGCCAGTAAGGATACCAGTAATTGTTACTTTGAGAAATGAATGGCTTACACATTACAGGGGCCTGGTCTTTGTCAAGCATGGCTATGACTACATGCTATGTCCACTAAGTTATCATTTGCTGCAGTCAAAACTGTTACATGGTGGTAAAGTTCTAAGCACCAGGCATAGAGCAAACAGAGGCAATGTAATTTAGCTAAGTAAAGTTGCAAATTTCTCTTCCATTGTTTGCCTTATTCTCTGTATCTGTAAGATGAGGACCATAATAGCTCTATCTCATTACATATTTGTGGGGAGGATTAAATGAGATAACGAGCGTTGGTGCTTATTGCTGGATTGAGTGCTGTCTATTTATTCTGTCATATAATCTTCAACCATCTGAAGTAGGCATTGCTGATGTCTCCATTTTAAAGATGTGGAAGCTGAGGCTTGTAGTAGTTTTGCAAGTTTATCAGTGCTATACCTCTAATGAGCTGCAGGATTCAAAACAAAGATCCTCAAGTTGAAATAAATCCTGTACTCAAAACAGTGTCCTTGAATTGCATCCAAGTGTTAGGGTACTCAAGGTTTTGTGGGTGAATCAGCTGTTGTAATCCTCACATGCTACAGATCTAGGAATAGAATCAGATTGACACAAGGCTAAGCTGTAAAATGAGTAGCTTTTTCATCACAGCAGATCAAGTGTTAGGTCTAGGTTGGCTTGCCCTTTGATCTGGTAAAGGTGAATAAATGGCCATATTGAGAAGCGATCTATCTTTCCCAGTAGTACACTTCCAAAAGAAGTTCAGGATCCTCTGTCCTTAAACCATTCTTTGCATGGAGTTCTGACAGAATCACTCACATGGCAGGTGTTCCAGGCCATTCATTCTGTGTGTGCTTATTTGAATTCTGTATTTCTAAACATTTGATATAATTATTAGCATCTTAAATTTGGTACTCTAAAAGGCTAGGCACTTATTTCTGTATTTCTTTACATGGACATGGGTGGTATAATTATCCTGTTGGATATGCTTAACACTTCAGCCACACAAGAATCCAGAAGCTCTCCCTTGATCTGTCATACCTGGGACTTGGTTGTTCACTAAAACTTAATGATTGATAATGTGGGATGTAAAGCCATATTTTCAGATTTAAATCTCAGATACCCCATGTGAGAACTGTGTCAACTTGAGTAATATGTTGAAACTATTGGTACCTCACTGTCCTTACCTAAAAAATGGGCTACGTGGCAGTACCAACATCATAAGACTAGGTGAGGTTCACCTGAGTTACTAACCACAGAATGCTCACTCTAGTACCTGGTATATAGCAAGTGCTCAATAAATATTCACTATTATTACTGTTTCAGCAATCCTAGAATGTCTTAATTTCATGTATTTACTGATGTGCAAACAGTTAAATATAAATATAAAAACAAAATTGTACAAACATTTTTGTGTTTGGATGCCAGGCAGATTGAAAAATAGAGCTGGCCTTCCAATGGCTTACATAGGACCAGGAAAGACAATATGTAAACTGATAATTATATCACAGAATATGTCCCCTGACTCAGATTCCCCAGAATGTTACTGGGAATGAAGGAGAATGAGCAGACTTAGAAGGAGTTTGGAAACTATTGCTGGAGAATGTAACATATGAGCTATGTGTGCTAGAAGAGTGAGTCAAATAGAAAGGCATTCTAAGAAAATTAAACACAAAAAACATCAAAAAAAAGTCTGGTGTGTTTGGTGAACGTACATTTGATATTATTGGCAAAGTGGGAGGACAGCTTGGGAGTGGTGAATGTGGGCTATAGAAGTAGCCTGGGGCCTGAGCGAGGACACTTGTGTCTCACTGTAGATACACATGGTCTCTCATGAAGCTTCTTGAGATTCATAGTAGGAGTTCTTAGTGACAGCAGTGTATTGCCTGTCTATAAAGCTAGACTTCTTCTTGAATCCCCATTCTGTCATTTCCCAAATGTAGGCACATCATACTCTTTCTGCCTCAACACCCTCATCTGTAAAATGAAGATGATAAAATCATACTTACCCCAAGGGTTTTGTGAAGATTTGATGACACAGAAATTAATGTAAATCCCGGTGGTATTGTGTTCTTACGTATTAGTGATTCTGAATATAACTCCAGTTGCACTACTGGCAAAACCAAGGATGTGTAACTTAGAAACATTAAAGTCAAGATTGGAGCCAAGAACTGATGCCAAAATTCATGGTAGTTTTTTTGCCACAAGCTGCCTTTAAAAAAAAAAAATAGATGCTTTGTATGTTTTTATTTTTTTTATTTTTTATTTTTTTGCTTTTTTCAAATAGACATTAACCTTTCTCCAGAGCCTGGCGAGGAATGTGATTATTTTTCCTCTGGAGCAATTTCTACTGTTACTCTGATCCATTCAGTGAATAGCATTTGGCCACTTCAGAAGCATTTTTGCACTTCCATGTAAATGGTATGATTAGATGTGAAAGGTAATCTTGAGTGCTGCCATGTTATGACATTAAAATAGTAATTCAATTGTTAGCAACCCCTCACAAATAACTGTGCAATCCACTTGTGTTTAATATCTCAACGTCCTTGCATGCCTTTCCTTTTTGAAACACAAAGCAGTATTGATTTCTCTTTATAACCAACTAAAAGTATTTTGAACAGTTAGATCATTTCATTATCCAGCAGTAAATAAGGAAAATAACTTGCAAAAATGAAAAAAAAATCCAAGTTCACGTGCTACTTTTATCCCTTTCCCTGCAAAACTCAAACGCAGACAAGAGTGGCTTTTTGATGGATTTGAATATCTTTATATTTGAAGACATCTTAGCGATCATCATGAAAGGCAGCTTGCAGTGAAAGGCTCTGAACATAGAAATGGAAGCGCCAATGTATTCATCTGCTTGGGCTGCCATAACAGATTACTACAGACTAGGTGGTCTAAACAACAGAAATCTATTTTCTAATGGTTTTGGGGACTGGAAGTCTAAGATCAAGGTACTAGCAGAGTTGGTTTCTGGTGAGGTATTTGTTCCCGGCTTGTAGATGGCCACCTTTTCACTATCTTCTCACAGTCTTTACTTTATGTGCAGGACTCCTGGTGTCTCTTCCTCTCTTATAAGGACATAGGTCCTGTTGAATTAGGGCTACACCCTTATGACCTTCTTTAACTTTACTTCCCTAAAGGTCCTGTATTCAAATATAGTCTCAGTGGGGGTTAGGGCTTCAGCATATGGTTTCTGGGGGAGACACAATTCAGTCCATTACATCCAGTTTGAGAACCATCCCTGCCATTTACTGGCTGTGTAACATTCAGAAAGGTATTGGTTTCTCTCTCTGTGCACTTCTGAATTTTTTTCAAATATAAAGGACCCAGACTACAGCTGTGAACAGGGGAACATTTCCTACTGAAATCAGGAACCTCTAGAAGGATTTCTTCTGGATCAGGAACCAAGATCTTTATTACTCACAGCAGGCTACATGAGCTTCATGTTTATGTCAGTTCCCCTTGTCCAACAAAACCTGCAGAGGTGATGCAGAGTGGCCTAGGAGAAACTGGACATACAGTGAGCTTGTGTGTTCACACTGAGGAAACCCAAGCTTAAGATGCTCGTGGTCTTAAAACAGGCAAACCTGTCCAGCTTCCCTGTAGGAAGACATTGTCTTCATTACGACGGTCAGGAAACAATCTTCCCTCTCTCTGGTAGTACTTTTATCTTCTAAGGTTATTTGCTATGGAAATACCATGGAAAATATAATTGAAGATAAAAATGTTCACATGTGGTAAAGAAATATCATTTAGGATTTTGCTTTCCTTACAACTGTTTGTCAAGACTTACCTCTTGCTCCATTTTTTAGACAAATCTCATGTTATTGTTCCTTTCTGATGTCTTACTAGTCTCCTGTGTCTGAGAGCCATGGTCAATTGGAATAGACTGTGTGGCTACTTCTTTTCTTCCTGTCTCAAATGTTTTCCTTCTCCCTGAGACAGTCTTCTCAAATCACACATTCTTTCCATTCCCCGGTGCTGCTCTCACAAGGTTCCTGACACATTTTTCCAAGCAAGAGTTGTTCAAAAAATACACTTTTCTAGAAGCCATATCAGTAAATATTTGTCTGAAACCACTGTGAAGGAAAGAAAGTTCTTTGGCCAAACACAGGGAAGGGGCATATAAGCCACACCCAGGAAATAGGAATTTATGAAACCTATTCTACTTCTTACATAGAATACAAGGCTTGGGAGATTGATTTTCCCTGTGACTTCTATAAACCTCTGCTTCCTAAACATGGAAAATGAAGCAATTTTCAAACTACCTACTAACCAAGAGATTGTTGTGGCTACAAAAATGAACAGACGAAACAAAACCTTTTTTTTCAATGTAAATTTCAGCACTAGCTAGGCACCCTTGTGAGCGAAGCATTTAATCATGTTATTGTCCATTATCTATATATATATCCTAAGGCAAATTGGCCATATTGTTGCCTTTAATTCTTATGTGAAGTAAAGGAAGGGTCATACCCCCCATTTCAAGGGTCCAAATTTGAATGCCAAAAGTGGCTATGCAGAAAATGTAGATGAATAAGTTGGCTGTAGTGAGGGGAGTGTGGAAAATATGAAAATGTAGGTCTCATCAAAAGGGGCAGATCCTACTCCTCTCCAACTGAGAATTGCTATGTAGGAATGCTGGCTCAGTGTTTTCTGATTTCTCTACCTTTCAAATAACTGAATGTTGGGTTTCTTAAGTAAAACAAAAATTTGCTTGGTAGCTAATTGAATTTGTGAAAACATTTGGAATATCAAAGAACCTATATATCTTAGTTAACAGGCCTTCATAATGAACCAATCCCAAATTTAATAGTGTTCAACAGTGTTTATTTTGCTCACAAAATAGTAATTCAGGTAAGGCTCAGTGAAGTCAGCTCCTCTCTCTCTTCTACATAGCTGTAACTGAGGGGGCCAGGAAGCTAGGGCTAGAATCATATGAAGGTGTGTCTCACTAGTACACAGACTGGGAAAATTGAAAATCAAGTTCTCACAACATGAACTTGAGGCATCTCTATTTCTAAGTAGTCTTGCCACATGGCCTCACGAACAAAATGGTAACTGAGCATCCAGACTTTGTCCATGTCAGCCTAGGACAGCTGAAGATGAATGTCTGAACAGAGCTCTCAGAAGCCATATCATCTTTCATGAACTAGCCTTGTAAGTCACTCGTCATCACTTTTGTATTATAACAATCACATTCTATTGATTCAAACAGTTGAAACATCTACTCAGTTCAAGGAGAAATCTTCCCTATCTTCCAATGGAAGAATCTTAATGTTAAACTTTTGAGAAGAGTATATGGTATACACATATACATAGGAGTATTTGTATTAGTATGGACATTTTTGGAAAATACAGTTTGCCATAACATATATTCACTACATTTGGCTCGTTGACCATCACTTGGCACCAGCTTGTACTTAAGACATCTTGGTGTGCTCTAGAATTTGAGGAAGTACTGCTGAGATGCCTCTAGTGGTACCTGAAACTTTGTTTTCCTTAGTACAACCTGATTATGCAGAAAAACATGATTCTACCTAAGTGTACTCAGCAGTCTGATTTCTTTTTTGTAGAGGTATGGCCAGTTCTAGTAGTTACCCAAAAGTCTAGACAAATGCTGCAATTGGTTTTGGACATGGGGCTGGATCGGATCAGGAAGTTACTGCAGACAGAAATAGATGGATAACTAGGATGGTTACTAATATATATTCCTTGAAGAGAAGTAGGTCAAATTGGGAAAGGTAATTACATTCTTACCTCAAGTGTATGGGACAGGTACTAGGACAGGAGTGGGAGGTTAAGCCAAAGTAGCAAGAGAGAGACTGGTGATGGCAACAGATAAATAATGGAATACTTTAATGTACCTGGTATTGTGTAGAAGCAGATAGGGAGCAAGAAGCCAAGATGAGATTCCTTGTGGGAACTTTACAAGAAAGCAGAGAATTTTTGTTAGGATCAGCATTGGGGAATCCAACTCTACATCTTTCTGTAGTCTGTCCACATGCCTTGTGGTTGAATTGTCTGAGCAAATCATACCACAGGTATTCTTTATCGTGAGAGCAGACAACTTTCAGGTGATTTTTTGAGATGTCTGAAATACAAAAGCTGCAAAATGGAGTTAAATGATAAGGCAGTTCATGTGCCCACATTCCAAACAAAAACAAAAAGTCACAATAGTTCCTGATGCAATAGGTTTACTCTACAGAAATGACATTCTGATTCTGAATGTGTGTTGCTCTCCCTGTACATTATCTCTATATAGATACATATACACATTCTTCATAAATATTTATCTGGTTCTCAGAGGCAAGGTGACCAATCACTATACTTTCCTTTAAATTAAAAAAAAAAAAAAACAGACTTAGGAGAGAGGAAGATCATATAAGAATCTCAGGAGGAAATCTTAATGAATTATTCATGTAAATTGTATTATCTGTTGTATTGTTATTACTTTTTGGTGGGTATGTTTGATGTTAACATTTTTATTCACAAATCTACTTCTCTGTTGTGCTTTGCTATTGAAAGAGAGCCTGCTTATTTTATCTTGGTCTGGCCTGGGAGAAATCCCTCAAATTGTGTGTGTGTGTGTGTGTGTGTGTGTGTGTGTGTGTGTGTGTGTGTGTGTGTTTTAAAGATACAGCAAAAATAGTTCACTTGGAAGCGGGTTCTTATGACAACAAAATGTGATACTTATTTTTATACCCAGCTTTTGTCCATAGGATGATAAAACAATTTTAGGATATTTTTTCTCTCTTGCTGCTGCCTTTATGTATGCATCTATATGCAGTAGGAAAGTAAGCAATAATTCAAGAATCAGCAATCTTTGGTTTGGGGCCTCCCTACGCTGCTTATTAGTGGTATAAAATTAGAAGTTCTATAGGTCTTTAGCCTCAATTTCCTGAATTGCAAAGTGAAATGGATTGGCTTGGATGGTCTATAAAATCCATTATTTTCTAATAGATAATACTATGTAATACATCATTAAGTGAGAAAGTGCCAGAGTTTCTTGCCATCATAAAAATAATTGACTTCCTGGACATTGTCATTTAATCCCCCGAATTTAGTTTCCAATAAAGGTCAACAGAGAAAAGCTAGCATTTGATATAAGCAGGGTAGGGGAAAAAAGACCAAAGGTAATGCTACAAGGTACCAAGATAAGTTAACTCATTTAATTGCAAGGACAAGCACACAAGCCATTAGGTCTTGGCCACTACAAGGCAGCTTTCTCTCCAGGGTTGGAACCCTTTTGTCATTTTAATTCCAGAAAAATCTATCTTGAGAGGTCTAGACTGACAATATTTGTGCTGAATGCCTTTAAGATTTGTGACAAATCTGTTTTCTGCAATAGAAATCAAGGATTAATTAGAGCCTTTTGTACCCAAAGTGGTATCTCTATGATGATTCCCTTCATTCTGCCCAGTTTTCTGACAAATTGTCAATGCATAGTGATAATGTGTAAGTATATACACTCTATAATTAAACATATGTACAAAATACATCTATAAAATGCTGTGTTTGTCCCTCTATCAAACTTTAGGTTCTGTGGAAGATAAACTGGTAAGAGGCTCCAAATAATATTTAGGGGCCAAGGAGGGGGAGTCAAACAAAGCTGTCTCTTATTTAACTTGTCATAGAAGAAGCTCACCAACATTAGGAAATTTACCTAAATTTTGATCAGAAATCTGTAGATACATTCAACCAATCAGAAAGCACAAGGGAAGGTGGTAAGTAAATTTGTGATGTGTGGAGGAAAGAAATGGTAGGATTATCTGTTTATGCAGAATTCCATTCCCAGGCCAACTTAACTCTAAACCAACTCAGTTTTTTAACTGGCAAGATTTAAACTGTTTACTTGTATCTCTGGGGAATAGATAAGGAAAATGAAGAAATGTACTGAATAGAGACCCACTGATTTCTGAAATGGGTGTCTGTGGGTGGGTGGGTGGGTGGGTGACTGTGTACTTTTTCATTGGTGCACAGAGAACTCAGTATAAAAAGGCATTTTTTAGAATTCCAAAGCCAGAATTTCTACATTAATTTTGAGCCTATGCAATGAAGAATTATAGGAATGACAAGATAGCAACTGGGAATATGGAAGGAATGAGTCTTACCAGAAAGATGAATGATAGCCGTGGAGGACAGGCAGTCAAGGACGACAGTTTCTGCTCTTAAAAAGACAAGAAAAGAGAAACTTAATGAAATGACTTACAGGGGGAAAACATTTAAAATATATTAAAATACCAACTTTCTTAGAGTATCAGTGGTGTTTAAGTGAGTTGCCTAGTGGAAATGTTCCGGAAGTGATGGGACCCATTTTATGACACTCAGACTCTCTTTAACAAAAAAACAAATGCCAGAAGAACCAAGGACTATGATTTCAGCACAGCAAAACATAGAAGCAGAAAAGAAAAGAAGGGGGCTGTTCCCTACCTGCATTTGCACTGGGCTGTTTCTCCTGTCACTAAGTTACTTTCAAAAATGAATGACTTTTTCACCATACATATTTTGCATATTGAAGATATCCCTGTATTAGAACGTACTTTTAACTTTGATATTAACTGTTCCTGATAAATACTTAAATTAAGCCTATTTTGTTCACCAGTAGCTGTCAACATATTGGTGTCGAGTATCAGAAAGAAGCCAAGAATCTGGAAGGGAAGGAAATGTTTGCAAATTAATCTTAAGGACTTAACTACATTACAGATGTCTCTGTAGGCAATTAGGATCTGGACATGGAGTAAACAATCAAAACACATTACCAAAGCCTCAACATTGAAAGCCAGATCTTGATATGGCAACACTGAGCAGTTCACTGGAGTTGGACATATCCCAAAAAGGTCATTAGGAGAATGAGTTATCTATGTATTTTTTTCATGTGCACAATTTACTCCTGAGGAAGCTTTTATTTCCTAAGGATAACCACATGATTCAGACATCATTTAGTGAGTTCTTAATCATAATTTTGAACAAAAGCCAAAGTTAGATGCTTTAACTATATAATGCTTAATACCAAAACAGAGCTTAGACATAACCTGTGAAGAAATTTTTTTGAAGGAAATAGGCCTATTCAAGTGGAAGAACTCATGGTGGTTAGAAAGTTGTGATCTTTGGGGGCGCCTGGGTGGCTCAGTCAGTTGAGCGTCCGACTGCAGCTCAGGTCACAGTCTTGCAGTTCAAGGGGAGTTCAAGCCCTGTGTCAGGCTTTGTGCTAACAAACAGCTTAGAGCCTGGAGCCTGCTTCAGATTCTGTATCTCTCTTCACCTCCCCTGCTCATGCTCTGCCTCTCTCTGTCTCTCAAAAATAAATAAATGTTAAAAAATAAATAACTGTGATCTTTGGATATTTTGAAAACTATCAGCAGTAAAAGCAATACATCACCTTCTCTGCCTTAACAAGACAAGATTAATCATTCATTGGAAATTTCAGATGAGGGGGTGCCTGGGTGGCTTAATCGGTTAAGTGTGCGACTTCAGCTCAGCTCATGATCTCCTGGTCCATGACTTCAAGCCCTGCATTGGGCTCTCTGCTGGCAGCAGAGAGCCTCTTCAGATCTTCTGTTTCCCTTTCTTTATGCCCCTCCCTTGCTCATGCTCTCTTTCTCTCTCAAAATAAATTAAAAAAAATAAATTAAAAAAATGAAATTCCAGAATAGAAGGTTCTTAGAACAGGACCTCACCACCTTTGAAGATGGAGCATTAAAAACAACTCATTAAAAACTGGGCAGCTTTAACAGTTAAGAAATGGGGTTATGAGATGAACAGAGAAAGTAGGCCTTGTGGCCAGAAACGGGAATGTATGGCCCTGGGTAGATGAAATCTCTTAGGCATGCCTTTAGAGGCTGGAGCCAGCAGCACATGCGCCCAAGGTCAGAAATGTTACACATGTCATCTTGTTCCTTTGCCTTCCAGTCCGATCCTCGCCTTCCATTGTCCAAACTCAGCCAGAAGCCAACTGACTGGGGAATTGGGGAAACAGTCACCAGTGCATCTTGATGCACAGCAAGGCAGGGAAAAGGCAAGGCTTCTCCTAGCCAACATGACAAAGATTCGCAAGGTGATCTAGAGAATTCATATTTTCATTCCCTTTGGGTTGGGAATGACACCAACTTGGAAATGACATAGAAGGAAGTCATCTGGTGTGGCTGGGTCAATGTGTAAGGGTGTTGGGGGGAGTGTGTTAAGGGAGAGGCTGCAAATAGACTTGAACCAGATTATTCTAGCCATGATGAGGTGTCCACACTTGCTCTAAGAGCAACAAGTGTTCCCTGAAAGGGATTTACTAGGAGGATAATGAAATCTGATTATTGTTTTGAAAATATCACCCCAGTTGCACAGAAAGAAAAAACAGCTGAAGGCACAAAAATGAGAATAACTGTGGGCCATGCTTTCATTAGTATTTATTAATAGACTTTAGAGCAAGTTAATTTATTCAAAAATATGATTGAAGTAATAATGCAGTTATATTCTAATTTAAAATGTGAATGAAAAAGTATGACATTTATGTGACTTGGAACTATTTAACATTTTTCACTCCATAGTTAGTAAATTGGTACACCAAATATTATTTGTAGGATTTATTTTTAAATCAGGTTATAGTTTTCTTTTCACATGTTATAATATATGGCAATATAAGTCCATGATTTTAGAAGATCAGTAATATCTGGTCCCAATATCAAGTGGATCATAGATGTATTGTAAGAATCATATTTGAAAATACACACAGACATATTTTGGTCTTAACTGCTATTACAGGAAAGACAAAAATGAAGGTTTATTTGGGGGCTTCCTTAGTGGAATCTTTTTGAGTATTTGTGGTTTGTTTTTTTTTTTTTTTTTTTTTTTTTTGCCTTACCACATCTATCTTTAAAATGCAGTATTATTATAGTAGAAAACCTTATTTTGACTACGTTGAAAAGATGTGCACAGTTGGACACATGAATATGCAGAAATCTGTGGGTAGAGCTTTGAATTTTGAAATCAGGATTTTAAGGTTCTAATGGAGGAGAGTGTCATGCTTCTCGTAAAGGTGTCTGTTTAAATATTGATCAGCACATATTCACCCAAAGGAATCAGATAGCAAGGTCTTCTTATCTTCCTGCTAAACTATAAACAAGTATTTATTGAGATTCTGTTAGATCTTGTTAGTCATTCTTAGGCAGGTGCATAAGCCTAGGTCTTATCTTTTACATAAGTACAGCAACTGTGAAAAGAGCTTATCTCCCCACTTGCTGTTATGGGGAGGATGTAGGTAGTTGGGGATAAAACTTTTGTTTAACTCTTGAAATCTACTAGATGTGAGGCTTAGGGCAAGACACTGTTGCCCTAAGAAGCTGTAGTTTCTCTATCTGGAGACAGATGATATATCTCAATTGATACCTCACAATTTTATTGAAAACTAAAAAAAAAAAAAAAAAACAAAACACCCCAAACATAGGGAATAAAGTTCACACCAAATCTACCATCTCCTTCTCCCTGGTGGATTGGAATTTTTATTTTGCAAATCTGATCTTCACTCCTCAGGTGAACACGTTTTGATGGCTTTCTTGTGCCCTACAATAAAGTAAAACAGCTTTAATGTGGTCTCATATCTGATTAATCCCCATCTTTTCTCTTGTGGTATTTTCCTCTCTCCTGTATCTAGCCATATGGACCTACATTTGTTCCTCAAATACTTTATGTATATACCATTCAGTAGCAGTTTGGGGCTTATATTATCTTCTGGATTCTCTAATGGGGACACAGTAGTGAAGAAAATAATAAAAATCCCTCTTTCATGGCACTCAAATACCAGAGCAGTAGTTACTCATACAGTTGTCTAGGCAAGTAAGTTCATAAAAAGAATGTAAAGTAGAGCATGTGGATTGTGGCATGGGAAACAGAATAATAGATCTAAAGAAAAGGCTGGTATTGTTCAGTTGATCTGTGCCATGAAGGCATGTGGTTCTAGTATTGCCCCTCCTCGTATTTTCCTACTGAAAGCAGATAGTTTTCTGTGTTCTCCCCTGTTCTATCCTGTTCTAGGCATCAAGTCTGTCTCAGGACCTTTTCCCATGTTGTTGCTGTGACTCAAAACATTTCTTGCTCTCTTCCTTGTTTGTTTGTTTTTCATTCCCTTCCTCCCTCCCTTCAATCTTTCCTTCCTTCCTTCCTTCCTTCCTTCCTTCCTTCCTTCCTTCCTTCCTTCCTTCCTTCCTTCCTTCCTTCCTTCCTTCCTTCCTTCCTATTAATACAGTGTCATATTAGTTTCCCATGTACAGTATAGTGATTGAACACTTGAATACATCACCTGGTGCTCATCAGAACAAGTGCATTCCTTAAACTCCATCACCTATTTAACCCATCACCCCTGCCTCCTTTCGGGTGGCCATCAGTTTGTTCTCTGTAATTAAGAACATGTTTCTTGATTTGCCTCTCCCTCTCCCCCTCCCTCTCTCTCATTTCCTCATTCGTTGTCTGTCTTATATTCCATATGAGGGAAATCATATGTTGTCTTTCTGTAACTGACTTTGCTTAGCATTACACTCTAGCTCCATTCATGTCATTGCAAATGATAAGATTTCATTCCTTTTTTACGGCTAATTTTCCATTGTATGTTCTTTACCCATCAGTTGATGGACAGTTGTTTGGACTAATTCCATAATTTGGCTATTGTAGATAATGCTTCTATACATGTAGGGACACATGCATCTCTGTGTATTAGTGTTTGTGTATTCTTTGGGTCAATACCTAGTATTGCAGTTGCTATATCATAGGATAGTTCAATTTTTAACCTTTTCAGGAAGCTTCATACTGTTTTCCAAAGTGGCTCCACCAGTTTGCATTCCCACCAACACTGCTCGAGGATTCCCCTTCTCCACATCTTGGTCATTACCTTTTCATTCTTCTTTCTTGCTGATTTTAGCTATTATGACAGATGTGAGGTGATATTTCATAGTAGTTTTGATTTACACTTGCCTGATGATAATGGTGCTGAGTATCCTTTCATGTGTCTGTTGGCCATAGGGATGATTTATTTGGAGAAATGTCTGTTCATATCTTCTCTCTATATTATTTTTAGATTATTTGTTTTTGGAGTGTTAAGTTGTAGAAGTTCTTGATACATATTTTGGATACTAACCCTTTATTAGATACTTATCCCATTCCATAGGTTGCCTTTTAGTTTTATTGACTCCTTCACTGTGCGGAAGTTTTTTATTTTGATGAGTCCCAATAGTTTATCTTTGTTGTTGTTTCCCTTGCCTCAGGGCCTCAGGAGACATACCTAGAAAGAAGTTGCTATGGTCAATGTGAAAGAAGTTACTTCCCATGTTCTCTTGTAGGAGTTGTGTGGTTTTAGGTCTCATATTGAGGTCTTTCATCCATTTTTGAATTTATTTTTGTGTAAGGTGTAAGAAAGTGGTCCAGTATCATTCTTTTGCATGTTGCAGTCCAGTGTTCCCAACACCATTTATTGAAAAGACAGTCTTTTTGCCATGGGATATGCTTTCTTGCTTTGTCAAAGATTAATTGACTACCTAATGATAGGTCTATTTGGGGGTGTTTTGTTACATTGATCTATATGTCTGTTTTTGTGCCAGTATCATACTGTTTTGATTACTGTAGCTTTGGATTATAACTTGAAGTCCAGAATTGTGACACTTCGAACTTTGTTTTTGTCTTTGAAGATTGCTTTGGCAATTGGTTTGGTCTTACATGGTTCCATACAAATTTTTGGATTGTTTTTTCTAGTTGTGTGAAAAATGCTGTTGGCATTTTGCTAGGGTTTGCATTAACAGTGCAGATTGCTTTGTGTAGTATATATTTTAACAGTTTGTTCTTTGAATCCATGAGCTTGGAATGTGTTTCCATTTTTTTTGTGTGTGTCTTCTTCAATTTCTTTTATCTGTGTTTTTACTTCTTGGAGTACAGGTCTCTGACCTCATTGGTCAGATTTATTCCTAGGTACCTTATAATTTTGGGTGTAGTTGTAAATGGGATTATTTTCTTAATTTCTCTTCCTGCTAATTCATTATTGGTGTAGGGAAATGCAACTGATTACTGCACATTGATTGTGTATCTTGTGACTTTACCAAATTTACTGTATCAGTCCTAGAAATTTTTTGTTGGATCCTTTGGGTTTTCTATGTATAGTGTCATGTCATCTGAAAATAGCAAAATTTTAATTCATCCTTAATGATTTGGATGTTTTTTTTGTTGTCTGATTACTGTGGCTAAGACTTCCAGTACAATATTGAATGAAAGTGTTGCAAGTGGACATCCTTCTCTTATTCCTGATACTAGGTGAAAAGTTCTCAGGTTTTCCACATTAAGGATGATGTTAGATGTGGGATTTTCATAGATTGTCTTTATTATGTTTAAGTATGTTCCCTCTAAGCCTATTTCGTTGAGGGTTTTTATCATGAATGGATGTTGTACTTTGTCACATGGTTTTTCCATGTCTTTTGAAATAATCATGTTTCTTATTGTTTCTCTTACCCATGTGATGAATCACACTGATTGATGTAGAAATATTGAACCACCATTGCAACCCAGGAATAAATCCCACTTGATCATGGTGAATGTTTTTTTTAATGTATTTTTGGATTCCATTTTCTAGTATTTTGTTAACGATTTTTTCATCTGTGTTAATCAGGGGTATTGGTCTATTCTCTTTTTTAGTGGTGTCTTTGGTTTGGATGTCAGGTTATTGCTGGTCTCATAGAATGAATTTGGACATTTTCCTTCCTTTTCTATTTTTTAATAGTTTGGGAAGAATACGTATTAACTCTTCTTTAAATGTTTGGTAGAATTTGTGAAGCCATCTGGCCTTGAACTTTTGTTTGTTAGGAGTTATTTGATTACTAACTGAATTTCTTTGCTGGTTATCAATCTGTTCAAGTTTTCCCAGTTTTGGTAGTTTATATGTTTCCAGGAATTTACCCCTATCTTCTAGGCTGTCTAATTTGTTAAAATATGGTGTTTCATGATCTCTTAGGATTGTTTGTATTTCTGTTGGATTGGTTGTTGTTTTTTCCTCGATCATTTGTGATTTTATTTGTGTCCTTTTTTTTCTTTTGGGTAAGTCTTGGCTAGAGGTTTATCAATTTTACTGATTTTTTTGAAAGAATGAGCTCCTGGTTTCATTGATCTATTGGTTTTTGTTTTATTTTGTTTTAGTTTCTTCATCATTTATTTCTGTTCTAAACTTTATTTCCCTCCTTCTCATGCCATTAGGCTTCATTTGTTGTTCTTTGTCAGCACCTTTGGGTGTACTTTCAGTTTGCTAACTTAAGACTTTGAGTCTTGAGGTAGATCTAGATTGCTATAAACTTGCCTCTTAGAATTGCTTTTGTTGCATCCCAGAGTTTTGGAAGCATTGTTTTTTCATTTCATTTGTTTTCATGTATTTTGTTTCTTCTTTGATTGCCTGCTAGACCCATTTACTGTTCAATGGCATGTTATATAACTTCCATGTATGTGTGGTACTTGTAGATTTTTTCTTCTGGTTCACTTCTAGTTTCACAGACTTGTAGTCATAAAAGAGGCATGATAGGACTGAAGTGTTCGAATATATTGAGGTTTATTTTGTGGGCTAATGTATGATCTATTTTGGAGAGTGTCCATGTACACTTGAAAAGAATGTGTATTTTTCTGTTTTAGGATGGAATGTTCTGAATATATCTAAGTCTGCCTACTCCAGTGTGTCATACAAGGTCACTGTTTCCTTGTTGATTTTCTGCTTAGATGATCTGTTCATTGATAAAAGTGGGGTGTTAAAGTTCCTACTATTATTGTATTGTTATTTATTAGTTCATTTATGTTTTTTATTAACGGCTTTATGTATTTGGGTGCTCTATTTTGCATATGTAAGTATATACAACTGTTATATCTTCTTGTTGGATTGTTGCCTATATTATTATATAGTGTTCTTATTTGTCTCTTGATACAGTCTTTGTTTTAAAGTTCTTTTACGGAGGGGCCGGACGGAGTATGTTCTGACAGCAAGCAGGACTTGACATCTGGAAAGTTATAAGCTAACAGCTCTGACGCAGAGTGGGAGGCCTGGAGGACAATGGGAGGGAGAGTTGTTGAGCCCCGGATGACAGAGCTCAGCTTGGCGGGGAACAAAGGTGCTCGCCAGCACCATCTCCCTTGCCCATCCCCCAGCCAAAATCCCAAAGGGAACCAGTTCCTGCCAGGGAACTTGCTTGCACCACGCAAACACCCAATGCTTGCTTCTGCAGATCCATCCCTATGGCGGGTCTCACTCCCTCCAGGTGCTGCAGGGCCCTTCCCGAAGCGGATCTCTGAAGGAAAAGCGAGCTGAGCCTGCCCCTCCTGCCCCTATGCACCTTGCCAATCCACCCCAGCTAATACGCCAGATCCCCAGCACCACAAGCCTGGCAGTGTACAAGTAGCCCAGACGGGCCATGCCACCCCACAGTGAATCCTGCCCCTAGGAGAGGGGAAGAGAAGGCACACACAAGTCTGACTGTGGCCCCAGTGGTGGGCTAGGGGGCAGATATCAGGTCTGACTGTGGCCCCGCCCATCAGCGCAAGTTATTCAAGACAGCACAGGGGAAGTGCCCTGCAGCCCCGCATACCTCCAGGGACTATCCAAAATGGCGAAACGGAAGAATTCCCCTCAAAAAAATGTCCAGGAAATAACAGCTAATGAACTGATCAAAAACGATTTAAACAATATAACAGAAAGTGAATTTAGAATAATAGTCACGAAATTAATCGCTGGGCTTGAAAACAATATAAAGACAGCAGAGAATCTCTTGCTACAGAGATCAAGGGACTAAGGAACAGCCAGGAGGAGCTAAAAAATGCTATCAATGAGCTGCAAAATAAAATGGAGACAACCATGGCTCGGATTGAAGAGGCAGAGGAGAGAATAGGTGAACTAGAAGATAAAATTATGGATAAAGAAGAAGCTGAGAAAAAGATGGGAAAATTAAGGAACTAAGTGATGTACTAAAGAGAAATAATATATGCATAATTGGTATTCCAGAGGAGGAAGAGAGAGGGAAAGGTGCTGAAGGTGTACTTGAAGAAATAATAGCTGAGAACTTCCCTGATCTGGGGAAGGAAAAAGACATTGAAATCCAAGAGGCACAGAGAACTCCCTTCAGACGTAACTTGAATCGATCTTCTGCACGACATAATCATAGTGAAACTGGCAAAATACAAGGATAAAGAGAATATTCTGAAAGCAGCTAGGGATAAACGTGCTCTAACATATAAAGGGAGACTATAAGACTTGTGACCGATCTCTCTACTGAAACTTGGCAGGCCAGAAAGGAATGGCAGGAGATCTTCAATGTGATGAACAGAAAAAACATGCAGCTGAGAATCCTTTATCCAGCAAGTCTGTCATTTAGAATAGAAGGAGAGATAAAGGTCTTCCCAAACAAACAAAAACTGAAGGAATTGGTCACCACTAAACCAGCCCTGTAAGAGATCCTAAGGGGGATCCTGTGAGACAAAGTACCAGAGACATCGCTACAAGCATGAAACCTGCAGACATCACAATGACTCTGAACCCACATCTTTCTATAATAACAATGAATGTAAATGGACTAAATGTGCCAACCAAAAGATATAGGGTATCAGAATGGAAAAAAAAAAAAAAACAAGACCCATCTATTTGCTGTCTACAAGAGACTCATTTTAGACCTGAGGACACCTTCAGATTGAGAATGAGGGGATGGAGAACTATTTATCATGCCACCGGAAGTCAAAAGAAAGCTGGAGTAGCCATACTTATATCAGACAACCTAGACTTTAAATTAAAGGCTGTAACAAGAGATGAAAAAGGGCATTACATAATAATCACAGGGTCTATCCATCAGGAAGAGCTAACAATTATAAATGTCTATGCGCCGAATATGGGAGCCCCCAGATATATAAAACAATTACTCACAAACATAAGCAACCTTATTGATAAGAATGTGGTCATTGCAGGGGACTTTAACACCCCACTTACAGAAATGGATAGATCATCTAGACACACGGTCAATAAAGAAACAAGGGCCCTGAATGATACATTGGATCAGATGGACTTGACAGATATATTTAGAACTCTGCATCCCAAAGCAACAGAATATACTTTCTTCTCGAGTGCACATGGAACATTTTCCAAGATAGATCACATACTGGGTCACAAAACAGCCCTTCATAAGTTTACAAGAATTGAAATCATACCATGCATACTTTCAGACCACAATGCTATGAAGCTTGAAATCAACCACAGGAAAAAGTCTGGAAAACCTCCAAAAGCATGGAGGTTAAAGAACACCCTACTAAAGAATGAATGGGTCAGCCAGCAATTAGAGAAGAAATGAAAAAATATATGGAAACAAACGAAAATGAAAATACAACAATCCAAACACTTTGGGATGCAGCGAAGGCAGTCCTGAGAGGAAAATACATTGCAATCCAGGCCTATCTCAAGAAACAAGAAAAATCCCAAATACAAAATCTATCCGTACACCTAAAGGAAAGAGAAGCAGAACAGCAAAGACAGCCTAAATCCAGCAGAAGAAGAGAAATAATAAAGATCAGAGCAGAAATAAACAATACAGAATCTAAAAAAACTGTAGAGCAGATCAACGAAACCAAGAGTTGGTTTTTTTGAAAAAATAAACAGAATTGATAAACCTCCAGCCACGCTTCTCAAAAAGAAAAGGGAGATGACCCAAATAGGTAAAATCATGAATGAAAATGGAATTATTACAACCAATCCCTCAGAGATACAAGCAATTATCAGGGAATACTACGAAAAATTATATGCCAACAAACTGGACAACCTGGAAGAAATGGACAAATTCCTGAACACCCACACACATCCAAACTCAATCAGGAGGAAATAGAAAGCTTGGACAGACCCATAATCAGTGAAGAAATTTAATTGGTTATCAAAAATCTCCCAACAAATAAGAGTCCAGGACCAGATGGCTTCCCAGGGGAGTTCTACCAGATGTTTAAAGCAGAGATAATACCTATCCTTCTCAGGCTATTCCAAGAAATAGAAAGGGAAGGAAAACTTCCAGACTCATTCTATGAAGCCAGTATTACTTTGATTCCTAAAGCAGACAGAGACCCAGTAACAAAAGAGAACTACAGGGCAATATCCCTGATGAATATGGATGCAAAAATTCTCAATAAGATACTAGCAAATCGAAATCGACAGCATATAAAAATAATTATTCACCATGATCAAGTGGGATTCATTCCTGGGATGCAGAGCTGGTTCAACATTCGCAAATAAATCAACGTGATACATCATATTAATAAAAGAAAAGATAAGAACCATATGATCCTGTCAATCAATGCAGAAAAGGCCTTTGACAAAATTCAGCAACGTTTCTTAATAAAAACCCTTGAGAAAGTCGGGATTGAAGGAACATACTTAAAGATCATAAAAGCCATTTATGAAAAGCCCACAGCTAACATCATCCTCAACAGGGAGAAACTTAGAGCTTTTTCCCTGAGATCAGGAACATGACAGGGATGTCCACTCTCACTGCTGTTGTTTAACATAGTGTTGGAAGTTCTAGCATCAGCAATCAGACAACAAAAGGAAATCAAAGGCATCAAAATTGGCAAAGATGAAGTCAAGCTTTCGCTTTTTGCAGATGACATGATACTATACATGGAAAATCCAATAGACTCCACCAGAAGTCTGCTAGAACTGATACATGAATTCAGCAAAGTTGCAGGATACAAAATCAATGTACAGAAATCAGTTGCATTCTTATACACTAACAATGAAGCAACAGAAAGACAAATAAAGAAACTGATCCCATTCACAATTGCACCAAGAAGCATAAAATACCTAGGGATAAATCTTTTTTTTTTTTTTTTTAATTTATTTATTTATTTATTTATTTATTTATTTTTTAATATATGAAATTTACTGTCAAATTGGTTTCCATACAACGCCCAGTGCTCATCCCAAAAGGTGCCCTCCTCAATACCCATCACCCACCCTGCCCTCCCTCCTACCCCCCATCAACCCTCAGTTTGTTCTCAGTTTTTAACAGTCTCTTATGCTTTGGCTCTCTAATACCTAGGGATAAATCTAACCAAAGATGTAAAAGATCTGTATGCTGAAAATTATAGAAAGCTTATGAAGGTAATTGAAGAAGATATAAAGAAATGGAAAGACATTCCGTGCTCATGGATTGGAAGAATAAATATTGTCAAAATGTCAATACTACCCAAAGTTACCTACACATTCAATGCAATCCCAATCAAAATTGCACCAGCATTCTTCTCGAAACTAGAACAAGCAATCCTAAAATTCATATGGAACCACAAAAGGCCCCGAATAGCCAAAGTAATTTTGAAGAAGAAGACCAAAGCAGGAGACATCACAATCCCAGACTTTAGCCTCTACTACAAAGCTGTCATCATCAAGACAGCATGGTATTGGCACAAAAACAGACACATAGACCAATGGAATAGAATAGAAACCCCAGAACTAGACCCACAAATGTATGGCCAACTCATCTTTGACAAAGCAGGAAAGAACATCCAATGGAAAAAAGTCTCTTTAACAAATGGTGCTGGGAGAACTGGACAGCAACATGCAGAAGGTTGAAACTAGACCACTTTCTCACACCATTCACAAAAATAAATTCAAAATGGATAAAGGACCTGAATGTGAGACAGGAAACCATCAAAACCCTAGAGGAGAAAGCAGGAAAAGACCTCTCTGACCTCAGCCGTAGCAATCTCTTACTCGGCACATCCCCAAAGGCAAGGGAATTAAAAGCAAAAGTGAATTACTGGGACCTTATGAAGATAAAAAGCTTCTGCACAGCAAAGGAAACAACCAACAAAACTAAAAGGCAACCAACAGAATGGGAAAAGATATTTGCAAATGACACATCGGACAAAGGGCTAGTATCCAAAATCTATAAAGAGCTCACCAACCTCCACACCTGAAAAACAAGTAACCCAGTGAAGAAATGGGCAGAAAACATGAATAGACACTTCTCTAAAGAAGACATCCGGATGGCCAACAGGCACATGAAAAGATGCTTAATGTCGCTCCTTACCAGGGAAATACAAATCAAAGCCACACTCAGATATCACCTCACGCCAGTCAGAGTGGCCAAAATGAAGAAATCAGGAGACTATAGATGCTGGAGAGGATGTGGAGAAACGGGAACCCTCTTGCACTGTTGGTGGGAATGCGAATTGGTGCAGCCGCTCTGGAAAGCAGTGTGGAGGTTCCTCAGAAAATTAAAAGTAGACCTACCCTATGACCCAGCAATAGCACTGCTAGGAATTTATCCAAGGGATACAGGAGTACTGATGCATAGGGGCACTTGTACCCCAATGTTTATAGCAGCACTCTCAACAATAGCCAAATTATGGAAAGAGCCTAAATGTCTATCAACTGATGAATGGATAAAGAAATTGTGGTTTATATACACAATGGAGTACTACGTGGCAGTGAGAATGAATGAAATATGGCCCTTTGTAGCAACATGGATGGAACTGGAGAGTGTTAGGCTAAGTGAAATAAGCCATACAGAGAAAGACAGATACCATATGTGTTCACTCTTAGGTGTATCCTGAGAAACTTAACAGAAATCCATGGGGGAGGGGGAAGGAAAAAAAAAAGGAGATTAGAGTGTGAGAGAGAGCCAAAGCATAAGAGACTCTTAAAAACTGAGAACAAACTGAGGGCTGATGGGGGGTGGGAGGGAGGGGAGGGTGGGTGATGGGTATTGAGGAGTGCACCTTTTGGGTTGAGCACTGGGTGTTATATGGAAACCAATTTGACAATAAACTTTATATATTGAAAAAAAAATAAAGTCCTTTTAGTCTGTTATAAGTGTTGACATTCCAGGTTTCTTTTGAAATCCATTTGCATGATAAATGTTTCTCCATCCCCTTACTGTCCATGTGCAGGTGTCTTTAGGTCTAAAAAAAATCTCTTGTGGGGTGCCTGGATGGCTCAGTTGGTTGAGTATCCAACTTCGGCTCAGGCCATAATCTAACAATTTGTGGGTTTGAGCGCTGTGTCAGGCTTTGTGCTGACAGCTCAGAACCTGGAGCCTGGTTCAGATTCTGTGTCTCCCTCCCTCTTTCTGCCCCTCACCTGCTTGCTTGCTCGCTCGCTCACTCTCTCTCTCTCAAAAATAAACAAATAAAACATTAAAATTTTTTTTAAATAAATCTCTTGTAGTCAGCATATAGATGGGTCTTTTTTTTTTTTTTTTTTTTTAGTATCCATTCTTTCACCCTATGTCTTTTGATTGGAGTTTTTAGCCCATGTACATTCAAAGTAATTATTTACAAGTATGTATTTATTAATGTTTTATTACTCATTTTGTTGATTTTCTCTGATCCTTCTCTCTTTCATGTTTTGCTTATTTATTAATCTTATTTGGATTTGTTTATTTGTTTTCTTTGCATGGTTATTGGTTGTTTTGATACATGGCTATCATTAGGTTTGTATACCTCTTCTGTATATAGCTGTCTATATTAAGTTGATTGTTTAAGTTTGAATCCATTCTTTACTCCTCTCCTCCCCAAGATTTATGTATATGTTGTCCTATTTTAAATCTTATTTTGTGAGTACTGTGAGTGATTTTTACATAGGCATTTATTTTTACTGCTTTTGTGTTCCCTGCCTTTATAACTCTAACGTTTGGTTTCTCCTCTCCACTCAAAGAGCCCCCCCCCCCCCATCCCACTTTAATATTTCTTGCAGGGCTGCTTTAGTGCTCATGAACACTTCTAGTTTTTGTTTGTCTGGGAAACTATTTATCTGTCTTTGTATACTGAATGATATCCTTGATGTAATATTCTTGGCTCCGTATTTTTTACATTCAGCACTTTGAATATACCATTGCTACTCACTTCTGGCTTGGAAAGTTTCTAATGAAAATCCCTTACTTGACTTACAGGGTTTTCCTTATGTATTATTGTCTTGTTTGGTCTTAATGCTTCTGAATTTTTTCTTTATCACTATATTTTGCAAATTTAGTTGTGCAATGTCTTGATGTGGAATTTTTTTTTTTTCTCTTGGGGGTTTTTATGTCTCCTGGATCTAGATATATGTTTCTTTCCTCAGATTAAGTAGATTTTCAGATAATATTTCTTCAAAAAATTTTCCTCCTCTATTTTCTTACCTTTTTTTTTTCTTCTGGGACTCCTGTAATATAAATGTTACTATGTTTGATGGAGTCACTGAATTCCCAAGTATATTCTAATTTTGCACATTTGTTTTTTCTCTCTTTTTTCAGATTTATTATTTTCCAGTACTGTCTTCAAGGTCATTAATTTGTTCCTCTGCTTCTTCCAGCCTGTTATTCATTCCATCCAGTGTGTTTCTAATTTTTATTATGAGCCCTTTATGTCTGCTATCTTATTACTTATCTCTGTGTTAGTTTCTCACTCTTTTCTCCAAGTGTCCTCCACTCTTTTCTCAAGTCTGGTGTGTATCCCTATCATTATTGCTTTAAATTGTCTATTAGGTATGATACTTACATCTGTTTCACTTATATGTCTGGCTGTGGCCTTGTCCTGTTTTTTCATTTGGGATAAATTTCTCTGTCTACTCACTTTGTGTAAGTGTCTGTGCTTTTTGCTGTGTATTAAAGAAGTCACCTACATCTCCTGTTTTTGAGGGTAATGGCCTTAGGAAGAAGAGGTCGTGTAGTGCCCTGCCATGTAGTGTTTCCCATTCCCCCAAGCCTGGTGGTTCCAAGAGTATTTCCAGTGCATGCTGTGTGTTCTGCTGTTTGTCCTGGCCAGTGGTATGCAGAAGCTACCTTTGCTTGTTATGAGCAGTGTTTGGTCCCTAGCCTGAATGTGGCACATTTTAGCTAGGTATACTCTGGTCTGCTTGTCTGATAAGACCTGTTGGTACCACCACTGGAATTGAAGCCCTGCAACACTCTCTTTTTAGGAGACATGGGATTGGCAGGGATTTAGGTTGGTCTTCTGGGGGGAAGGATCCTGCTGCTTTAAGAATAAGGAAAGCATGACTTGGATGGGCAAGTCCACTGAAGCATGGAGGTAGCAGGGCTTGGTGTAACCAAGTGAGGTTGTGGGGATCAGCACTGCACTGGTTCTCACACGTAGCCCTGTGACTGTGCTGAGTGATGGGGGAGGAAAATGGCAGTTCCTTTATTACTGGAGGAGCCTTTCCATGAATGCTGCCCCTCTCGGATATGCTCCAAGATGAGTGAATAACCTCTGCACTGTAACCCAGTTGCTTTTCAGATCACTGTCTCCATGCTATTTGTCCATAGGTTATTTGCTTTCCTCCTCTCAAAGAGCAGTGCAGTGCCCTCTGGGCTCTATCCCAGTCAAACCCTCTGACCTTTAAAACTCCAGGCTTTAAACCCCCCTGGTTGCAAGAACTGCAAACTTCGGCCCCTCGTGCTTTCTAAGCCACTTGCTATGGGGATTTGATTGCCCCTTGGGCTTCCCTGTGTGTTAATCTGTCTCTTGCCCTTCTCTGCAACCATGCTTCCCTCCTTAACACAGTAGCCATGATCTGTTTCCCTCCTAAACTGTGTCTTCCCATTTCCTACCTTCTTTGATATGACCTCTTTTCTACCCCTGGCTGTGAAGTTTGTTCTTCCAATGTTTATGTCAATTTCTGGGGTATTTAGGATGATTTACTGGTTATCTAATTGTATTTGTGGGATGAGGAGAACCTAGGGTCTTCCTTCTTCACTGCCACCTTCCAATCTCCTACCTCAAAACATCATCACATACCATCAGCAACATTCTTCACTTTACTTGGGTAATTACTATTCATCCTTCATGTCTCAGGGGAAAATTCTCTGATCTTCTAGACTAGTTATTGTTACATGCCATATTCTTTATTTTACCTTTATAGTGTCACATTTATTTTGTTATTAATTATTATTAACCTGTGTGCTTAGTTCTCTAAATCCTTCAAGACTGGGTCTCTGTTTATCCTGAACACCAGCCCTAATATCTTCTTCTTAACAAAATTTCAATAAAAATCCAGGAGCCTAACATTAAGGGATATCTGTTCCCTAAAGATAAAACATTTGCCTTTCTAGAATTTATCCTCAAATGAACCCATGATCAAGTTAGGGATAAAAATTTTTTATTGCAAATTAGGCCACTTGATGGGATGACTTCATTGCTGTGTGACTTAAAAAGTAACTTGAGTAAAAAGCTAAAAGTATTGTTTTATTGTAAGGTGATTGTCATTGAATAACTTGGTCTGCATGTAACATCAAGACACTGGTTACAGAGCACTCATTCAGGAGCCCACCATAATCGGACCTTCTTTTATCAGTCTCTGGAAAATTCCCATGTGTTTGTAACAACTTGGAATCCAACAGCCAGGCATAAAGTTCATCACATCTCAAACCTTGTTCAAAAGAATAAGAGCTATTTTTTTCAAAATGCCATTGTGACCTATAGTTTTCAAACTGGGTTATAACACACCTATAGAGATATATTGTTGCACGTCAGGTTGTGACAGCCACAAGAGGACCCTGGAGGAATGGGTCACCTTCTTGGAGAATCATTTTTACCAAGAATATATTTTTATATTGATTAGAAAAGTATTATTCTGAAGTTGAGAAATTAAGTGAGAAGTACATAAAATGTGCTTGGTTAAAGGCTTTCCAGAGGAAAATATATAATCATACAGTTCCATGTGTTTGGAAATACTTTGCATTACATTAGTGCAAGTGTAATACACTAAATCAGTAGAATTAGGTGAACACGGCTCAGTCAGCAAACTCTGCCTGTCTCACTCAGCAAGAAATTTGGGAATATAAAGTTGACTGAGGAAGAATGCATGGTTCTGTTTTTCTAGGTACTATATGAAGTTAGAGGGACTGAGCTAGATTTTGGCAGGAGCTTGTACTGAGACCACAACTGGAATTTAATAAGAGACCATTTGAAAGGTAGATCTACAGGATGAACTGGGTTGTAGACTCAGCACTTTCTCAGGCACAATTTCTCATCTCATTGGCGTGGGCACCACATGTATAGGAAAACCAAATGTGAATGGATTGTGTCTGATCTCCCCTGCCTGGCTGGCATTGGTATTTGGAGGAAATTTTGGATTGATTAGCTTAGTTCTGTCAGTGACTTTTATAAATTGGTTGGATTAGTTAACAAGGGTGAGAATAGACATCGATCTAGCTATCCTCTATTTGGATCATCTATCAATATCTGTCTATATAGCAAGATAGGAACATTTGTCAGTAGTCAAGTAGTACTTAAGGGCTTGACATTGCAGAGCAGTTTGTTTACCTTATTCTTATCCTCTGTGGATTAATCATTTTAATATCCACTGATTCATTTCATACCTACAAATATGTATTAATTTACATTTCTCCCAGAAGCAGATCCTGAGACAAAGAGTGAAATGCAAGTAGTTTATTAGAAAGGTGAAAGGAAATGAGGAAGAGACACAGGGAAGGACATGCAGCTATCAGAGAATGTATTGTTAAGTCAGTCACCCTGATGGGGGAGTAGAGATTAATCCTATAGGAAAAATCCAGGAAAACTATATGCAACACATACCTCACAAATCGCCTACTTGCTGGTGGAAAGAGTTGGTATATTTGTACACCTTTTGGCATCAGGTAATTGTTGAGTTCTGCTCTTGGGTGGTTGTTAATTCCTTTGCACTTCTGACCTACCCCAGCAGTGGGCAGAGTGACCTCCTGGTAAAAGTCCTGAGGCACAGACAATCAGGTAACTTTTATCTGGAGTATATGGAAAGTCCAAAGGCATGTGGGCAAGACACTGACAACATCAACTCCAGTATACTTAGACTAAATATCTTAATGTTAATTATTATTCCTAAATGATTATTCTGCCCTCAGAGTAAAGATCGAACCTACATGATAGTCTTCAATTAATTTCTTTTGGCTCCCCAAAAATTCATTATAGTTTTTGTTCCTGTGTTGCTTAGCCTTGTATGTTTATAATAACGCATATCCTATCTGCCTTCTATAACTAATATGTTTGGTACCCCCCTTTATATGTTCTAGCAATCTAGTGTATTTGTAAGGGGATTAACTATTCTAGTCCAACCTACTTCTTTCTCAGAATAATATAGAAAATTGCCTTTATGAGATGAATACGTTAGAACCACTTACTATCTCCCATAGTTATCAATTCTTTGCACATTCCAACTCCTGTCTTTTGTGTATATACTTTCATAATCTAATTAATTTCCTATATGTGACATTGTGCTGTATTTCTGTACTCTGCTGTAACATTTACCTTGTAAACAGTTTGCTTATAGGTTGTCTGTAGTTTGAAAATTAATAATACCATAAGATAAATGCAGTCACATTCCAAATACCATCCAATATAGATTGTTGTTAAATATCTGTAACTTTCTGCTTTACTCTGGTTTGATAACTTTTTATGCTTGATCTACAGTTTTCAACCTGGGAATTTCTTTTATTAGTGGTTGTTTTTTTTTGTTTGTTTTTTGTTTTTTTGTAGTTGGAACTATTATTTCCTAGATTCCCTATATTTTTTCTATTTTACTTGAACATCTTCTCAAATTACTTCCTAAGGAAAGGTGTACTAATGGAAGTGTCTGAGTGCATAAGCCTGCATATATATGAAGACATATTTTTTTCTTAACTTACATGTTTGATAGTTTACATTAGCATATAATTCTAAGTGGTACATTATAAATCGTTAAAACATTCAACACCTTTTTCCACTCTGTTCTAACATTCTGGTTTCTTTGTAAGGGACTTACTGTTTCACTCCACACCAACCTCCATCTCAGAATAATTTAAAATGTTCCTTTTGTTCCCTATGATTCTGAAATTTTGCAGTAATGTCTAGCCATGAAGCACTTCAGTTACTAGACAGGCCTTTTAATTCTGATGACAAATGTTCTTTGACTCTAGGGAAATCCCTTCCTTTTTTTTTTTTTTAAATTCTTGAATCCAGTTTTTTTCTTGGTTCTCTTTTGGGATGATTAATAGTAAGATATATTTTAGATTTTTAGTCTGTATTCTGTTCTCAAAATTTTTGTTTATGATGAAGTCACAAGACTTTGTTGGCTTTGTCTTCCAACTTATTTTTGTCTTAATTTTAGCAGTTTTAATTTTTAAGACTTCTTTTTTGTTGTTGTTTTGTTACTTTTCATAACATTTTGTTCTCGCTTTCTGGATGCTTATATTAAAA
Organism: Neofelis nebulosa; assembly: GCF_028018385.1. NCBI lineage: Eukaryota > Metazoa > Chordata > Mammalia > Carnivora > Felidae > Neofelis > Neofelis nebulosa. The sequence continues at coordinate 37,549,529 of NC_080798.1, forward strand.
ACTCTTTGAGAGCACAGGGACCAAAACAGGGAGAAAAAAAACCTGTTGAGGCTATGACAAAGAGATTCATTTGTTTATGGATCTTGACTTTTTTTTTTAATTGTTAATCTTCCTTGAAACGTCTGGTAAGCCCTGGAAAGTTATGCTTATGAGTGAGAACATAGCGAATGTTATTTGAAGCAAGGTAGTCAACAGAAAGATACCCTATTAGGTTAAGGAGGCAGGAAGCTATCCAGTTTTCCTTTAGAACCCACCCCACTTTGTTCTTTTCATTTTGAGTATTAAGCCATTAAAAACTATTTTATGATTATTAGTATTGCAAGTAAGTTAAATCTGTGTCCTCAATCTAGTTTTTTTGATCTAGCAGTTTTACATATTTAAAAGATAATCTTCCATTTTTTACCTGAGCTGGTCATGTTAGATTTCACCCTTCACAGCTTCTGCGGATGTGCATCTCATCACTCTTTGGTTATGGATCCTTTGGCAGAAATAAATAGTGACAAGTACTATGAGATAAGGAAACCTGGGGGCTGATACAGTTTCAGCTCCTCTTTTTAAGATTACAGTTGACCCTTGAACAATATAGATTTGAATGGTGGAAGCACACTTACATGTGGGTTTTTCAATAAATAGAGAACAGTACTGTCAACGTTAACTTTTCTTTTGTATGATTTTATTAATAACGTTTTCTTTTCTCTAGCTTTAAGAATATATAATACATATAACATAGAAAATATGTGTTAATCAACTGTTATCAGTAAGGCCTCTGGTCAACATAAGGCTATTAGTCGTTAACATTTTGAGGGGTGAAAACATATGCATAAATTTTCAACTGCATGGAAGCAGGTACCCCTACCTCTGTGTTTTCAAGGGTCAAGTCTACTCATTTTAGAATCTTGAATTCCTCACTTTTTTGAGGTCGGTTTCTTAATTTGACAAAGGACAGTAATAATACTTGCCTACTTCATTGGGATTTTCTGTACCAAAAATTATATGAAACTATTTGGAAAACTTTTAATATGGTGCACTAAATTAGGGATATAAAGGTAAATAAAATACAATCCTTCTGAAAGAGCATGACACATTGGACCTTAGAAGACCATCAATAATGTCAGAATAGAGAGCAATAAATGTTATTAGAAAGTAATATTATTTCAAGCAGTTATCACTTACAGAAATTTTATCATTGGCAATCTACTTAATATAGGGAAACATATCCTCTTTTAAACTGATTTCCTTTGGGAGAATATTTCACTGTGTGTATAAGTAGATAAGTATAGCCTCAAAAAAAGTAAAAGCGTTTGCTCAAAGTCAAACATCAAATAAGTGATAGAAGTAGTACGTAAAAATAATTCTGATTAAATCCTTCTTTCTTGCTTCCTCATGGAAGCTTTACAAGAGCATATTATATTTCAAAAGAAAATTTGCAAGATTTACAAAATGTGTTACAGAGTAGACAGGAAAGAATAAGCTCTAAAGAGCAAACGCTTGTCATAAAATGAAATGAAATTTATATTTAAAAAAACTCATCAGTTGATTAGTGAGTTTCTTTAAAATAATGTCAAATATAGATGTCAGGTGAATTTCTTTCATGATGATCATCATGACTTTTCTAGCTAGGAACGTAAAATTGGAAAATCAGGCTTGCAACCAGGATGATCTGATGATTCAGACTATAAGAAAAATAGAATAGCATTAGCTAAAAGCAGAAAGCTGCTGTCCCTTCACTTCTTAAATATGAATCCTATCATTAGAGATTATATAGGATCATGTGCATGGATATCAAAACGGGAATAATTTATAAAGACAGGTGTATTATCATGAAGATTCACCTTCTGCATTCTCCAGGAACAGCATCCAAAAAATCATCATGAGCAAAATCTCCAGAAAATGAGAATTATAATAATCCTGGCCTGAAAATCAGAAGCATTTACCTATAATGAAAGTCTTTGTGCTGATCTTTACCCATAGACTGGCTAGGTTTATTTTAGCAGGGAAAGTAAAAGAAATAATAGTTTCAACCTCTACAAATAATCCAGGAGAAGATGAAAATTCAGGTGTTTAGTTGAATATGATGTAACATTTTGCTAACTATCTTGGAAGTGGACCATTATAAAAACACTGATGTAAATTACTGGATCCTAGTTGCTACTGTGAGAAAACTTACTAGTTTGACAGTGGTGACTCTTTAAATAACTGGCATGTTATGGTATGATTTCAGATAGTTTTGATTACTAAAGTGCTAACACATTTCTGTACTGAAATACCCCAGGCAAAAGGAAGAGGCATCAGGTAATTAGAAATAGTATTCTGCAATCCAGAGTGGCACACTCTACAAGAATTTGTAGAATTCTTTTAATGGTTTAATGGTGATAAGTAATGTGCATTGTAGGGCAAAGAGAATATGATTGGATTAAAAACAACCTGAATTTCCGGGCGCCTGGGTGGCTCAGTCGGTTAAGCGTCCGACTTCAGCTCAGGTCATGATCTCATGGTCCGTGAGTTCAAGCCCCACATTGGACTCTGTGCTGACAGCTTAGAGCCTGAAGACTGCTTTGGATTCTGTGTCTCCCTCTTTCTCTGCCCCTCCCCTGCTCGTGCTCTCTCTCTGTCTCTAACATAAATAAAAACATAAAAAAAAACCCTGAATTTTAATGTCAACTCTGTTCTTTAATCAGGTAATTGTTTGGGTCTGATCATACCTATTGCCTTATTTTACCTGGTGGGGGGATTGAAATACTTGTCCCATAAGATTCCTTTAAGCTATAATATTCTAAGACCAACTCTATAATCTAAATGTAGATTCTTCCAGTGATAACTCCCAATGAATCATGAATTCGGGTAGCCATAAAGTTATATATTCTCCCTCACATTTACTCTTGGCTTGGCAACATTACTGTCTTTGGGCAGTGGGAACATCAGCAAACATGTTGCAAGGAGAGTCTTAAAAGCTACTTATGCCTTATGTCTTGCCTTCTTGGAACACGAAAGAAATCCTGTCCAGGTTACTGAAGGATAGGAGACTGACATGGAATCATCTGAGGCACCTTAGCTGATAACCACGACCAACTGCCAGACGTGTGAGTGATGCCTTCTTGAACTGTGGAGCCATGTGAGCATGGTTATATGATCAAGCCTAGGCAAAACCAGCAGAGAAACCACTAAGTTAATTGAGAATATCATAGGAAATAATCAGTCATTGTTTAAGACACTAACTTTTAGCTTGCTACAGAGCAATGAATATCTGACATACCATTCAAAAAGGATTTCCCACAAATAGAATACTGGGCTATTTCTAAATTTAGATGAGACCATTTTTTTTTTTTTTTTGATTACTAGAATATGAGCAGTAAGAGTGAGCGAGCAAGCTTGCTCATCACTACATTGCTAGCACTTAATACAGTGTTAGCATGCATTAGTTATATATTACTACATGACAAATTACCCCAAGCCTTGTTATTTTAATACACCTTCTATGTATTATCTCACAGATGTTTTGGTGTAGGAATTCTGGGATGTCATATCAGGGTCCTCAGTTTCCAAGTCTCACAAAACTAAACTGCAGTCACTATACTGAGGAGGATTATGGTCTTATCTCAAGGCTCAAGTGGGGAAAGATCTGGATCCAAACTTAGTACCAAGGTTGTTGGCAATGTTCAGCTCGTTGCAGGCTCTTGGCCCATTATGGCCAACCATCCTTTGCCATATGGACCTTTCCAACCTGGCACCTTGCTTCATCAAAGCCAGAAAGAGAGAGAGGGTGCCAAGGAGATGGAAGACTTAGTACTGTGTGACTTAAACATGGGAGAGACACCTTATCACTTTTTCTGTATCCTATTTGTCAATCTCTAGGTATAACCTTCACTCAAGGGCAAGGAATAACATAAGGATATAGATTCCAAGAAGGAGGGATCATTATGGGTCATCTAAGGAATCTTCCTATTAATGGTCCATAGTAAATGCTGAATAATTTTTTGAAAAGGTGAATACATAATTGAATAAGAAACCATGTTTTGATCAACAAATATGTGTCAGGCATTGTGTTATGTGATGGTGATACTTAAGTGGTAATCACACTGACCCTGCATTTCAGAGCATACAGTACAGTATGGAAGACAGAGGTATAAAATTTAGTGCAATACAATAAAAAATGCTATATATATTGTGGAATACATAAACTAAAATGGAATTTAAATAGAAAATAATTTTCTTGGATAAGGATAGAATTTTTTAAGTGTCTGATAACAGAATTACGGTTTTAAGGATGATGCATCATTTTCCATCTTTAGAGTTGGAAGGAATGGAGAGAAGTACTTTTCACATACAGTAATGTTATAAGGGGTGTGTGTGTGTGTAGCAAAGAGTGAGGGACAGACAGATAATTGGATTAGCAGGAATTTTCCCCTGGTTTTTCCCAAACAGTATATGCTCTCCTATAAAGTTTGTTGAAGAATGACCTGTCCCATAGTCTTTAATTGACCCAGTGAAGGTTTATAAAGAAGGCAGATAGCTCAGTTGATGAGAAGATAGTATACAGATGCAAAGAGGAACCCAGGTGTAATTGATTGCACAGTTGCCCTTATCTCCAGAATTGTTCAGGTTAATTACACATTGGAGAAAATTGAGTAAGTTAGAATCTTTGAGCAAAACTGTTCTAAAACCAGTCCTTTCAGATGGAAAAGAGGAGGTCCTTTGACACCAGGGCATTTTTAAGGATGGGTTGTGGAGGAGAATTTAATGATGTGTAAACTTTCACATCTGTTGACAGTTGCTCTCCACTGATATCACAGAGAGCAAAATGAAAGTGTGACTTTTAAAATGAGCCTTCCGAAGGATTTATTAAAATTATGAAAAGAAATAAAGTGCATAAAGCTATCGAAGTGTCATCTGGGAAGGACTCTCTTACTGTATTTTATATTGGATAAATGATAGTCGTAAAAGTAGATTTAGAATATTCGAGAGCATGACTCAGATTCATAACCACATTCAAATCCTGGCTCTATGAGTTTTTAGCTACAGGCCCTGGGTAAGTCCCTTAACATCTATGGGATTAAGAATCGTCATCTATAAAACTGGGATATAACTACTAACTGATGTGTGTTAGGAAGTCACTGAGAATTACTGTAAAAATGCTTTGATTTAATAGGCATTTGTGTTTCTTTCCTTTTTTGCTGTATGACCCAAGATGTGGGGAAATGGGCACATGTATTAAATTTCAATCTGATCAATACAAAGTACAGTCCCAAGATGAATTTCCTACTTTCATATGCCATTTTCACAACACTGTTTTTAGGTTTCGGAATACACAAAGAAACATTCTCGTTTCTGATGTCCTCTAACACCTGCGAATTTTATGCAGCATATATTATTGTTGCTTTCCTCTATACATTCTTTGGTTCATCTCTCAATATATACTTTAACCAGATTGTACTTCATGAATTCTTCAAAAGGTCACATAGCTTATGTAGCTTTAACCAAGACTTAGAGTGAGCTCCACCATTCTACCACTTACTAGTTCTTTGCAGTTAGACTTCATTCACTTCTGTAAGGTTAGCGTATCTAGCTATGCAGTACAAATGTTCCTATCTCCTTCATATCAATTTTGTAAAACTAAGAAAGAATAAGCACCAGCTGCTTCCCTCCTTTGCCACTACATTTGTGTTTTTCAACCGTTTGCCACCTCTTCTACCTCATGTCACGTAAGTCAAGAAGAGAGGATTAAGGGTCAGTTGCTCCACACAGGTAGACCCATAGCAATGATGCACACACTCCACTCTGCATCCACATCTGGATTACGGTTTCACATTGAGGGAATCCCAATCATGTGCTTATTCTGATAACTGGAATTTATGAACATAACTGAATTATGTAGATAATTGTCATCTACATAAAGGAGAATAATGGTAATAACTGTGATAATATAATAACATAACATTTCAGTTTAATACTAATAACCATTATATCAAGAAAGCTCTATTCTTTATTATTTTGAGAAAGAGAGAGAGAGAGAGAGAGAGAAAGTGGGTAGGTGAGAGAGACAATTCTAAGCAGACTCCACATTTAGTGTGGAACCAAACACAGGGCTTTATCTCACAACCCCAGGATCATGACCTGAGGCTGAAATCAAGAGGTCAAGAGTCGGTCCCTTAAGCAACTGAGCCACCCAGGTGCCCCAAGTAAGCTCTATTCTTATTCCCATTTTAGAGACACAACAATGAGTTTCAGAGTTGGACTGCCTGGGATCGCAGTAGCTACTAAGAGATGGAACCAAATTTTAAAGCCAATTCTACTACACTTCTGATGCTTTTTTTTTAAATATGAAATTTATTGTTAAATTGGTTTCCATACAACATCCAGTGCTCATCCCAACAGGTGCCCTCCCACCTCCCATCAACCCTCAGTTTATTCTGAGTTTTTTTTTTTTTTTTTTTTTTTGTTTTGTTTTGTTTTTTTTTTATTTATTTTTGGGACAGAGAGAGACAGAGCATGAACGGGGGAGGGGCAGAGAGAGAGGGAGACACAGAATCGGAAACAGGCTCCAGGCTCCGAGCCATCAGCCCAGAGCCTGACGCGGGGCTCGAACTCACGGACCGCGAGATCGTGACCTGGCTGAAGTCGGACGCTCAACCGACTGCGCCATCCAGGCGCCCCTATTCTGAGTTTTTAAGAGTCTCTTATGGTTTGGCTCTCTCCCTCTCTTTTTTTCCTTCCCCTCCCCCATGATCTTTTGTTAAGTTTCTCAGGATCCACATACGAGTGAAAACATATGGTATCTGTCTTTCTCTGTATGACTTATTTCACTTAGCTTAACACTCTCCAGTTCCATCCACGTTGCTACAAAAGGCCTTGCTCTTAACCATCACTCCATACTATAAAAATGAAAATAGTTATGAATTTTTCATTGATTTGCTGACATTAAAGCTGTCACTAATCATATGTATGATTTTTCAATAAATACTTTAAAATTTTTTCTAGCATTGGGTGATATGCAGACCCAACAGAAAACATGAATTTGAGAAAAATGACTACAGCCTTCACTGGAACAGATATAAATTAGGTCTAATTACTTGAGTCGAGTAAGATTGGGGATGGGGACCTGCAGGGATGATAATGGGATTCAGTGGACATACGTTCTGGGCTCTGGAGAACGGGGTGATAGGTGGCAATTATCATTAGTGACTTTTGAATAAAGATGTTGGAGTCTTCTCACTCATTAGACCAAATAGTTCAATGGTCATTAGAAGTGGCTGTAAAAGGCACTGAAATACCATCAGAAAGGGGTAATGATTATCACTGTAGCAACGTATTATTTCCATAATGGTGGTGTGATTAAGAAATCAACATCAGACATTATTCTCCATCAGCTGTGGCTTTTAAAAGCTGATGGCAGTGGTCACAAATCAAGCTTGGAATGGTTTCTATACCTTTAGTGTAACTCATATGGCACAGGCCACTTTCTTTTCCAACTGTGACTTTAATTTGAATATTATCAGGGGCAGGTCAAAACAGATGTGCTATAAATCACTCCAGAAGTTTGGTCAGAGTTGGAGGCATACACACAACATTCACTATGAAAAAGAGACTGCAGTTTTACAGTCATGGTTTGTTACAAATCTCTCAGGAACAAGAACACAGATGTGGCTGTCACTTTTTTTTTTTTTTTCTCTTATGCACTAGTTGTAAATACAAGATGCGGGGCTTTGTTGAAGAGTAATACATCACATCATGAGGAGAACACCACCCAGACTCTATGTTAGGAGAAGGAATTGGGTAGAATATATAGTAAATTAAAAGATATAAAAACTATATTAGAGGACATTATGCCTAAAGAAACAAATTCTCATTATTTTGAATAAGACTTTGAATTCTTAAAGTCTGACCTAAATGACAATTATAATTGGATATTTACAATGAAAAATATGTAAAAAACCTACAAGCAATAAGTCAGTGATTATGCACTTGCTAAAAACATGTGCTCGGCATTTTTTTTTTAATTCCCTAATTAAATTCTAATTAGGATGTGCAGTGGAGTGTTAATTTTTGCTAGCTATACCTCCAGGGAATTTTTTACACCTTCAGAAGCCTAAGCTTATTCAGATACGTAAGAGGTAATTATCAATAAAAAGGACCACTGAATTATTGGCTTGGAGAGTTGCTTATGTGTGGTTTCTATCTCTCCTTGACAGCCCAGGGGACCTGTGTGTGATGATGAACTGTAACACTGTCCTCCACTGCCTAATATGATTTAACTCACTAAGTTGTGGGGTGGTTTGTTATGCAGCAAATGCTGACCGATAAAAATTAGTCATAACTATCGCAATGTCCTACTTTTGTGAAATGCTTCCTTAGTATTTTGAGCTACTTGAGGAATTTTTCACAACTTTGCTACAGAAATATTTTTATTTAATTTTTGAATAGATTGCATTCACATGATTCAAAATTCAAAAGTTACAAAAGGATACAGAATAAAATTCTCCTTCTAGTGTGCATCCCCTAAATATGCCTTTTTATTTTACCCAGAGGGAAATTATGTTATTAGCCTCTAATGTATACTTCCAAAGATATTTTAACCTTATAAAACATATATTTGTTATATGATACACATATTCTGTACCCATCTTCTCTGAGATGTCTTCTAGGCTAACTACTTCAAGTAATGACTTGTTAATTACCTTTTACTAAAATTTAGACTTGTTTTTAGAGCAGATTTAGGCTCACAGAAAAATGGAAAGGAATAGAAATTTCCCATTTGCTCCTGCTCCCATGCAGTTTTAACCTTCCATATTATCAATATCCACCCCCTCCCCACGAGATTGGTATATTTGTTACAACTGATGAATTTATGTTGACCCATTGTAATCAGCCAAAGGGCACAGTTGATACTATGTTTTACTCTTGGTGCTGTATATTCTATGAGTTTGGACAAATGTGTAATGATGTGTTTCCTTACTATGGTATTATATAGAGTATTTCCACTGCTCTGAAAACCTCTGTGCTCTGCCTAGTCATCCCCTTTCCCACCTCCATTCCCAATTGTCTGGCAACCACTCATCTTTTCACCATCTTTATAGTTTTTCCTTTTCCTCGACATCACATAGTTGGAATCATACAGTATGTAGTCTTTTCAGGCTGATTTCTTTTACTTAGTACCATACATTTAAAGTTCCTTTATGTCTTTCATGGCTAAATAATTCATTTCTTTTTAGTGTTGAATAATACTCCATTGCCTGGATGTACCACAGTTTATCCATTCACCTGTAGAAGGACATCTTGGTTGCTTCCAAATTTTGGCTGCTCCAAATAAAAATGTTACAAATATGCTTGCGCAGGCTTTTGTGTGCACGTAAGGTTTTAACACCTTTTGGTAAGTACCCAGGAGCACAATTTCTATGTCATATGGTAAAAGTATGTTTATTTTTGTAAGGAAAGAAAAGAAAAGGAAAAGAAAAGAAACCTTTGCCAGCTTGTCTTTGAAAGTGGCTGTACCATTTTGCAATCCCATCAACAGTGTATGAGAGTTTCTCATGCTTGGTCCACATCCTCACCAGCATTTGGTGTTGTGAGTACTGTGGATTTTGACCATTCTGATGGATGGATTTTACCTCATTATTGTTTTAACTTGCATTTCACCAATGACATATGATGCGAAGTATCTTTTTATATGCTTGTTTTCCACTTGTATATTTTCTTTGATGAGGTGTCTGTTAACATCTTGACCTGTTTTTCAATCAGGTTGTGGTTTTCTTACTGTTTTAACAGTTATTTGTATATTTTAAATAATAGTCCTTTTTCCAGATACTTCTCTGAGGATATGGTTTGTCTTCTCATCTCTTGACATTGTCTTTCACGGAGCAAAAGTTTTTAATTTTAATGAAGCTTAGCTTATTATTTCTTTCATGGGTCATGCTTTGTTATATCTAAAAATTCACCACTCTTCTTAAGGTTTTCTAGGTTTCCTCCTATTTTATCTCCTAGGAGTTTTATAGCTTTGTGTTTTCCATTTAGGTTTGTGATCCTTTTGAGTTAATTTTTGTGAAGGATGTAAGGTCTTTGTCCAGGTTCATTTTTTGTATGTGGCTGTCCACCTGATCCATTGCTATTTGTTGAAGAGGCTATCTTTGCTCCATTGTATTGCCTTTGCTCCTTGGTTAAAGATCAGTTGACTATGTTTATGTAGGTCTATTTTTGTGTTCTTTATTCTCTTTCATTGATCTCTTTGTCTCTGCTTTCACCAATACCACAGTATTTTGATAAATGTAGCATTATTGGATATATGAAAGTTGGAGAGTGTCAGTGTTTTAACTGTATCATTTTTCCTTAAATACTGTGTTGTCTATTCTGGGTTTTTGTCCTCTCCATATATGCTTCACAATTGTTGTGTCACTATCTATAGATAACTTTGTGGAATTTTCATTGAGGTTGCATGTAATCTATAGATCAAGTTGTGAAGGACATCTTGATAATATTAAGTCTTCCTATCTATGAACATGGAATATCTCTCTATTTTTTACGGTGTTCTTTGATTTTGTTTTTCAGAGTTTTGTGGTTTTTCTTATATCCATTTTGAACATATTTTGCTATGTTTATATCTAAATATTTCACAAACTGGGTGCCAACACAAGGGAGAATTAAAAATTTACAAATTTCACTTGTTCATTACTGGTATATAGGCAAGTGATGAACTTTTATAAATTAACCTTGTATCCTGAAACCTTGTTTTAATTGCTTATTCCAAAATTACTGTGTATGTGTACATTTGTATGCATGGGTGTCTCTAGCCTTTCAGATTTTCTGTTTAGATGGTAATATTATTTAAAAGAAAGACAACTTTAGTTTTTCTTTTCCCCAGTAAGAATACCTTTTATTTTATTTTCTTGCCTGTTATATTAGAATTTCCAGTGTAATGTTGAAAAGGAGTGATTAGCAGTGATATCCTTGCCTTGTACCTCACCTTACCGGGAAAGCTTTAAGTATTACACTGTTAAGTATGATGTTAGCTGTAGGCTGCGTGTGTGTATTCTTTATAAAGCTGAAAAAGTTCCCCTCTATACCTAAGTTACTGGGAGTTGTTATCATGAAAGAATACTGGATTAATTTCAAATGCTTTTGCTGCATCTACTGATGTAATCATGTCATTTTTCTTTTTTTCCTGGTTGCTGGGATGGATAACATTAATTGTTTTTCAAATGATGGATCAGCTTTGCATATCTGAAATACCACTTGGTCACAGCATGTATTTCTTTATATACATTGTTGGGTTAAATTTACTAATATTTTATTGAGGATTTTTACATTTACCATGAGGGACATTGGTATGTAGTTTTCTTAAGAATTCTTTGCCTGGTATTGGTATTAGGGTATTCCTGAATTCATTGAATAAGTTAAGATGTATACATCTGCTTCTACCCTCTGAAAGAGATTATAGAGATTTAATATTATTTCTTCCATGAGTGTTAGGTATAATTCACCAGTATATACATATGGGTCTCCTGCTTTCTGTCTTGGAGGGTTATTAATAATTGATTCAACTTATTTAATAGATCCATAACTATTCTGATTGTCTCTCTCTCTCTCTCTCTTTTTTTTTTTGAAGTTTATTTATTTTCAGAGAAAGAGAGAGAAAGAGCATGAGCAAGCTGGGGGAGGCAGACAGAGAGGGGGAAAGAGAGAATCCCAAGCAGGCTCTGGGCTGTCAGTGCAGAGCCCATTGCGGGGCTCCATCTCATGAACTGTGAGATCATCACCTGAGCTGAAATCAAGAGTCAGATGCTTAACTGACTGGGCCACCTAGGGTCCCCTGATGGTCTATTTCTTGTGTGACTTTTCACAAATTGTGTCTTTGAAGAAATTGGTTCATTTAATCTAGGTTATCAAATCGTGAGCATAAAATTAATTATATTATTCCTTTATTATCCTTTTAATGTCCATAGGTGTGGTAAATATGCCACTTCTTTTCGTTTCTGATATTAGTAATTTATGCCTTCTGTTTCTCTTAGTTAACCTGGCTACATTTAGGACTTTGTTAAACAAGGTTCATCTTTTTCGTTAATTTACAACCTGACTCCCAAAGAACTCCTGATCCTCCTTAGTGGCTTTCATTTTTTATAGCAATGCCACTTTCTAATTTATTATATATAATATTTATCACAGTTAATATTTACCTACATCCTCAAAACTTCCATGAGGAAAGGGTAATTTTGTGTCTTTTTTGTATATACTAAGACCACCTGGTATATTTCCTGCACATAGTCTGTGCTCAATCAGTACTTGTTAAATCAATGACCACATCCTAAAGGTGAAAAAATGTCTTAGGAGAAACTTCACTTAAAAAATCAAAGCTATTGTTTAATATCATATTCATAGTAAGTGTGTATAGCTTTGATTCATTTATTCAACTAATATTTACTAAATTTAAGGTAATGTTTCTTGGTGCTATGAGGAATAAAATTAAATAGACATGATCTTTTCTCTCAAATTGATAGATTGAAACTGATGGGAGTGATAGGTATATCATAAAATATCTTCCACATACTAGGATATTAATTGATTTTTGAACAAAGCTGCTAAAAAGCATTTATACTAATAATTCATTGAATTAGAAAAAGGTAAGTAACATAATTGTAAGTATCATAATTGCTTATTATTCGGTAGAACTATAATTGCTTTTTATTGGAATAATGGGGGCTTTTTATAGAGGAGAGTGTAACATGCAGTTTGTACTTTGAAGAATATATAGAACTTAGTTAAGTTAAAAGGAAGGTAAGTTAGCTATTGAGGAAAGAAATTGTGGTACTAAAGATAAAGGCATGTGCAGAGAGGAAGCTGCTAAAGTTGGGTCATAGAAGACCCTAAAAACTAATTTAACACATGGATCTGATGAACATTGTCCCACGTGTACTTTTTGTAAGACACAGTGCTCACCATGACACCTTGAATATGGCTAATTAACAACCTTTCATCATGTTAATGAAAATGATCTTAATTGCTTTAGGGACATATGGTCACTTCACTATGGGATGTCTTTTTGTTTTTAAGGTCTTCCTTTATTAGAAAAATGTGAAATATAGGGATATGTGTGTATTATTATACTAATTTTTTAAACTGAGTATTAATAATGTAAGTGAAATCGTTTGATTTCAGAAAATGAGATTAGTAAAGTCATGGTTAAGCTGACCAGTTGAACAGCATTTGTTATATATAAATGGTCTTTGAGATAGTATTCTCTGAAAAGAGTTGCTTTGCCCATTTCCTATTATAGTGGAGATTCTACTTTTGCTGTTGGTCCTTTGGGTAACCACATTCACTGTTTTCAGAACTGCTTCTAAAGGACAAAAGTTGTTTCTCTCCTATATTCAGGGAATGTGCTGACCAAGCTGATGAACAAGTACAACGCCTTTTGTATTTAGAGTCCTAAGCTATAGCACTAGCATCCAGGTATATGGCAATACTTGCAAATGAAAGAAAGCAAATGCAATGAGGTCATAGAAGAGGAAGAAAACCTCATTTCCAAACTATCTTGTTTCAAACTTGGAATGGTTCTTCCGTTAAGGTAACAGTTTTTCAAAGTGAATTCTTCTAACACTATTCATTAGATAGTTAGAACTAGAAGGATCATTGGAAATGATTTGTCATGTAGCATTTGTCATGTGGAATGGAAGGAAAGAATTGTTCAAAAAGATGACCTGGCTTAGCCCAGTTCAGAGAATATGTTGCTGGTAGAGCTGGAAGGAGTAATAGCAACATTATCCTTGAGGGTGAATGGGCAATGAGAAGAGGGTGCTTCCATTCTCAAGTTGACTTTAAGAAATGCAGAAGAAAATTGAGGAATCCTAAGGTAAAGGTTTCAAGATTAAAGTCATGAATAGGGTTTTGGTGCAAAGTATTTTAAGGACAAGATAAATAAAAGTGTTTTAAAGTTTCATAAAAATATGTTTACATGCATCCAAATTTACCCATTGTAAGTATATAGTTTGATGTGTTCTCAACAGTGAATATAGTCAGGCAACCACCAAAAATATTAAGATTTAGAACACTCAGGTTGATCTTTGGTTTAAGGTAGTATATTTTCTTCTGTGCTTCAGTTTTGCCTTTGTAGAACTGAGATATGATAGAATCAAACAGTATATAGTCTTTTACATTTGGTGTCTTTTGCTTAACATATTTTGAGATTTATCCACATGATTACATATACTTGAAGTTGATACATTTTTATTAATGAGTAATAGTCTTTTCTATGGACATACCACATTTTATTTATTCATTCACCAGTTGATAGCTCTTTGCTTGTTTACATATTTTTGGTAATTAGGTATAATGCTGCCATAAAAATTTGAATACCTGTCTCTCTGTGGAGATGTTTTCATTTCTCTGTAGCATATCCTTAGGCTGGACATTTTTAATCTATGTTTACTTTTCAAGTGGGATTATTTATTAAGTTCTGACTGTTATTTATATATTCTACATTTATGTCCTGTGTCAGATATATTTTTTCTCAGTCTGTGGATTACCTTTATGTTTCTTTGTTTTTTTTCTTAAAGTTTATTTATTTATTTTGAGAGAGAACAGGTATGTGTGCATGAGGTGGGAAGGAGCAGAGAGAGGAAGAGAGAGAGAATCATAAGCAGGCCCTGCATCGTCAGCAGAGTCTGATGTGGGGCTCAAGCTCATGACCTGAGCTGAAAGCAAGAGTCATATGCTTAGCCAACTGAGACACCCAGGTGCCCCTGTTTCTTTTCTAATTGTGTGTGCATCAGCAAAACTTTAAATTTTGATGAAGTTTGAATTTCTCTCTTGAGATTTGTTCCTTTTTATAATTCAAGAAATACTAGATTAGCCCATATCACAATTGCTTTCTTTTATATTTTCTTCTAGAAATTGTATGGGTTTTGAATTTTGAATTAATTTTTGTACAAGGCTTTATAAAAGGGTCGAGATTTACTCCATATATACATTCAGTTACTTCACCATTAATTGAAAAGACTATTTTCTGTCTCTTTATTATTTTGATATTTTCGTATAAGATTGTTTTTGGACTCATAGTTCTATTTCACTGATTTATCTTCTGTCATTGTGCTAATACCAAAATATTTTAATCACTGTAACTTTATAGTAAGTCTTCACATCAGGATTAATAGTCCTCCAACATAGTTATTCTTTTATTTATTTATTTATTTATTTATTTATTTATTTATATTAATTTTTTTAATGTTTATTTATTTTTGAGAGAGAGACAGAGCACGAGCAGGGGAGGAGTAGAGAGAGAGGGAGACACAGAATCCGAAACAGGCTCCAGGCTTTGAGCTGTCAGCACAGACCCTGACGTGGGGTTCGAACTCAAAAACCATGAGATCATGACCTGAGCCGAACCTGGATGTTCAAGTGACTGAGCCACCCAGGAGCCCCTGTTATTCTTTTTATTTAAATTATTTTGACTATTCTAGGTCTTTTGAATTTCCATATAGATTTTTAGAATCAGTTTCTCAAGTTGACTTTAAAATCATGCTGGCATTGACTGACTATGCACTGAAAGAGAGTTGTCCTTTTTAACATTACGAAGTCTTTGATTCTATGAACATGGTATATCACTCCATCAGTTTAGATCTTAACTTCTCTCATTCCTGCATTTGTAGCTGCTAGTATACAAGTTAGACATACTTTTATTAAACTTATTACTAAATATTTTACTTATTGATTTGTGATTGTACTTTTATTTATTTTAATTTTGTGCTTTTATTGATTGTGATTTTTAAAGGTTTATTTACTAGAGAGAAAGAGTGCACAAACACAGGTGTATGTATGCCCCTTCCCCTCAGGGAGAGAGGGAGGAGCAGAAAGAGAGAATCTGAAGCAGGCTCCCCAGTATCTGAGTGGATCCCGATGCAGGGTCAATCTTAGGAACCATGAGATCATGAATTAAGGCAAAATCAAGTGTCAGGCACTTAACCAACTGACCCACCCAGCTACCCCTGTGATTGTGTTCTTTTTAACCCAATTTTAACTTTCATTTTTGAGTTGCTTGCTAATTGATTTTTGAATATTGATATGTACCCTGTGGATATGTGTATATAAAAATGTAACATGTGTTTTGTGCACACACTTTTTCTTAAGATGATTCATCACCCCAATTTGTGATCACTGATAAAAGCCTTAGGCAGAGCATTGACTGAATAAAAGCTTTGTATTAAGTATGATAAAACTATTCTAAAATGAAGTACTATTAAAACAATAAGCACATTATTGAAAAACCGCGTATATACATTTTCCTATGTTCTTGTTGACTACA
The DNA here is from genome assembly GCF_028018385.1 of Neofelis nebulosa. Classification (NCBI taxonomy): domain Eukaryota; kingdom Metazoa; phylum Chordata; class Mammalia; order Carnivora; family Felidae; genus Neofelis; species Neofelis nebulosa. The sequence goes on from NC_080798.1 coordinate 37,565,811, forward strand.
TAAAACACCAGTAATTTATCTTTTTTTTTTTTTGATGAGAGCACTTAGTCTACTCCCTTAGCAAATTTCAATTATGCAATATGTTATTATCAACTATAGCCACCATGTTGTCATTAGATAATCAAACTTTATTCATCTGTTTTTAATAACAAAGTATTTTTCAAGGAATATCACAAAGTTAACATGCAGTTTTAAATCTGGAATATATTCATAAGGCAGAAAAAAGATGAAAATAGAAGATAGTTATAAGACCTAGTCGGATGATCATTGAATTTCCAAAAATTATTTTTCAGTGAAAAAGGGAATATAAAGTCAATAACACAATGCCCCTGTTGTAAAACTGGAAAAGGTAAAATTGAAAAACTTGATGTCTGCATTAAGTATATGATATAAACCTCTGAAGTTTTATATATGTGAGGAAAAATCTGGTTGATAAACCCTATTATTAAATGCTCCATGGGGAGCAAGGCAGAAGGATGACTAGGAGGAAATAATAAAAAAGGAACTTAAAATAGATAAAGTAATAAAATTGTTCATTTATGTAATATAAGCATACTTTTCTATATAAATTAAAATAAACACTTGTAATGATGGTCATTATTTATATATTTACTTTTTCCTGGGAGCATGCTTCCAAATTCCACTCAGTCTTTACTCAAGTTCTAGAGTATATTGTTATTAATCTAGTTAACAAATGAGGACGTGGTTGTTTGAACATTTTTTTCACTTGTCACAGTTCACACACCTGGAAAAGGGTGGAGCTGAATTACACCTAACCAGGCTAACTATTGTATGTTGCTTTTCTCAACACTGTACCTATATTTCTTTTTTCATTTTTCTTGGGCTAAATTGGCAGACAAATTTGTGGAATATGTAGTGTATACAGAGAGATGATTTGATACATAAACATTATGAAAGGTTACCCCGTGATTTAACTAACACAAGCCTAGACTCAAGTATTTGTGTGTGTGTGTGTGTGTGTGTGTGTGTGTGTGTGTGTGTGTTTGTGAGAGAGGGAAAGAGAGAGAGAAAGAAAGAACACTGAAGTTCTACACTTGTAGCACACATGAGTTACACAATAAAATGTTACTCGGGCGCCTGTGTGGCTCAGTTGGTTAAGCGTCGGACTTCAGCACAGGTCTTGATCTCACGGTTCATGAGTTCAAGCTCCATGTCGGACTCTGTTCTGACAGCTCAGAGACTGGAACCTGCTTCGGATTCTGTGTCTTGCTCTGTCTCTGCCCTTCCCCCAGCTCATACTCTATGTATCTCTCAAAAATAAACATTTAAAAAAATTGCAATAAAACGTTATCAGCTTGTCACCATGTCATATATTAGATCCTCAGAAACTGTTCATCTAACAATTAAACGTTTTTACCCTTTACCAATCTCTCCCTATTTCCACCACATCCTATGCTCTGGCAAACAAAGTTTTACTTTGTTTCTATGAGTACAACTATTTAAATTTAGATTGCAAATGTGATATCACACAGTATTTCTTTCTCTCTTTGTCCTGTTTAACTTAGCGTAATGACATCCAGATTCATCTATGTTGCTGCAAGTGGCAGAATTTCCTTATTTTTAGGACTGAATAATAATTCCTGTGTATGTGTGACACATTCTTGGTCCATTCTTTGCCTATTTTACTAATGTTTCAGTGAACTGGGAGTAGAGATATGGTTTTGTTTCCCATGGTTATATACCCAGAGCACGATTCCTGGATCATATGGTAGTTCTATTTTTAATGTCTTGAGGAACCTATATACTGTTTTCCATAGCAGCTGTGTGAGTTCACAATCCTCCCAGCACAATCCTCCCAGCACTTTTCTCTACAGTCTCCTAGAATTTGCTTTTTCTTTTCTTTTTGGTAATAGCCATCCTAACAGGTGTGAAGTGCTACCTCAGTGTGGTTTTGATTTACATTTCCATGATGATTAGTAATGTTGAGAATTTTCATGTTCCTGTTGGCCATTTGTATGTCTTCTTTGTAAAAAAAAGTCTATTCAAGTCCTTTACCTATTTTTAAGTAGTTTTGTTTTTGTTATTGTTGTTGTTTCTGGTATTGAGTTGTATGAGTTTTTTGTATGTTGATATGCTAAAATTCATATTTTAGAAAGAAGTCTTTGTTGAGCAGGTAGATGGTGGATTATAGGTTAAAAATAAGAGCTAGTATGGTGAGTTAATACATTCCCAGAAGAAGTAGAGAAATGGAAAATATCCCTTAAGAAATGACACTAAAAAAGGAATTAAAATAGGATTCTAAGATACTAATATGTAACAGTTGATTTGAAAGTAGAGGGGGGAGACATTGAGGATGATTTTTAGGATTCTAATTTGAATGATTATATTGTAATATCAAAACATGATATAGAGAAAATAGAAGTGGAGGAACAAATTCAAAAACTGTGTTTTGGAGGAGTGGGTAGAGGGTGTTTAATGAGTTCACTATTGGTCTTGTCAGATTTCAACTGCCCCTAGGTGTGTGTGTGATGATAGGCACTGCATAGTTGGAAGTGCCGAAACAATGCATAGATTGAGGTGTCAATTTCCAGGTCATCAGCATAGAGGAAGCCATGAAAAGTACAAACAGGAATGTACACTGAACAAATGCCAAGATGAAAAACCTAGAAGACCTTGCCAAAGTTAGCCCTGGGGGAAAATTCAGTGAAGATGTAGAAGACCAAATCTAAACATTAGGAGGAAGACAGGAATTTTTACTACAAAAACAAATGAAAGGTTTTGAGAAGAGAAGTCAAGTTAGTCAATATGGTGGACTAAGCTGACTTCACATATCTCTTTTCTTGTGACAAGTCCACAGGTATGCTAGATAAAATGCATTTTTAAAATATTCAGTCAACTTTAGAGGGGCACCTGGGTGGCTCAGTTGGTTAAGCATCTAACTTAGGCTCAGGTCACGATCTCTCAGTTTGTGGGTTTGAGCCTCACGTTGGGGTCTGTGCTGAATGCTCAGAGCCTGGAGCCTGCTTCATATTCTCTCTCACTCTCTCTCTGCCCCTACCTGACTTGCACTCTGTCTCTATCTCAGAAATGAATAAACATTAAAAATTTTTTTTAAATATATTCATTCAATCTTAAAAACAAGAAGTCTCAGGGAACTAGAACTTAGAAGAAACTAAAACTTAAGATACAAAACATTTGGAATAAACAAAAAGATTACTGTCTCCAAAAGAAAATCGCATTGTTTAAACACACTCTTCTGAGGTATCTGACCCAAATCTTTCATTGCCTTTGAGCTATTTTACAATTCTATAAATTGAAAACAGATACCGATGCAAAATAATTCTTGTCTATAGACATGCAAGTTTATTCTTTCAGGGGAGGTTTAAATTGACTCCCCCTACCTGGTAGAACAAAACTAATTTTGCATCCCTATGTTAATTCATACCAAAGTTTCTTTATTCTACATAAGTGATTTCTTCTTTAATTTGTCCTTAGAACCTGCTGTAACTTAGGTCACGTTTACTCACTAAACAATGGGTTAAATAAAGCGTTTAACATGAGTTTATTTTATATCCATGTGCATCATAATTTAACCTTTTAAAAAACAATTATCCTATTAGAAAGGTGAGATTTTTTTCAGGGTCTCTTTGTGTGGATAGCAAAGACTTCTGTAATGCCTGCTCCTGTCATAAATGGATCTGATATCTTGTCTCTCATCCTTGAAGAGAAATCAGTGCCCCAGACCTTGAGGAGTATGTGATTCTGTAACATGTTGACTATTCACACTGGTCATGCTTGTGGCAAAGAAACTAGAGGAAAGCTAGTGCCATAGATGGAAAAAAAGACTGAGGTTTAGGAAAAAGAATCTCAGTGTATTCTAACAAGGTGGTGTTGGGGATCTCCAGGTGAGAATAAACATAAAATCTAATTTCAGAATGTGAAAACATTTGCAGTGACATATGCGAGACTATTCTGCAGGAGTGCATCCATGACCCAGATGAATGGATTCCCAGAAAAATAGTTCCTCTGAAAGCTTACAGCCAAAAATTACTAGATACTGTAACAATCAGCAAAATTCACACCCCAAAATTGATGATGCAACAACCTCCAAGAGATTGTAATTCTTTGAATATCTCAAAAAATTTTTTTTCTAGGGAGGAGAATTTGTGAGGCAAAAGACATTTCTGTGAGGACAAAATGGATTTTTAAATGCAGAAATGTTTTTAGACATAAAAAGTGGAAAAAATCAATAGCAATATTGAACACTAGATTAAAGAGAGAATTAATGAATTGTCTGCTAGACAAAAATCACTCAAAAGAAAGAAGAGATAAATAATGTGAAATCATGGAAGAGAAATTAAGAAGTGTAAAAGAATGAAATGATCAAATGGGAGCAGAATTTGCACGCCCCCCCTAAAAAAAATGTGCCTTTTTGATTTAAGAATTATTTTAAAGCTAGTTATTTTTAAGAAATAGCAGACCCAGGAGAAGCTCTGAAAACTGAGTAGAAATTACCCTTTTGTAAAGTACATTTGTAATTTTAAGGTAAATTTTCATTTGTAAAGTTGTCTCCCTTTATATACAGGGAAGAGGAGGATGACTTAATCACAGAAACTTAACAGTGGAGAAGGCTACAACTTAAATCTGCATAACAACCTTACCTTGTTTGCTCACTTTCCTGGTAACCTCCCTTAACTGGTTTCCAGCCTTCTCTCAACATCTTTTGTCTTTAGCTCGAGGTGCTGTTTTAGGTGACAGCTGGAGCCATTTCAGGGAGTTACTCAGATTTCCTGTGTATCTCCCATGTGTACAGGAGGTATACATGTAATCAAACTTTGGTTTGCTTTTCTCCTCTAGTCTGTCTTTTATTACAGGGATGTCTCAACCAAGAACCTAAAAGGATAAAGGAAAAGTTATATTTTTCTCCCCTAGATAATCTTAAATTTTCTTGTAGGTCTTCATATATAGGGAAAGGGTGATATAGGAGGGGCAATAACAGCAGAAATAATTTTACATCATTTTAAGGACAGAAATGTAACCTTAGATTGAAGAAACAAACATTCCAGATTCCATGTAACATAAATAAAAATAAATCCGTGACTAGGTACTGCCTGATAACCATGGTAAAACCTCAAAGACAGAGAGCTAACTCTTAGACTTTCTGAAACATTGTCTTCTATCCTTAAGATAAGGGTTTACATGTATCTATTGGATTGTAAATATAAAATGAAATATAGAAAGCAGGCTAATTGTTATAAAACTCACTTTACTTTTCTTAGCAAATTATAAATTGAAGGAAAATACTTATTACTTTTGCTTCCCAAAGGGCTTGAGAGTTTATAGTTGATAATTGAGAGAATAGGAGACAAAATCATGTGGTTCTGAATAATAATAGAGAGTTGAAAAGGAAAATTATAAAGATAGGAGAGAGAGAGAGAGAAAGAGACTTAAAATGGCATGTTAAGTAATAGGAAAGGATATCTGTTATAAGTAAGGTAAAGATTGAATCTTGATGTTTTCATTTTCTACTAAGAATGAAATTCATAGATTGACCAAGAGGGAGTAACATTCCTGTCCAAAAGAAGAAGAATTTGTCCTGAGGATGTTCCTGTAAGGATCATTGAACAATGTAATTGTCTATACCCTAGATTATAATATGTGCCAAAAGTGTAAAGATCCTTTTCATATATATATCCTGTGGTCAACCCAGATCATAATGTCAAACAAAATCTTGAGAGACGATTCACGGGATGGCAAATAAAGAATGTGAGAAGTAGGTGAGTTTTTAAATATGGCATTCTCTGGTTATCTTTGTAAATGAAGGGATTAAATTGGAGTATCTCAAAGAGTAGAATGTGGTTTTAAAATGATACAATTGCCTAGGCTGGCTAATTGTCTATTATGAAAAACATTTGGTGAAGAGGAGAAAAACAAAAAATATATATATTTCTTTTTAAAAAAAAGCAAAAATTTGTGCTTGTGTTTTTGACATGTTTCTACCAAACCACATTTGGAATTATATGCCACCATCCACAAACATTTCTTGCAAGTGTTTGGAATATTTTATATCACGAATTCTAGGTGCATTTTTGAGTTTGAAATTGGGAAGCTTGATTTCAATGTCTTTTAATTTTCTTCAGATTCATATGGCATTGTTTCTCATCTCATTGAATTGTGTCAAAAATAGAGTAAGAAGAGACCTAGGTTATTTTCTTAATTCATGAAAGAAATAACGAGGCTCAGGGATTTGGGAGACATTTGGAGATAATTACTAGGTCGCTTGAGTCAAGAAGCAAACTTTTCTAACTGAAATATAGTGCTCTATTAAAAAAACCTACATTCTTTGCCTGACAAGTGAAGTACATTGTTGGATGTAGAGAGAAAGGTATGCTAATTTAATTATCTTGAGCACTAAATACCCAATGGCAAAACTATCACATGTTGATTTTTAAATTAACCTATTTTAAAAACAGGAAGCAATATGCTGGTTTAAGAGTGATATTTTGGGGTTAGAACAATCTGGATCTTAATCCTAGCTCCACTGGACATACTTGATGGAGTTAATTGATCAACAAAATAAGAATAAAATTCTCACTATGAAGTGTTCCTAGAGTTTAGTGAAATAAAAAATTAAAAGGTCCTGCCATTTTTTGTGGGCCCATCATTACTATATTTTTGAGAAGCTGGTTTAAGTACTGCCTATATTTATGTTCCCATCTACCTTAAATGAGTATTTACACATCCATAGTGTTTTCTAAATTCTCTCAAACTGTTCCTCTCATTTTCCTCCCTGGTGTTCCTATAATTTTTTTTTTTTTTTATTTAAAGAGACTTTCCTTTTCATTCAGAGTATTCTAATATCCTTACTGTGATTCCTTCACAGTCTTCCATGTCCTCATTTCAACATTGAATTAATCTAAATTCAGACCAAAATAATCAAGTGTTTTTCATCTTATAACTCTTCACTGTTGCCTCATTTCTACTCTTGGCCTCATTGCAGCAGATTCTTTTCATTCCAGCTCTTAACCTTCTTATACACAGCTGTAATAAAATCACTAACCATTTTAGAAAAAACCCTATGCTCTCTTATAACTCACCACCCTTGTGCATGACTTGCCCACTGTCCTTCTCCAACTATAAACTCACCATCTGAAGCCGGAATTAATTGTAACACTCTCCTTAAATCAGTTTTGAATAGTGCACATTCACACACTGCTCAGGGTGGTTTCACACTCACAGTGCATATATGTATACTTCATTATGGTGTTTAGCATATGCATAGTTGTCTCCTCCATTGCAGAGAAACCCCTTGATATCAGGAAGCTATTCATGTTTCTATCCCAGGATTGAGAATACAGTATGCAATCATTAAATGTGGTGTATAGAATGAGCTAAAAGCCATATAAGACAGAATATATACTGATATTTGACTATAATATTGCTAGCTTAAGAGAAATATGTATTAACAAAGTTGGCTGTAAGCAAAAATGAAAATGTGGGTAATTGGTTCTGCTGTTAGTATTGCTTTCTAGAAGTACGTTGAGTGCGATGATTGAGTAGTTATCCTAGCCCTCTAGGTCTGGGGTGCACTGATCCTGCCACTCAAGGGGAAATTTCTTTAAAAAATGGAACTGTGTGAAGCAGACTCCATTGGGCAATGAGTCTGCTTTGTAGATGACCTCAAAGTTCCATAATCATTTCAGTTCACCTGAAAACTCAGAGTGCAAAACTGAATGAATGTTTTGCCAAAGGTCAGGGAGTCTTCAGAATCAGCTTCTAAAATCTAAATCTCAGCTGTCTACAAAAAAATGAGTAAGAACTCACTTTAATTAGGTGGCAGTATTTCCATTCCACAGAGGTCCATGGCATTAATTAAAGCCATGACTCTAGGTTTGTGTCTCAGCTTTGAAATTTCACCAGTTTGACCAGGTTTGACTTGGACTGAATTGAAATTTTCTGAAGGGCCTTTTTAAATCTCCATAGTTCCAAATTTTAGTTCTGCAAAATAAGTAACAAAGATATTGCGGGAATCTGAATAGCATTTTATACCTATTTCACATGTACAAATACCTTAATAGGCTTTGCAGGTTTGGAACTAGATAACCCTCACCCTTTTTGAAAAGTCTGTTTGTAAATCTAGTTGGTTATTTTTATGTCAGTAGGTTCTGTGATCCTGTAGTATTTGGTGCTCACATTCATCTCTACACTAAAACTCAAGTGTTCCCTAAAGTCTGCTTGTTAGAACTTAAAGTTGGTTGCTAATATGTTAGCAAAGGAACATTTAGTTAAACTAGAGAGTACAGATTTATATCCTGATTTAATATTGATTTAAGTCAAATGCTTTCCCATTTGGTGGTAATTTCAGGCAGGGCTGGCTGAAGACAAAATTGTGAAGTAGGTTAAGCTGCTTTTAGCTGTTTCCAGCTTTCTCTAAAGGTCCATGTACGAGGGTGGATCTTTCAAACTGGAGATGATCCTTTATAAAAAGAAGACTCTTTCTTTACTCCCTAGATAAAATGTAAGGAAAATGGCCACCAATGTCAGATGAATGCTACGGATTCTATGATATATATTTTTTTCAACGTTTTTTATTTATTTTTGGGACAGAGAGAGACAGAGCATGAACGGGGGAGGGGCAGAGAGAGAGGGAGACACAGAATCGGAAACAGGCTCCAGGCTCCGAGCCATCAGCCCAGAGCCCGACGCGGGGCTCGAACCCACGAACCGTGAGATCGTGACCTGGCTGAAGTCGGACGCTTAACCGACTGCGCCACCCAGGCGCCCCTATGATATATTTTTATACTGCTCACAAAAGTTTTTTACTGAGAAACGTTTGGATACAAAAGAATTAGGAAAACCAAACTCATCCTGCATATTTTGCATTCTTTGACCATTGCCTATGTGATTAGATAGTTCTAATGTAGGGGGTTACAAAATCAATAGGATATGGTCACTTCACAACAAAAAGTGACAATCTAGTGAACCAGGTAAACTTGGAAGCTTGTAAAAGGCCTTGTAACGCAGCACATGCAGTTATAAAGGGTATGGAGAGAATGCTTTGGAAACATAGAACATTAAGTGCCTATCTATACCAATGTGAAGAAATTGGAGACAAGTTTTGAAGAAATCCTTGGAGTTTCCAGGAGAGGCATAAAGGCAGAATTCTCTGTGGAGAAAAGTAATGGCAGTAAATTCTGAAACTTCCTGGCATGCATAAGGCATGTCCATGTGACAGGAGACGTATTCATGGAAGGTAAAACTGGCAGTCCCAGTTCAGGGCCAGATTACAGGTGATGAATGTCTTAGGCCAGACATAATTACAATTCAATTTGTAGGCAACAGGGAGTTAAAAGTTCTAAGACAGGTGACATGATAAACTCAGTTTTATTGAAGTTAATCTTATGGCAAATATAAGGGTCTACTCTGAGACATGGTAGGGGATATGGAGCTGAAGTAAGATTTATTAGTTAATTTGGAGGGAGAATTGTGTGGATTTGGTAGATTATGTGTGTGTGTGTATGTGTAGATGGAAGGGTAATGCAAGGAGAGGGTTAACCTTAGTTTAGGTTCCCCCGGAGAGTGGCTACTGAGATACAGAAAATCAAATGCAAGTATTTTATTTGGGAGGTAATTTCAGGAAACAATAAGGAGAGAATGAGATGACAAAGAGAAGCCAAGGCAACCAAAGGAGGGTTTATTATCAAGCTAGCTGACACTGCATGTGACTGGTACTTAATGCTTTGGGGAAACTCTGGGGAAAAAAAGTATTAAATACATAAGTCAAAGGTACCATAACTGAGGAGTGAAGGAGATAAAATATTTATATAGGATCTCACTGGTGTCGTTGTCCACTACCAGGGATTGTTAATTTGGCAGCACTTTTGCACTTCTGCCTGCCATGATTTGGACAGTCTTGCAGCAAAGAGAAATAGGTATTAACATGAAGAAGCTGGCTAGAGGATGTGTTAAGGATGAGGTCCCAGGTATAGAGTTAGGGCACCAAAAGTGTCTACAAAATCTAGTATGGTTAATTACAGTATCCTCCGGTGTTGGAATGCACGTTTTTTTTTAGCTTGTAGCTCAACAGTGTTACCCATATATATGTCTATTGCATGCTAATCCTCTGTGGCCTTATACATGTTGCTTCTTAATAGATTTTTTTTCTATTGAAGAGGATGGAAAAATAAAATTTTTTGTTACTTCATGTTCAGTCATTTAAATTAGTATTTGTTAACCTTATTCCTATAACTCAAAATCTCAAGGTAGATGTCATCTTCTATAACAATTTGATTGTGAGGTAGCTGCTTTTTCGAACACCATGATAGGAAGGATTCTGATGCTGCTTCTGGACTTGGAGAAAGGAGATCCATGGGCCTGGATGGAGTGGGGTAAAATATAAGCAAACTATTTGCTATATTAGCAATTTGTGTTTACCTGTTATTTTTAAAAATCATAAAATTCTTGCTTGTCTGTCCAAGTTTGAGATTAAGAACACAATTTTGTAATCCACAATTACCCGATGACTAGGATATGGTAAGAAATTAATGTCTGATCAGACTCTTCTAATAATTAATTTTGGGGAAAATGTATCCTTGTATATTGTCTGTTAAAATCGCATATTGCAGCACAGTTTCCCTGCATATATCAAAATACTGGGACTAATTAGCCTTGGATTACTCCCAAATTATCTTCCTAAATTCTCTTAGTCCCTTGAATTTTTATGTTAGCACTCAAGAAGAAAACATCTTCTTCACTCCTAACGATGTACAATATACGCATAGTGCCTTAGCAGGCTGGAAGCAGGATTGATAGGGTTGGAATTACATGTTCCTGGGTGCTAAGAATTTTTCCATCACAGAAATGAAGATTGAAGATTAATTAAGGATGGAAATAGCAGGATATAGGAAATTATTAGGAAAAGAATGAACTAGAAGCCAAGAAGGATTACAGGTTGGAGGTGAGGAGAGTAGAGCAGGTCAGAAACATCAGCATACTCTGTCTGATGCCTGCTGTCATATCATGTTATATTTGGTCTTGGAGGACAGATAGAGCCTCATCAGAGTCACAATCATTATTTCCCAGCCAAGATATCCTGCCACTCTGTCTTGGCTTTTAGCTTTGATTGTGCTTGACAAAAAAGTTCCCAGTATATCAGAGCAGTTTAAAAACATGGATATTGAGTCAGGAATACATGAAGTTGTATCTTTACTGCTAATTTTTTATCCTTATCGTTTGAGGGTAAGTGTTAATTTTTCTGCTCCTCTCTCATTTCTTCAACTGGCAAATGAGACAGTATGTTTCTCTTATGTTTTTTTACTGGTTTGTTTTGGGTTAAGATCAAACGAAATGTAACTTTAAAGAGCTTAGTAAAAAAAAAAAAATCACAAATGGCCTTGCTGCATCGTCCCTTGATTTTCTTGCTTAATTTAAACAATCTGGTGGGTAACTAGGACTCTCTTTCTTAATAACAATCTTTGTGGCAGATGGAATTAGATTTTATAGGAAAGAAAACTAAGATGGGGGTAGGTAGTAACTCATGTAATGTTACGTGGCTGGTAAAACACATTAACTAGTATTATTCTAGTTAGAACAGATCCTTTGTACTCTCTTTGCACTTTATTTATTCACTCATCGGATAATTATTGGACTCTGAAGGTTGCCATACATGATTCTAGGCTGTGAGGATGTAGCAATAAAAAATAGATTTTTTTTTTTATGGAGTTTATATTCTGGTGAGGGGAGATAGGCAATTAAAATAAGAAAAAATTCATAGTAAGCCATGTGGTTATGTGTTACGGAGAAATGTAGAACAGACAAGGGAAAGAGAAACAATTAAGAAAATATGTGGCTTGAGACTAAAGGAACATGAAGAAATGGAAAGACTCACGACTATCTGGTACCTCGAGCACCCAACAAACACTCGAGTTTGACCATCAAGGTGCAGATCTCGGAACCTCCTGTGCCAGCTTGCTTAGTTCCATCTCTTCCTGGGTATCAGTTTTTCATCTCACAAGTCAAAGTGTGTCCCAGATCACTTCCACTATTCACCTTGTAGTGACTAATTTTACCTTTGACCTCTGGCCTGCATGATTTTCTCTCTCTTTTTCTCTCATATCTCTAAGTTTTACTTTTCTCCTAATAATTATTTACTTTGTTAATGTCTCCAAAACAGAAGTTCTTTCTACCCACTTACTTCAGTAACACTTTTAAACAGTGATGGAAACATAAATAAAGAGGACAAGCATTTTGAAATTTTTTTTTTAAGGCTGATGCCTGATTACCTTTATAACATTCTAACTGGCCTTATTTCTTTTAGATACTGAATATATGCTAATTTCCATGGCAGATATACTGTGTATGTTTGCAAAAAAAAAAATAGCAGTGTGCTCAGCTGAGATGGGAGGAAATATTTTGATAGATACCAGCTTTCTCAACCTAATTACACAGACATAACTAATTTTACCCATCACCCATGCATAAGTTCATTGCTATTTCTAACACTTTCCCAAACTTACACTGAAAGTATTTTTGACACACATCCCTTCCCCAAATCATGCATTAATATTTGCTCTGTTAAAAATAAATAAGTAGGAAGGCTTTTTAAACTGGTTTTTTTAAGAGATCCTGCAGACTATTACTACAGCTACCAATTTTAAATGCCTACTATGTGCTAGGAATTATAGACATTGCTTGGATTTTGTTTCATGCTATTTTGTTAAAAAAAAAAACAAAAAACAAAAAAAACCAAACTTTAAAAGGATATTCAACTGTCCCAAACTGAGAAAGAAAGAAATTCAAATGCACTGTTACAGCATTTACGTGGATCAGACTTAACTTATGTGTGGTCTCCTTTGGATTTGCAGAAAAACAGATTTGGCCAACAAAAGGGCCAGCCAATCAGTTAAGTAGATCTCTTGCTTGAAGAAATTACTGTTTGTGGAATTATTTTAATTAAACATTCAATGTAGTTTTGTGATTAAATTTGGTATTAGATCTGGGAGTGACAGAGAAACTCAGGGAAGGTTAAACAGGTAAATCTAAGAATTTAGGAATATATGGAATTTTATTTCGCTTTTTTTCATTAAAACATTTTTTTAATTTAAAACCAAATTAGTTAGGGGCACCTGGGTGGCTTAGTGGGTTGAATGTCAGGCTTTAGCTCAGGTCATGATCTCACAGTTCATGTGTTCAAGTCCTGTGTTGGGCTCTGTGCTGACAGCTCAGAGCCTGGAGCTTGCTTTGGATTCAGTATTTCCCTCTTTGTTTGCCCCTTCCCTGTTCTTACTCTGCCTTTCTCAAAAATAAATAAAAAACATTAAAAAAAACCCAAACAAGTTAGTTAACATACAGTGTAATAATGATTTCAGTAGTAAAATTTAGCGATTCATCACTTACATATTACACCCAGTGCTCATCCCCAAAAATGTCCTCCTTAATACCCATTCCCCATTTATCCCATCCCAACACCCAACACCCCACAACTCTCCTACAACCCTCAGTTTGTTCTCTATAGTTAAGAGTCTCATACGGTTTGCCTTCCTCTCTGTTTTTATCTTATTTTTGCTTCCCTTCCCCTATATCATATGATACTTGTCCTTCTCTGACTGACATTTCACTTGGCATAATACATTCTACTTCCATCCACATTGTTGGAAATGGCAAGATTTCATTCTTTTTGATTGCCAAGTAGTATTCCGTTGTATAGATACACCACTGCTTCTTTATCCATTCATCACTTGATGGACATTTGAGTTCTTTCCATACTTGGGCTCTTGCCAATAGTGCTTCTATAAATATTGGGATGCTTGTGCCCCTTCGAATCAGCATTTTGGTGTCCTTTGGATAAATACCTAGTAGTGCACTTGCTGGGTGGTAGGGTAGTTCTGTTTTTAATTTTTTTGAGGCACATTCATACTGTTTTCCAGAGTGGCTGCACCAGTTTGAGTTCCCACCAGCAGTGTAAAATAATTCCCTTCTCCACATCTTTGCCAACATCTGTTGTTTTCTGAGGTGTTAACGTTAGCCATTCTGACAGGTGTGAGGTGGTATCTCATTGTGGTTTTGACTTGTATTTCCCTGATGATGAGTGATGTTGAGCATGTTTTCATGTGTCACTAAGCCATCTGGATGTCTTCTTTGGAGAAATGTCTATTCATGTCTTTTGCCCACTTCTTCACTGGATTATTTGTTTTTGGGGTGTGGAGTTTGATAAGTTCTTTATAGGTTTTTGATACTAAACCTTTATCTGTTATGTCATTTGAAAATAGCTTCTCCCATTCTGTTGATTGCCTTTTAGTTTGGCTGATTGTTTCTTTCACTATGCAGAAGTTTTTTTATCTTTATGATGTCCCAATAGTTCATTTTTGCTTTTGTTTCCCTTGTCTCTGGAGACAAATCTAGTAAGAAGTTGCTGTGGCTGAGGTCAAAGAGGTTGTTGCCTGCTTTCTCCTCTAGGATTTTGATGACTTCCTGACTTAATGTTTAGGTCTTTCATCCATTTTGAGTTTATGTTTCTGTCTCGTTTAAGAAAATGGTCCAGGTTCATTCTTCTGCGTGTCACTGTCCAGTTTTCCCAACACCATTTGCTGAAGAGACTGTCTTTATTCCTTTGGATGTTCTTTCCTGCTTTGTCAAAGATTAGTTGGCCATACGTTTGTGGGTCCATTTCTGGGTTCTCTATTCTGTTCCTTTGATCTGAGTGTCTGTTCTTGTGCCAGTACCATGCTGTCTTGATGATTACAGCTTTGTAATACAGCTTGAAGTCCGGGATGGTGATGCCTCCTGCTTTGGTGTTCTTTTTCAAGATTGCTTTGGTCCTTTCTGGTTCCATACAAATTTTAGTATTGTTTGTTTTAGCTCTGTGGAGAATGCTGGTATTATGTTGATAGGAATTGCTTTGAATATGTAGATTGCTTTGGGTAGTGTAGGCATTTTAACAATATTTCTTCTTACAACCCATGAGCATGGAATGTTTTTCCATTTCTTTGCCTCTGCTTGAATTTCTTTCATAAACTTTCTACAGTTTCCAGTGTATAGGATATTTTATCCTTTGGTTAGTTTTATTCCTAGGTACAGGAATATCTGGAATCTTAGAGTCAGAATTGTTCAACTGTATCTGGTAACTTCTATCCGTAGAAAATACTTGTAAACTGGGCACTACACTGGATTGGACCATGGTTATTTTCGTATATCCATCTCTCAAGTATTTCCCATATTGTGTTCTGAATATAACAGTTATTAAATGAGAGACTAATAACTGTTAAACAAAATTATATCATTACTAATAATAAAATAAAAAAGGGTTGTGGGCTCAAACAGGCTTGAGAAATGCTGTGTCTTACATCCCAGACTCTACTTCGTTGATCCATGATACCTATTAACTGTCTACTGACTTTTGTAAGTTTTGCAGTGAAGAAGCCTGTTCTGTGAGGTTTTCCCCTCAAGATTTTCAAAATACTTTTGAGTTTGGGAAACATTTCCCCTTATAAAACAAGATAACACCTAGAAATGTTGTAAAATAGAATCGTTCATTAGAACATCATGATGTGTGAGTTGTGTGAGACCATATTCCTTAGCCTCACATAGATGCTCCTCACAATTTGTCCTTCTGTATACTTGCTGCTCTTCCATACATTGTGCTGTTGTATAAAAGAGTTTGAAAAGTTATTTTGATGGTGCCCAGTACATTTGGTTCATTTACTGAAGTCCAATTATTACTTCTGAGGTAGGAAAATAGTCTTATGACTTCCATAATCTGCTTAATGTTTATGTAGAAAAGACACATTTTTAAATAATGATGTTTCCCGAATCAAGAGTTAGTATAATGAAATTTATTTTAATGACTACATTTTAACTGTGCAATGGATAATGTTTCAATGTTTTATATAATTACCAATGAACTGTCACAGCATCTAAAATTATTTATTTTCCAATTTAAAATGATTAAGTCTTAGGGAAAGATATCCTTCACCATTGCTGCCACTGTATTTTTGAGCAATTTGACCTAAAATAAAAAATATTATGTACTTTAGTGTATTACTAACTTAAAAAATAATTTGTCTCTATTATACCATATCTGCCTTTTTCTTTTAATGGTGGAATATGGCAGCATGCTTCTAAAACTCTATACCATTTTCAGAAATTTTCACAGTGGGTAACTACATCAGGTATCTATTTCTAGAACTTCTCTACTTCAGCTGGCCTCCCACTCACTTTGGATTGTGGAGTTTATTAAAAATTTAAGCAATGGAAAAAATTATATTTAAAACCAACACAGTATTTTCAGAATCAGTCTCTCTCCCTCTCTGAAAAAGTTGTCTTTAAAAATTAAAATATAACAGGTTCTCAGTTGGAATGGATTCTTACTCTCTGTAATACTTACTACTTACAAATCTTTGTTCATCGATGTTGGGCCCACTTTTCCTTGAATATCTTCAGTGTCTGAAATCTCTAGATGCTGCCTCCTTTTTGCTGGACAACTCAACTAGGAAATGCTTCATGGGATTGAACAGAAATAACTCCATTTAGAACCTTCTAGATAGATTTTAGTTTTCCTGTCCTTCCCAAAGCATACTGTAGTCTTACACATTCTGCATAAAATACATGTTTCTGGTAATCAAAATGTTTCATTTAATTGAGAGGTAGCACATAATTCTTCTATTTGCATAAAGAACAGACCTTGTCCTTTCACGCATTCATGCTTCCCCCACACTGTTTGCTGAGGCTGAAACACCTTCTTGTGTTTTTAAACTCCAGTTCCTGGGACTCATTTCAAATTCATAGTCATCCTTCAAGAATTTGCTAAAATGTTCCACCCTTCTGACATTTTCTTCAGTTGACTCATGAAAAGTTTCCTCTTTATCACTCCATTTCTGGAATACAACAAATGGCCTTCTAGCCATTGAATATCCCAGTGAATTTTGTGACAAAATGGATGCCCCTTAGTTGTCACTATGGGTGAGTAAGATTCAAATTTTCTGGAAAAAACCCAAGGAAGTCCAATTTAGAAGAAAAATTAATGTTAGTTTATGTTAGAGAACAAGCAGGCGAGGGGCAGAGAAAGATGGAGGATCCAAAGCAGGCTGTAGGCTCTGAGCTGTCAGCACAGAGCCCTATGTGGGGCACAATATCATAAGCCATGAGATCATGACCTGAGCTGAAGTTGGTCACTTAACCCACTGAGGCACCCTTGAAGCCCATTTAAAAATCTTACAGATACCTTTTGTGCTTAAACCATCTTAAACTTTGACCACCATTGGTTTGAAATTGTTCTGAGTTCAATCTGGAAAGTAACAACAGAGACAGCATAACTGGTTTAGTGATATTTTAACTTATATATAAAAAACTGCTGTGATGATAAGCTATGGGAAGATTTTTATTTATTTGATTCTGGATGATACTGATGGAATTAGTACCACTGAGTCAGGGTCAGTTATTAGAACATATTACTGCTTAATTTTAGGTAATGGCCAACACTTTGTACAGATTGGCTTGTATTAAAACCATGTGCTTAAAGCATATAGCACAGTACCTACACTTTAAGCCATATAAATGAAGTGATTCTTTAAGAATATATATATATAGGGCTGCCTGTGTGTCTCAGTCAGTTGGGTGTCCAACTTCAGCTCAGGTCATGATCTCGTGGTTTGTGAATTCGAGCCCCATATCGGGTTCTGTGCTGACAGCTCAGAGCCTGGAGCCTGCTTTGGATTCTGTGTCTCCCTCTCTCTCTGCCCCTCTCTGTCTCAAAAATAAATAAAACATTAAAAAAAA
Organism: Neofelis nebulosa; assembly: GCF_028018385.1. Lineage (NCBI taxonomy): Eukaryota > Metazoa > Chordata > Mammalia > Carnivora > Felidae > Neofelis > Neofelis nebulosa. Next base: position 37,583,544 of record NC_080798.1, read on the forward strand.
TTAAAATACACACACACACACACACACACACACATATAGTATTTTAACAGGGGAAACTCGGAAAATATACCTTCTGTGCATCATAAAGGGCCTTTGTTCTCATTTTGGAGGGAAGAGAAAGCCAACTGCCTATTAAGAAATTCTTAGGACTTCTAGGGGCACCTGAGGGGTTTAGTTGGTTGGGTGTCTGACTTTGGCTCAGGTCATGGACATGGTCATGTCATATGAGGTCCGTGGGTTTGAGCCCTGCATCGGGCTCTGTGCTGACAGCTTGGAGCCTAGAGCCTGTTTCAGATTCTGTGTCTCCCTCTCTCTTTGCTCCTCTCCCACTTATGCTCTGTCTCTCTCTCTCTCTCCTTCTCAAAAAGAAATACACATTAAAAAAAATTAAAAAAAAAAGAAATTCTTAAGACCTATGGTGGCAACATAATATGCCTTGCTTTCCAAGTCACACAGTGTTCAAAGTGCACAGAGAACCCCTTTCTGCAGATCAGTTCAGGTAATCCTGTCCTTGATCTTCCTTAAGGCTACATTCCCAGTTCTCAGCATCATGTCTTCCATTTGCTACCTAAGATGAGTAGATAAACCAGTGAATGAACCCTTACCTCAACCTTACAAAAATATGCATTTAATTAATTTTTAATTAAAGTCTTTTTTTCAGGACAGATAATAAAATACATAGACCCTTCATATTAGCAGAAATAACAAAAAAGAGGAAAAAAACTATTGTAACATCAGTAAATATATTAAAGTTAAAAATGTTAATATACTCCAAGACCCTTCTTGGGTGGTCTAATATCGTCTTCCATCTCCAGCCTTAATGTCACATCACTTCCCACTTTATCCTTTCACATTTTAAAATATTTTTAACCCAGGGCTCTGTTACTTAGGCCTCTTGTTTGTGCTTGGAATTGCTTCTCTCTTATCTCTCTTATCCTTTTCTCTATTGCCTAGTTAATTCCTACATATTCATTATTCATGTGCTCAAATGTCCGTTCTATGGGGATATTTTTCTGGGTTCTTTATTCTTGGTTGGATTTTATTGTTATAAACTCTTCTTAAAATGCATTATTTTCCCTTCAAAACACTTATCTGACCTTGGAATTATTTAATCACTTGCAGTTGTTTTTCTGTAGCAATTTGTGTAATAATTTTAGAAGTTTTTATCCCCTCTATCTAGATTACAAAACCATCAGAATAAAGCGTATGTCTCTACCCTGACTGTTGTAAATCCATTACCTAGTATGGTACGTAGCTGTATGTGGTTTATAAAACTCTATGTTCCATGCTTGTAGTCCCCCTCTAGAGGAACTGTACTTGCATATATTTTTGAAACATTTATTTATTTGGAAAGGGAGAGAGAGTGCACATGCTCCTGTGTGAGTGGGTGAGGGGCAGAAAGAGGGAGGGAGAGAGAGAATCCCAACCAGACTCTGTGCTCAGCGCAGAGCCCAACACAGGCCTCCATCCCAGGAACTGTGAGATCATGACCGGAGCCGAAATCAGGAGTTGGACGCTTACTGAGTCAGCCAGCCAGATGCCCCTGAACTATACTCCCATAAACAGTACTTGGTTTAAAACAAAACAAAATAAAACTTCAGTTATTTAAATATATTACTAATGAAAAAAAATCATTATTTAGTAATTAGTATAAGAAAGATTGGAGACAGGCATTTAATTCAAATTTGGAAAATCATGTTTTATGGATAATTTAAATAATCCTCTCAGCTTTTACTTACTTGCCTGCTTAGCCCACTTTGGCACATGGCATAGTAGCCATAGCTTTTATTGTTCTGAAGTAGTCATGGGTTATCTCTTAAAAAAAGGAAAGGTTCACTTTTTGCGAAGGCAGTGCAGTGTTTCCTGTAGCCTTCATCCAATATACCCTCATGTCATCGTTTTATAAATCTAAGTGAACGTCCTCTCAAAGACCAAAGTCAGTTTTGGTCTCCAAGAAAACTTGGAGTTGGCCTGATGGGGAATTGGAAGGAGAATGATTATTACTGGAGGCCATCATCCGGTCTCAAACTCCTTCCAGCCTTCATCTAATATGGGGTTCACAGAGAAAAGCTGTCACTGAAGGTACTTGGTTGTGTGCTAAGATACTGCAGAGATGGGGCATCAGGGTAAAGCTGTTGATAGGATTTTACAGAAACAAAATCACTCAGGCTCAAGGGGAAGAAAAAAAAGCTTCACTGACTCTGGTTGCCTTACATGCTTTTAAATATATAAGTAATGACAAAATCCTGAGATTGTAAAGTTACTATTTGAGGAGAAGAGTGATTCATGCCTAAAACACACACACAAACACTCATACTCTCATGCTAAGCTTAGAGCTACAATATCCTTATGTCAGTCACTAATCACAGGTGGCTGTTGATCACTTTAGGTGTGGCTAATCCCAATCGAGGTGGAATATGGGTATAAAATATTTTCAAAGTCAACCCCACAAAAGAATGCATAACTCATTAATATTTTATATAGATCACATATTGAAATGATAGATTTTAGAAAAAAGTTAAATATATTAAAATTTTTACCTCTCAATTTACCCTTCTAATGTGATTTCTAGAAAATTTAAAATTTCCCGTGTGGCTCACATGTTATTTGTATTGGGCCGTGCTTAAAGACCATGGAATTGGAAGGCTTTTCAGGAGACAATACAGTATAATGGTTAATACCCTGAGTTTAGGCATCAGATTGTTGGAATTACAATTCTACCTCTGATATTTCTCACTTTGTGGCCTTGAACAATATGTTTAACTTCTCTAAAGTAAGCTTTGTCTTCTGTAAAAAGTGGACAATAGTCCATTCTAGGTGAACGTTTACATGAGATAATAATACATACAAAACTTACATCATAATTTGTCATATAGTAAGATTTGCTCCATAACTTAAAAAGTATTTATTGAGCACTTAACAAGGGCAGGGCTGTATATAAGGTAGCACAAATACTTAACCAGGTTCTCCAACTTAACAGATAGAATTCATCTACATCATTAGATGTGTGGCCTTAAATTTCAGCTTGTTCATGTTTTAAATTAGATATTTTAGAAACAAGCATAATTACATCTACATGGAGAGTTGTGAAGACTAGATGAGATTAGTACTGCGTAATATAACAGTATTTATAAATGGAAAGTGGTATCCTAGTTCATGGTTTTGTTTTGTTTTGCCCCTTTGCATTCTGATCCAGCTTTTTTCAGACCTCTGGGATCTTGGCTCATGCATCCTTTGATATTCTGATGGTTAATCTTTCCATAAACATGGGAAAGACAACATAGAGAGCTTTAGGCCTTTTAAAACTCTGGTCTACAGATAACTGGCATATGAGGAAGTGATATTTTTGTTCCATTTTGACTGGTTATTGCTAAAATTCACTATCTTTCTAGAGGAAGTTATGGTGTAAATTGAACTTTTTGTGATTCTAATAAAAAAAAAAAAACTTCCAGCAGATCACTAGTAGTTGTTTATTATTATTATTATTGTTATTTTTGTCTTTACATTTCATAAAACTCTGCTCAAGTGAGTGAAAACAATTGCCTGATTTGTAAAATATATATTTTAAAATGTATTTTAGGTTTTAAACTATCCATACATGATTTAAAATAGTAATCATCTATGGAAGTAGAAGTTCTTCCTCATCAAAGCTTTTATAAGTCATATGATAATTTATTAGTTCCTTCCCTATTGTACTTGTTAAGAAAAAGATGGATAGATGTAAACAAGACTAATGGAGGGTGAGGAATAAGTGGAAGGGAAAAAAATTCCAGGGGGTGATGGGTAAAAATTTTATGGTAAGTTGAATGTTCCATTTTTGAAAGCATGGAATTAGGAAATGTATATTAGATTTTGTTATTTTAAATAAAAAGTCAGGAAAAATAAAAGAGGGAATTAATAGAATTGATTATTAGTTTCCATTTGAAGTCACTTTTATATGAGATTTATTTTTGCTGAACAGTCCATCTCTTTATTTCCTTTTTTGTGGGAATTCTCCTGAATTGTAGCTGATGTTGAAAACAGCAGATGCAGTGAATATATTGTTATCACATGATTCCCCTCCTTCTCTGTCTAATACCAAGAGCCAGTGTGTAGTGGGCAGTAGATCTGATAGGTCTTTTTGGCCCCAGAATTTATGTTGGGCTGTCTGAAAACAGGAGAAGCCAGGAAAGAGTACAAGTTAAAGCAAGAACAAGAGAAGGAAGATAAAACACGCAAGCATCCATGAGAAAGGAGAGAGCATGCAATTCATTTGAGATAATCAGGCTAGTTTTAAAACAGTTCATTCTTAACTTCAGTCTCCAGAGTTCTAACCATCCTGAATTCTGTATGTCTAGGGGAAGGCAGTAACTACCACCATTGCTTCAGCTGAAGGAACCTAAAACCACTCACGCTAGTCCAAAAACCTCTTTGACTAAAACACTTCAGTATTGAGACTATTCACTTATATGATCCAATTAGTATATGTTTAAAATGTGCCCACTTAATATAACACTTTTAAAATGCAACTTGTACAATGAAAATTCAGAGGAAAGTAACTTCCCATGTAAATAAAACTTGTTGCAAATCAGTCTTTTACTTTTGCCTCTAAATTGACTCATTAAACATACTAATTTTTTTTCTTAATTTAATATTTGACTGTAAATAATGAAGCAGTGTCTTTCTGAATAAGGCAAGCAAATCCTCTCGTGTTTGCTGTAAGTTTTGTATGGTAAACAGCTTAATCAGTAGTCATATATGTAATTCAGATTCTGGCATTTCTTTATCTGAAGTAATATCAACGACAAATAACATTGCATCTTTCTTTTCATTAAGGGTTATGGAATGTGTAAGAAGAGAACTGCAGGGGAGTAAAGCTGATTTTTTTTTCCCTCTGACTCTTATAATCTTTGAAAATACCTAGCAAGCCACCATACAGTATCCTTTTTTTCCCCTCCCATCAATATACTAACATAGATCTTTACAAGTGTTAGAAGCAATATCTGACAGTTCAAACAGGTCAGTGAACATATTTATTCTTCCCAAATAAATGATAGTAAAGATTCTGTCAACGACAAAAGGGAAGGTGCACATGAGATGTGGGCAGGGTCACCAGAAAGGTGAAATGCACAAATGACTCCAAATAGATCAAAAGATCTCGCTTGCTCCAAAATGGCATTCTCCTCAGTATGCTTAAAGTGGAATGAAGAGTCATTTGAACATAATTGATGGAACCAAGTGAGAGGGAATTTTACAAAGGTATCTGGATAAATATCAGGTTTAGCTCCAAAGAGAGAGGAAGAATGGAAGGTAGTATGGAGAGAAGTTTAGGGCATTTAGGCTTAATTAGTGACATAAAGTGTGACTAAATCACCTCACCTCTTGACCCTCAAAAGGAAAGAGTAAGCTTGGAAATTTTACACATCTTGACCTTCAAGAATTAAATACTTGTTATTTTTTATCTCTTTAGATTATAGTTCTCACAGAGTAGTGAATAACATTCTTTGATTTGGGGAAACTCTCAGCACAGGAGTGGTTTTATCATTGCTGTTACCATTGTACTGAAGTACATCTTCTGAGATGTTTTTCATAGAAAGTATTGGAAGATAACTTAAAAGCCATAAATTCAGTGTCATGCCTAAGAGTCCTAATGTATTTCTTTGTCTCATTTGCAAGGAAAAACTGCTGAGTTACATAATACAATGGTTATATTTAGAATTTCCAACCTGGTAAAGTAAAAAATGCTAGCAGAAATCTATTGCATGTTAAAATGCTAAATAATCAATGACCTCATTTTGTGATACTTTGGCTACTACCCATATACATGCCCATAGATAGGACTATAATATCCATGATGGAGAGAGAAAGAGAATGAGGGGAAATGGGTGGGGGAGGAAAGAAAGAAGGGAGGAAGGAAGGAAGACAGGAAGACCGGAAGGATGAGAGTACTCTGGTAAAAAAAAAAACAAACAAATGAAAATTTAATTCTATGGGGGTAGACTAAGCAGAATGTGCCCAGTCTCATTTGACTGAGTTCATATTAAGGTTAAGCTTATGCATTTAGAGGAATAGATATAAAATCTAAGTATCATGGCAGGTAATTGATTCAAAGGATTCTATTCTTGACTGATACCACATATAACTGACCCCTGTGAACTAACTCCATAAGACACAATATAAATCATTTGGTGGCATGAGGCAAAGATGGTTTGCTAGAGTTGCAAAATATTAATTTAGTCCTTTAGTATAAACTTTTTAATCAGTGATGTAACAACATATGTACTCTGTTTCAGTAATTTTCAGTATATTATTCCCGAGGATAGGATATACAAGGATGGGAATATAAATAGATGCAGGATTCATTGTGGAAATATGCAAATACTAAATTGAAGGATTTACCTGCAAAGACACGGATCACCAGTAACCACAAGTTTTGGCGTAAGGTTCTTTCCTACTCCTGATAGAGCTGATGATTAGCTCACTTAGGATTCAAAGAGTGCTCCTGTCTGCTTCCCTTCTCACTATAATTATCCCAGGTTGCAGAGTGGTGACAAATGTGAGTGCTTAAGTCAGAAATCTGTGAGTAAATACCATTCCTGTAACGTAATGGATATGTGGCCTTGGACAAGCATTATTGAAACACGGAGTCTCTCTTCTCTTTGTCTCTCTGTAATAACCTAAGAAAAATGATGCGCTAGTACAGGTCTTCTGAGAAGCATACACCAAGAATGGGTAAAATGGGCAAGGATTGTATGACCGTACATCACTGTGTGAGGACAGGAAGGGAAGGAGGAAAAAAAGACCAAGAAACCATAAGATGTGACGCAGACATGAAGAAATGAGAGAGTTGAGACTGAATGAAGTGTTGTAGATGGCCATGCTATCTATGAAAGGTTCAGCTAATGCATGAGGGAATCTTGAAGCCAAAGCTGGTCATCAGAGGCCTCCTACCCCTCCCCCCACCAGAAGTAGGTTCCTTAATATTCCCCATGCATTCACTTATCAACAGGGAGCGGCACCCACACAATGATGACCATGATTTTGAAAGTACAGCCACTGGAGCTCCCTGCAGTTGGAAGTCAGCAAGACACATTTTCTTGGCTACCACAAATTAGCTATTTCCTTCATGGGCTTAGCATTAAAGGACTGAATGCATGTAGTATTGCAATGTAAGCCCTTAATGAATATAATCTGTCACTGTTTCTATTATTACTATTGCTATACTTCTATTACTACTACTACTATGATTACCTTTTAGAACTAACTGATGGGCCAATCTCTTAGTCATATATAAATTTGACATAATCACTTTTAAATAACTTTGACTTTTTTTTGAGGGTGGGGATTAATCATCATCCCTCTTAAAAGTATCTAGCACAGGGGCGCCTGGGTGGCGCAGTCGGTTAAGCGTCCGACTTCAGCCAGGTCACGATCTCACGGTCTGTGAGTTCGAGCCCCGCGTCAGGCTCTGGGCTGATGGCTCAGAGCCTGGAGCCTGTTTCCGATTCTGTGTCTCCCTCTCTCTCTGTCCCTCCCCCGTTCATGCTCTGTCTCTCTCTGTCCCAAAAAAAAAAATAAAATAAACGTTGAAAAAAAAAAATTAAAAAAAAAAAAAAAAAAGTATCTAGCACATAGTATTCCATTGTGTATATAAACCTGAGAAACGTAACAGAAACCCATGGGGGAGGGGAAGGGAAAAAAAAAAAAAGAGGTTAGAGTGGGAGAGAGCCAAAGCATAAGAGACTGTTAAAAACTGAGAACAAACTGAGGGTTGATGGGGGGTGGAAGGGAGGGCAGGGTGGGTGATGGGTATTGAGGAGGGCACCTTTTGGGATGAGCACTGGGTGTTGTATGGAAACCAATTTGACAGTAAATTTCATATATTAAAAAATAAATAAATTAAAAAAAATAAATAAAAAATAAAAAAATAAAAATAAAAGTATCTAGCACAGAATTCTGATGCATTGTTGTTCTTAGTGCCTTGAGCATTGTAGAACACAAGAACAAGAAGGCTGCTTTTGTATGGATGAGGAATGAGCACAAAGAAATGAGACCTTCATAGCTGGGACAGGAGTGCCCTTTGATCAAGTTTGTAGTCACTGGAGACAATCCCAAACGTGGATGTCTTTGCAGCCCACCCAGAGTGGCAGTGTCCATCAGAGGAAGGGAGTCAGCACTCTACAAAGATATGTGGACCTTAAATATGTTAGACAAGTTATCTAACATACATTTTTTTTTAAACTTGATTAAGAAAGAGAAATGGTTCTCTTCAACTCATTGCTGGTATCAACTTACCTACTTACCCTTCGTTTCAGTGCAAAGGGAAAAATTCATTTTGCCAGATCCCTTAATTGAGAATTAAAGATCTCTAAACAAGAGTAAAAACTCTTGAGACTTAAGTACAATAAATGCAAAAACATAATTTTTAGATCTTTCCAGGAAGAATAACCTTATTTAAAAAAGGGAGAAGTGAATGAGGCAGAGAAATAGTGAAAGGGGGCCATGGAGACATTCCTGCCCTATGAATTGGTGACCCTGAAGCCAAATGCAGAACTTTTGCCTTGAACTTTGTGGAGCTTTCAGTGACTTTAAAAATGAATCTGATTCTTATTTTTGACATTATTTCTTTACTACTGAGACTAGGATAGCCAAGTTATTACATGGTGGTCACCTTAGAAGTTCAAGTCCTGCCCCTTTCCTGAGTACTTTGATCGTTTCTCAAGGAGGCATACAAATTGATTCCACTTGGCTTGTCTGCCTCTGTCCAGGTACCATGCTGTCAGTGCATTGGCTCTGATGTGTCTTACAAGAAATGCACAAAGCCTTTGGACTCTATTAAAGCTTGATGTTATATTTGTCTTCATCAAACTGTGTGGTCTGAGGCAAGTTACTCCACAGCTAAGTACCTCAGTTTCTTCATCTGAAAAATCAGAAAATGGCTTAAAACTAAGGGATGGTGAAGCATATTTTGGTATATGCATAATGCCTAGTGTACAATGGCCACTAAATAAATGGTTGCTATTCTCATTTATCCAGAAGTTAAGCCCATTATCTTACCTTTTCAACATTTACAATTTAACACCAACCCTATCAACCATCCAAAGAAATCAGTACCTATAAATTGTCCTTATTCAACAAATCTTTAGTAGTGCTGAAGACCACAGTCGTTTGTTCATCTTTTGATTTGATCATCCGTGTCTTTATTCACTTTTCAAACAAAAAAACAAAAAACAGCACAATATTGTGTTAACAACATAGTTTGCTTAGGTTTGCATATCCACCCTGGCACATAACACCTGCATAACATGGGAAAGACCATGTCCTCTCTGTGTTTAGTTCCCTTAGCTATAGGATGAGTACAGCAAGAGCACTTGTTCAGTGCCTGTCCCATCCACCATTAATTCAACATAATTGAGCACATACCATGGGACAGTATCTGTGTCAGTCATGGTTGATTGTTATTTGATGGCTAAGGATACCTTCTCAACAAAATCATTGTTGAGGATCTTTCTCAGTATATTTCTAAGATTTTTATAAAGAATTTTGTCAAAGCAGAAATAATGGCAGCAGCGTTTACTTCTTTGTCCACCTTTTTTTTTTTTTTGGCCTACCCCATCTTACTCCTCTGATATTCTGTCACCTCTTGAAAGGTGATCTATATAAACCACTTGGAGATCTCTAGACTTTCAAATCATTTTTGCCCTTACTGTCATTTACAGTGTCTGGAAGCACTAGGAAAAAGAAGATCCACACGTTTATTACCAAGTAATGGAGTAGCAAGCTTTCTAGATTCAGTCATCATGTTATCCTATAACGTTATTCCATTAGCCCTGGGCAACATCTCTTGAGGGAGGAGAATGGAATGAACCACCAACTCTTCTCTTGTCAGAGCATTGCTGCTTGTTTGCAATGAATATGATCTGTATCAAATGAAATAAGGTATTCTCATGTTTGATTTTTCCTTTTCAAATTTTTATTCCTTTTTCTGTTTTTTAAAATTTATTTTTTATTTTCATTTATTTGTTAGTTTGTTTGGCTGACTGGGATTTTTTTCCCCTGTTCGATGCAAGGCAAACAGTTATAGTGTCTGGAGAGTTTGCATAGGGCTTGGATAGTGAAGAGTGGGCTTTGCTTAACTTCCTTTTGATGCTTTGCTTCCAACCTATATTTCCCACCCACTTGTCCACCAATATGAAGAAGCCAATGTGAATGAAATATAAGGTGGGAGTTAATTAAGTTTCTGTTTGTGAGAGCAGAGAACGGAATCATGGTATGATTAACTCAGTAACTCTACTGGATAACAAAATAGTCTATACATCCTATAATCTAGAAATCCCTAGAATTTTAAGTATCAAGATAGTGTCACACTAAGTGTGTTCACGTGTTTTAACCTCCTTAATATACAGTTAAAAAAAACAGATTTTCATCATTATATTTAGTGTTCAATACATACTCCAATTAATATTTTAAATTTCCCTCCTATGTTTAATGAAGTAATATATATGTATGTCTTTATCATATTTTCATTAATAGTTATAGTCTAATGTAACATCAAGGAAGTGATTACTTTTTTCCTTTTTTTTTCTTATTACCATAAGATGCCATCAGGTTTTGCTAATCACTTAAAGTTTTAAAGTAAGGCAGTTAATATGCTTATTTCTGGAAAAATATTTTTGACTAAAAGTAATTAGAATTTTACTGATTATGTTCCTTCAGACCCACTCTCACTCAGTCTTATTCACAAAGGGCACTCTTGGTTTCTGCCTTTTGGTTGGATTTAGCCAAAAGGGGCCCTTGCTGGAGATAGGAGGGAGGGAGCAGAGTGAGGTCAGGTATTTATTTCTTTTGCTTCCTCCTTTCAGTGTCTCTGTGGGTCTATTGCTTCCCAAAACCAAGTCTGTAGCTAAAGTTAAATAGTCTTGTCCCTTCAGCCGTTTCATTCTGGGTTGTAGGATGGCTCCCACTTCCCACCCTGAAGCCTGAGAATGGTAATGGACCATCTACACATGAACCCTGTAGCTCCTCAGCACTATCCCTTTTGGTGTCCCTACATCCTGTTGAGAACTTACAAAACACCTTTTATTAGAGTCTATCTGTTAATTTTGAGAGAGAGTGAGAGAGTGCGTGTGCACCCAAGTGAAGGAGGGGAGCAAGAGGGGGACTGCGGGTATGAAGTGGGCTCTGTGCTGACTGCAAGGATTCTGATGCTTGGCTCAAACTCACAAACCTGTTGGATCTTGACCTGAGCTGAACCAAGAGTACACACTTAACCGATGGAGCCACCCAGATGCCCCCAAAAGAACTTTCATTAAATTACCCTTTGCAAATTTCCAGATTGGAAGGCCCCATCTGTTTTCTGCCTATGTGCTGACTGATGAAGTATCAATAAATAGTAGCTCTTTATTTCAACCACAAGTCAAGCATTGTTGTGTTACATGCTTATTTGAAAAATCAAAAATGTTCATTTCTTGCTGGTATTACTTAACAAAAGTAACTAAAATTGTTGAGGAATACCACCCTGTTCAATGCAAGCATCATAACTCTAGCTTGACAGTTTTCTTCAGATTGACTCAAGGGTCAATCCTATGACCCAGTTATATATCATGTATGGAACCAAGTTTTATCCATGACATAAAGTTCATAACATCATGCATGTGTGCAAAATCAGTATGGAAAGCACATCCAGGAAATGTCTCCTGTGGAAAAACTTTGTTTTTTACATAATTATTATTTTCCTAATCCCTAAGATGTGAAGGATCAGAGTGGCCTTGCCTAAGGAGTATGTGGGTATGTGGAGCCAAAGGAGAACAGAGGAGATTTCCTGCATTGACTCAAAAAAAGAAAATCAGGAACTAAAGACACCTTAAAGTAAATTGGATAAGGAACAAAGGTCTAAGTGGAACTTGAAACTTGGACTCTGCAACAGCAGATACTTGGAAAGAAAAGGTAAACTCGAGAGAGGAATGACACTAACAATGTTACTATATCTTTATGCCTATATTGAGCCCTCACTATGGGCCAGGCACTTTGAGCATCATTCTCCTCATTTTTATTTTACATTTGAGAAAAATGAAATAAAGGAAGTTCTCCAAAATTCTCTAGTTAAGCAAAGAATTTTAAAGCTAGTTCTCTCTGAGTTCACTTCTAAGTGTGGTATCCAAATTCATGCTGTTTGATCTCCTTAAATGAAAATTCATTAGTACAGATAAGAGCCAACTTCTTTCTGCCACGTCAAATGATGTGGTCAGCCCATATTTTATGGTGTGTTGAGATCATAAAACAGGGAATGAAAATTCTGTTTGGATACCTAAATGGCTTCCATGGCTCTAACAAAACCAACAGGTACTGGGTGGCCCCAAGTAGGGCTAAATCCCCAAAGAAGAAGCTGGAGAGTCTTAGACTTCATTTCCTGGAGGAGTTCATGGATAGTTTTAAAGCCTCTTTTATGTGAGGATAGAAGGGGGAATACTTAATTACCAGGATCATGATTAGACTAGAAGGTCCTTCTGATTCTCTTCCTGCTTGTGTATGCATTGCTCCTCACAGTTGGAGTCTTATTATTATTTTTTTTTAATAAGAAAATCCTCTTGATTGAGTGACTACAGAGTGAGTTATACTTTTACTTACAAGAAATATTTCTAAATCTCTTCATCTGATATTTGCTATGATCTATAAGCGGCTTTGAATCAGCTTGCTTTAAATACGTACAGTTCTCTGGTTAGATACTTCTTACATTGTACTTCTGATTATAAACTTGCTCAGAAAAGTCTGAAATTAAAACCATTTTACTTGTTGCTTAGTCAAATAACAACAAAACACACCAAAAAACAAAAAACAAAAAACCTTTTAACTAGGATTAGTGAAAGTGTGTGTGTGTGTGTGTGTGTGTGTGTGTGTGAGAGAGAGAGAGAGAGAGAGAGAGAGAGAATATGATTTTAAGTAAGGATTTATTTTTCATTATAAAGCCAATTTCATGGTAGAGTATGGGTGAGTACTCAAAAATACTTGGAGAAAAATAAACTTACAAAATTAATTCTTTTGAAAACAAGGTTATTCAAAGTTGATCAAAGCATGCCATAGTCAGTGTAGGTATTCCTAGAGAACTGTTCAGTTTAATAATTCAAAAGTGTTAGACATTCCAACACACACTCCACTCCTTGCTACTTGTGTTTCTAATTTTATTTTTGAGACAACAACTGAACATACCCTAAGATATATACCAAGTCTCTTTTGGTTGTCTGAAACAAAAGCAATGTCCTTCTTTTTTTTCCTTTTCTTCCTTTCTAACTTTGCTATTTTATGATGAGATGTCTTGTCCTTTGTAAAGTCGAGTCATTGGGAGACCACTGTATGACTTTATGTTTCCAAAAGTTTTTGACCGTATATAGTGTTGATCTGACTTACATTTTAATGATTATGTTGTTCAGAGAGGATTTGTAGAATATTCTACTTGGAGAAATGTAAGAATAGTGAATATGGATTACAATTAACAACATTTTTCATGTGCTTCTCGTAAGGAAAAATACACAAATCTCTGCTTTCTAACTTTCTTGAACACTGAGTTTAGCATTAATGTTTAAATGCTGCTGTTTACTCTTTGTTTGATTTTTGAGGAGTTCATACATTCTACACTAATGCCAAAGGAGATATCTTTACCGTGTAAAATCTTTTGATTTGCAACTTAATGAAATGGTTTTCACAAAAGCAAAATAAGCTGACCTTTCTTTGCCTTTGTCTAATTATATATACACATATCTAAACATATTTACATTTAACAATGACATTGGATGTCTTTTGAAAGAATTCAGAATAAAGTAAAAGGGGGTAAATTTACAAATGAAACTGACATGAAAACATTTTATTAGTGGTAGTTGCATGTATTTTCCAATTTATTTTAGGATTTTTAGGCCCATCGTTTCCTTAAAATTTTAGGAAGGGGAACCACCTTTTCCAAAGGAAAATGTATCATTGTAGCAAAGGTTACCTATTCAGACAACATCAATAATCCTACCATTCAGGATAGTGAATGCTTTTTTCTCCCTGTTGACAGGCTTGGGGAATATTACATATTATTAATATGGCTGGTTAATTCCTAATTAGGAACTCATTAGCAGCTCTACAACTGTAGAGTTTGATGGATTTGCAGCCAGTCTTGAAAAAGGTCACAGTAAATGACCTCTGGCCCAAGACTTAACCATCTGTCCATCATTTAATATCATTTATTTTACGCAGGATGATATAATCATTCTGGTGCCCCTTGAGAAGGTACACAAGGCCCTTATAAAATTATTGTATTTAATCATACATATATATTAATAAATTCATTGTTGGCTTTTGATTTTTAGTAGGATATTTCCACCCATTCTTCCTCTGAGAAAATAGTGGTTCAAGGCAGATATGGATTTATCAACTTATGAGAGATACATGTTAATTTGGAATTTTGAGATAAAAGGAAAATGGCATTTTGGTGATTCCCATAGCATCTGTAGAATGTACAACATAATGCATTCACTACTCCAAAGGGAACACTTTTACATTAAAAAAGATAAATTATTAAAACAAATGTTTTAATTATTGTCATTCTTAAAAGCCAGAGAAGGAAATCTAAGTATTTCTTAGAGTGAATATGGAGCACAACTCTAAAAAATAAATCATTTTAATTTAAAATTTAACAGTGGTGCACTTAGAGTTTCAAACTATGTTAAACTCAGTCATATATTAAAACTTGGAGTGTAGTTTTCTCTCTTTTTTTTTGTTTTCTGTTTGGGTTAGGTTCATATTTATGTAATTTAGAGAGAACTTGAAGTTCAGTGGGGAAAATTTTAGAATCTTAGGTCCCCCCGTGATGTCCTGAAAATTTTCCAGTGAGTTTAAGGAGAAATTTGTGCTACTTGGGGAAAAAGAAGTAGAAAATTTTAAACACTTTAATATTTTTCAAGTCCTCAGTGGATAAGAGCAAAGAAGCCCCATGCAAAACAACAAAGGGAAGAACTGTATGGTTGCAAGAAAAGTTCTCTCTTCTGATCCCTTAATTTTAAAAATTATGAAATGTGAGATGTAGAATCGGAAAGTCACATTACTGAGTTCTTTCCTTGTCCCCCTGTTTCTTTGTTTTCATGGTTTGCTCCCAAAATAGAACTTGCCTGGTAGGTTCTTCCACATAAACCATGGTAAGTTCCAGTTCTTGGTTATTCATCAAAGACATAGTTAGCCTTTGTTAAGGTGTTTGACTCTCACAGGACAGGGTATAGAGAAATTATAAACAAATGGTATGATTGTCTTACAGAGTTGACCTGGCACAGAGAAAAGACATTCAATAAAAAATTAAAATAATGGATAATGGGGATTGAGATGTGAAAGAACAGAGTGCGATGGGGGAGTATTAAGGACAGCATAAGCAAGTATATGGGGCTTAGAAAAGGCTTGCCTGTGAAATGCTATGTATGCTAAGGCCTGATAGACTCAGTTTAAGCTAATTTCATGGTTACTTTTAAACACATAAATGGGGAGGAAAAAAAAATCAGCCTTGCTCAAGTTGTATCAAAAGTCAGAGATTACACTGGTTTTAGGCAGGTTGCAAATCTTTGCATTTGATGGATTATTTGAAAACTTAATTTGTTTAGTTCATTTATGTATTTGTATCTGTTTCATCCTAGAAAAGAAGCAGTGAGTTTTTAAAAGTGAGAAACAGTGGAGTGAAACAGATTTAATATATATTTAATCAATAAACTTCATATGTTTTATGGACTATTACCCAATATAAATTGAGGGGTGGAACTTAAATTATGTGTATTTTTGTCAGAGGTCTAATTGAAAATGCAAATAAACAGAAAAGAACTTTATGAGAGCCACTGTTGTATGGTCTCATGATAGCTTGAGATTCAAAGAAATAAGAGAATGAAAAAAAAAAGGCTGAGCTGCCCAGCTATTGAATGCATGACCTTGTGAGTGAATGAACAACTGTTACTACAGTGGTTCCACAAGAGCTGGAGTTCTTTAGAGATTAAATAAAACTGGAAAGAGGTGAGAAAGTTTCCCAGATGACACGCTTCAACCAGGCTGAGTTTTCCCTTTAGGTCGCTGAGAGCCACTGACAGGTAATGAGCAGAAGCGGGACAGAGCCCATGAGCCAGTCCTATAGGATAAGGTGGAATGCCTGGGTGAAAGAAACTTCAGTTAGTAAAGGACCAGAAATCAACTAGTTGGTGTAGGAAAATATTCAGCCAAGGAAAAGTGGCATATTTGAATGAAGGCTGTCTGATACCATACTTACTTAAACCCTAGAGCTTGCAGTATGAGATACTGTTCCTAAATTGTTTGACCTGTGTTCGTTTTATCTCCACGAAGAGTGAAAAAGTGCCTTGGAGACAAGGTCCACACCTCATAATTATTTAGCAGCTCCAGTAATGATCTGAGAGCAGACATTCAGAAAATAGTCTTTCACCAATGCAGTAGAATTCAGTTATTAAGATGCTGTACTCATTGCCCTGAATTGACTGACATTTAATGTCTCTAACTTGAGATTATGTAGACACTGACTCTGATCACTAGTCAAACTGGATGTTCAGTCAATGCAGACGTTAGCAGCATTTAAATTAAATGAATCATTCCAGACTTATGGTCAAAATTATCCTTCCTATCATTAAGAGCTTAAGAAGTCATTTTCTCTTAGAAAACTTCTCAAACCAGGTCATAGTCCTCTTTCTCCTTTAGAATTTAATTAAATATAATTAAATCATTAACTATTAAAATATTTGTTCCAAGTTCCCTTTCCTCAACAAAAAATAGCACTGCAAGTAAAAAAATAAACCGTATCGGTTTAATTCACCAGTTTTTTTTTTTTAGCACCTTCCCTTAATATTTTGTTCATAACAAGTGCTCTATAGACATTTGTGACATAATTACAAATAATAAATGTGACATAGAGTTTGGGAAACGTGTTTTTTTTTTCCTCAGCTATGCTGTGATCTAAACAGGGTAATCACCTTGATGCACGTTGTCTCTCCTTACTTGATGTAATCAAGTTTGTTGTGATGTTCAAATGAGATTGTGAGTGCTAACTTGAGCTCTAATGACTATGTCTACAAACTAGTTTTGGAAAGATAAGTAAATCTCTTTTTTTAAATTTGTGAAATGAAAATGTTGAAAAGTTAACAGTATAGCATGGGGCACCATGGCAGGCAAGTAGAGAGGGAGTTTAATTAATAGTTAACAACTGCAGCCCTGGGGGCTGATATTTGATACCTGGCTCCAACCCCTCCTGATGTTTGGTCTGAGAGAGGTGACCTCTTCAGGCTTCAGTTTCCTCATCTGTCAAGCAGGCTATAATAAGAACTAACTACATGAAAACACATCAAGCATTTAGAATCTTTCTGGGTATTAAATAAATGCTCAAATGTAATATGATCTCCTACTAGATTTGGAAATTTCACTTTAGATCCAATATGATGAAAGTTTTACAGGAGGACAAGAGCTTGGTTAGGAGATGAGTTTGGAGTCTACTTTAGTTAACCAGGTAACAAATGATGCTGGTGTGCATGAGAATCATGGCAGAAAGTGTGGAGAGAAATGAAGGCTGTCAGTTTTTGAGAGTATGAAATCAACAGAGGATGATAAGGTTTAGATTAGATTTAGGGGATGAAGACAGGTGTGATCTGCAGGATTTTGCTTGATCAATTGAATGGCTGTTGGTGCCACTCACTGAGTTTAAAAGGCAGCAGGAATAGGTGAATTCTGTTTTGAAGCTATTGAGTTAGAGCTGCCTATAGGACACTCAAAGAGAGCTTCCCAGTAGAGAGTTTGATATATGGCTCTGAAATAAAAGCAAAAGATCTGGAATGAAGAATGCACTCTAAACGAAAGATCAAACAACATAACAGTCAAAGGAAGGATGTATTTTGAATGGAGAACAGTTAGAATCAAAGTCTTCAGTATGTTTATATGCAGATGTGATGGCCTAGAGTTAGGAATAGGTTAGAATTAGAAGTACTATCAGTATTTCTAGGAAAGAAGTGAAAGGTGGAATTCAGAGCATAGATCTAGGTAAAAACAATAAGGCCGTTAACATAACAGGTGCAGAGAAAAAGTACATATGTTTGGATATTTGGGTAAAATTGAATTATTTTCTGATATGTATTTCCTATAGCTGCCTA
This sequence comes from Neofelis nebulosa, assembly GCF_028018385.1. Taxonomy (NCBI): domain Eukaryota; kingdom Metazoa; phylum Chordata; class Mammalia; order Carnivora; family Felidae; genus Neofelis; species Neofelis nebulosa. The sequence goes on from NC_080798.1 coordinate 37,601,675, forward strand.
ACAAATTACACAAACACAGGGGCTTCAAACAATGCCCATTTATCATCTCACATTTCTGTAGGTCAGATCTTTGAGGGGGCTCCGCTCAGGGTCTCACAAGGCAGAAATTAAGGTGTCCACCAGTGAACTCTTATCTGTAGGACCTGGGAAAGAATCTATTTCCTTATTCAAGTCGTCGACAGAATCCATTTACTTGCATTGTAGCTCTGAGATCTCTGTTTCCTTGCCAGGATGCATACTCTGTTATTAGAGGTTTCCACATCCTTCTCCCATGACCCCTTCCTTCCATCCTCAAGTCCCGGTAGTACATTAGATCCCTTTTATGCTTCTTCTCTTACATCCCCTGACCTCCTCTTCTCCCTCTGCTTTTAAGGCTCGTGGGATTACATTTAGCCTGTCCAGATAATTCAGGATTATCTCTGTAACTTAAGAGCAGGTAATTAGCAACTTCATTACATCTACAGAGTCTCATTGTCATATAAGGTAACATATTCACAGGTAACATATCATCTGCACACTCCCAGAAACTAAGACATGAAATATTTGGGAGAAACACAATTCTACCTACTAGAAATGTTTTTCTTAATTTTTTTAAAAATGTTTGTTTATTTTTGAGAGAGAGTGGGGCAGACAGAAAGGAAGACACAGAATCTGAAGCAGGATCCGGGCTCTGAGCTGTCAGCACAGAGACTCACTTGGGGCTCAAGCTCATGACCCAAGAGGTCATGAACTGAGCAGAAGTCAGACACTCAACTGACTGAGCCACCCAGGCGCCCCTACCAGAAACGTTGTTTGCTCTTCCAGTGGAGTAAGAGGAAAAATAACATAGGAGTAAATTAAGAGAGTGAGTAAAGGGTAAAGTAGGCGAAAAGTAAACAGGGAAACCATGGTTTGTTGTTGGCTTGCTTGTTTTTTCTTTTTACCCACTGGATCTAGCCATGGACTGCTTTTGGTGGCATTCGTGTTTGTAGTGTTAAACTAAAATAATTAGGGTAGTGCTTTGGTCGTCTTTCCATCTCTAAGCTATTTCTTGTAGTTTACAGTCCTCCAAAGTTTCCCTCTTTTAATATCCCTGATGATTTGGACTTAGATGTACTTTTGCACACACTGTCATTTTTCTGAAGTTGTAGTTGGTAGGAGAGATTATAGTTTTAAATCTACATCTTGAAAGGGAATTGAAATAATGTAACAATGATGCAGCATTCCAATGAGTTGAGGCAATTAAGAGAAAAAGAAAAGCTTAAATATTTGTATTAATGTAGAAATATTTTTACTTTATTATCTATAACATGATGTAGAAATAAAGTCTTATTATTTGTCAAGCATTTTAAATTATGCTTAATATTCTCAGTTCCTAATTAATTTTTCTTAAATGGTATTTGAAATCCATTAAACTGTTTAAAATGTTCCAACTTGCAAATAGGGATCAGTATTTTCTATCTTCATTAAAACTATTCATAGGATGAGCAATATTAAGTGGAAAAATTGAATTAAAAACAAAATGAAAGTGATAGTTTATTTAGAGATTGAATTCACAAAAGTTATAACAAACTTTATTTTTTGAAATTCAGTTCATTAAAAAGTATGATTAATAATTTTAATCATATAAAACCATATTAATCTCTAATCATTGTAGTCATGTTGTATCTGCATCATAATTCATGATTTTTATGTTAATGTTTTTTCTTTACATTGTGAGTTTTAATAGTTGTCCAGCCAATCATTTTGGAAGTAGGAGATGTGTTTCCCTTTCTTCTTTGCAGGAGTTAATGTGTGAACAAAAACCAACTTTATCTTCTAACAGTTTTTTCTTCTAAAATGTTTTCTCTTCTAAATAGTTTTTTAGTATGTATTCTCTAATGTATTGGTTAATAGTGCCAGCTTTAGAAAAGGAAAATGTGACCCTTTCCTCTCTGGGACTTCGGTTAAGATTTTTTGTTTTCCTTCTTTCCGTTTTGTTCTTTAGCATCTCATGAAACAAAGATCAAAGATGGATTAAAAACACATGGAAAATAATAGTGTATCTAGAAAAATATTAAGTTAAAAATTTATTTAAGATGTACCATTTTTCTGATGTATGAAGTATGGATAAACATTATAATCAATGTGTATGTTCAATAGTTTTTTTCTGAAAATACTATATTAAGTCAATTATGTGTCTTGTGCTTGGTGCCATCTTAGATTTAAAATAAAAAATCACTAAAGTCAGACAATCAGGTTTCTTAAAGCATATCATTCAATTTTGTTTAGGCTTCCTGGGAACGAAAGTAAAAGAGGTGAGGTGACCATTAGTTAATTCCCATCAAACAAGGTTTTAAATTATTATTATTTTTTTAATATTTATTTTTGAGAAAACAAGCTGGGTAGGGGCACAGAGAGGGGTACAGAGGACCTTATGCAGGTTTCAAGCTGACGGAAGAGAGCCTGATGTGGGGATCCAACTCAGGAACCATGAGATCGTGACCTGAGGCAATGTCAGACGGTCAGTCCACTGAGCCAACCGAGTTGTAAAGATTTTTATTCAAATAACATCACAATTAAGCTCTCTATTCCTTTTGCTGTTGAAAGGAAGCAAGTTGTTTTTATTTCCAAGGAGAAATTGGAAGTATGAAATTAACTCAATCAGTGCGTATTTAGTTAACCAAAAATAGTCACTTAGTGTCTTTAGTAGGACTAAGACAGACTTCTCAGGGACTTCTTCCAGTGCTTCAAATAGATCTAATTTTCCAAGGTATACAGTAGGTGAGAAATGCACACTGTGCAACTGGTGGCCACGTCACCAAAATGATTAGTGAACTCTTAGAGGACGGGAGAAGTCAACAGTCCAGGGTAACAGGCTGGGTGGAAAGAAGGGGCTCCCGGTAGACAGTAAGTTTAAGTGTCTCTAGATGATAAGATGGTAAACAGATAATGTAGCAGAGTGCATACATAACAGGGCAAGAGGTTCTGAAAAGAATTGATAAATAATGTAAGATTATGAGAAGCTGGTGTCTTTAAAGTAGAAGAGTTTCACCGTCTTTATTATGCCAGGTCACGGAAAGACAAAGGCTCTGTGGAAAAAGAATGAATTGTGCTTGTCCTTGAAGACAGAATGTTACTGTGGAACATAGAGAAGTGAAGAGAAGCAATATAATTAAATGACAAAAATAAAGCCTGGCAGGTTTTTGGATATGGAGTCAAACCCAATCTCTCTTAGAAAAATAATGGAGTGTACACACAAGATTTAATTAAAAAATCAATTACTAATAATTGAGAAGGGATTATTTTATTGCATATGTATTTTGTAGGAATTAATGCTTAGATTTTTAGGTTCACTCTCTAACATGCAAAAAACTCATGGTTTCTAATAAAATTTTAAGTGAATTCTGACTACAAATAAGAATTTTGGGTTGAGTTTATGCATCCAGATTTCCAAGAATAACCAAAGGCATCAATAGAGCTTCCTTTTGTTCTTGGCAGTTGTGTGTGTGTGTGTGTGTGTGTTGTGTGTGTTTATAGTTTGCTTTGACTTAATGTTTTCTGACATTGAGTGGTATTTCAATTGTTGAAATAAAAGACTCACATCTGTGATAAAAGTTTCTGAGAGATTCAGGAAGTCAAACAGCACTTTATTAACTAAATCACAGATTTTGTTTGTAGCTTTTGTTTCTTCCTCATTGTATTAACCAGAAGTCTTTATTCCCTCTAGAACTGTAAATCAGAGAATCTTGGGCTATAGATAGGAGCATTAAGAATATCTTGGCTGTCCTGAGCAGTAACTCAGTTCTGTGAAATTGTATCCACTGGGATCTATGGGGTGCTTGAGACAGCTTTATTTCTCAAATTTATTATATTCCTTCACAGCTTCTCTTAAAGATTTCATAAACTCACAATGAAAAGTGGTCACTTAAAATCCGACTCCGAATGTAGCAGAGGTAATCAGACTTGGCTTTTTCTGTGCCCTACATGAATAGCAAAAGCATTAACTAATGATAAAGGAACCTGTTGACCAGAGAGCAACAAACCCCAGCTAGTTCTCTTCTGCCTTGTGATGATGGTTGGGGATTTTTCTGGGTCATTTAACAAACCAACTCTGTTACTACCAACCTTAATTTTTATAGGACTATTTTTTAATTTGAAAAGAACTCGTAAGACATTTTCAAACTTTTTGCTATTTGACCTATTTGCAGGTTGTGGAAAAAAATTTATATTGTTTTATCACAGGAGCAATAGATGCTTTTCTATTAGAAAACAGTGACTCAGATTTTTATTCTCTTAAGATTTTACTGATAACTTTGTTTATGTCTTGGGGATCAAGATGTCTTTGTTTCTTTGCATTGTGTTATTAACTTCAACAGATTTAAGAACCCTAGAATGAGCTGCATTCAGTAGTTAAAAAAATACAAGTATATGGTACAGTCTGGAGCAAATCAGTGCATTTGCTCTAACAAATTTTAAATAATAAGAAAAATAAACACTTGGTACAATTGCATGCTAAAAGATCCAAGTTAAGTCCAGTGTATATTAATGTATTAATAATTAAATAACTTATTTATTTGTTTAGCAATTCCAGTATAATTAACATGCAGTGTTATATTAGTTTTAGGAGTACAACATAGTGATTTAACATTTCTATATATTACTCAGTGCTCATTAAGACAAGTGTACTTTTAATCTCCTTCGCCTAGTTCCCCCATCTTCTCACCTGCCTCCTTTTTGGTAACTACTGGTTTGTTATCTAAGAGTCTGTTTTTGTGTTTATTTATTTATTTACTTATTTATTTTTTATTTTTTATTGTCTCTTTGCTTGTTTGTTTTGTTTTTTAGATTCCATATATTAGTGCGATTACATGGTATGTATCTTTCTCTGACTTGTTTCATTTAGTACTATACTCTCTATATCCATCAATGTTGTTGCAAATGAGAAGATATTCTTTTTTTAAAATGGCTGTGTAATATTCCATTGTGTATATATACATCTTCTTTATCCATTCATCTATCAGTAAACATTTGGGTTGCTTCCATAATTTGGCTATTTAAATAATGCTGCAGTAAACATAGGGGTGCAAGTAAATGTTTTTATATTCTTTGGGTAAATAACCAGTAGTGGAATTACCAGATCATATGATAATTCTATTTTTAATTTTTGAGCAACTTCCATACTGTTTTCCACAGTGGCTGTACCGGTTTGCATTCCCATCAACAGTCCACAAGTGTTTGTTTTTTTCCGCATGCTTGCCAAGACTTACTGTTTCTTCTGTTTTTTATTTTAGCCATTTTGATAAGTATGAGATGATACCTCATGGTGGTTTTGATTTCCCTGATGATAAATGATGTTTAGTATCTTTTCATGTGTCTGTTGGCCATTTGTATGTCTTCTTTGGAGAAATGTCTCTTCATGTCTTCTACCCTTTTTTTAAATTAGATTGTTGTTTTGGGTGTTGAGTTTTAGAAGTTCTTTATATATTTTAGTTACTAACCCCTTATCTAATGAGTTATTGGCAAATATCTTTTACCATTCAGTAGGTTGTCTTCTAGTTTGGTTGTTTATTTCCTTTGCTGTGCAGAAGCTTTTTATTTTGATGTAGTCCCAATAGTTTATTTTTGCTTTTGTTTCCCTTGGAGACATACTAGAAAAATGTTGTTAATGGCCAGTGTAGGAGACATTACTCCCTGTACTCTCTTCTAGGAATTTTATAGTTTGAGATCTCGCATTTAGGCCTTCAATCTACTTTGAGTTCATTTTTGTGTATGGTGTAAGAAAGTGGCCCAGTTTCATTCTTTTGCACGTAACTGTCCAGTGTTCTCAACACCATTTGTTGAAGGCACTCTTTTCCAATTATTTATTCTTGCCTCCTTTGTTGTAGATTAATTGACCATATAGTTGTGAATTTATTTCTGGGCTCTCTATTCTGTTCTAATGATCTATGTGTCTATTTTTCTGCAAGTATCATACTGTTTTAAGTACTGTAACTTTGTAGTATATCTTGAAATGGGATTGTGATAACTCTAGTTATATTCTTCATTTTCCAGATTTCTTTGGTTATCTGGAGTCTTTGGTGGTTTCATACAAATTTTATTATTATTCTAGTTTTTATGAAAGATGATATTGATGTTTTGGTATGGGTTGCATTGAATATGTAGATTGTTTTGGGTAATAAGGACATTTTAGTTGTATTTGTTCTCCCAATCTATAAGCATGGATGCCTTTCCATTTGTGTCATCTTTAATTTCTTTCATCAGTGTTTTATAGTTTTCAGAGTACAGGTCTTTCACCTCCTTGGTTAAGTTACTTCCTAGATAAAAAAAAAAAATCTTCTAAAAATTATTTGATTTCAAACGTGCAATTACAAAACTTATCCAAAGAAAGCAAATGTATGGGGCACCTGGGTGGCTGAGTCAGTTAAGTGCTGGACTTCGGCTCATGTCATGATCTTGAGGTTTGTGAGTTCGAGCTCCGCATTGGGCTCTGTGCTGACAGCTCAGAGCCTGGAACCTGCTTCGGATTCTGTGTCTCCCCCTCCATCTGCCCCTCACCCACTTGTGCTCTGTCTATCTCTATCAAAAATAAATAAACATAAAAAAATTTAAAAAAACAAAAAACAAATGTAGTATTAATACTAGGATGTCTAGTATGAAAGAGTGTGTCATTATCCATCCAAAATAGTGAACCATGGTAACTCACGCTCCAAAGATATTTTACATTTTCAAAGGAAATGCAGCAAAATTTGGTATCTTTGTGATACTGTGTGGACTACTAGCTTGGAAGAGTTATTTGCTTCAGCATTAAATCAGGTTACATTACTTTAATGACATCATATCCTTAACAGTTTAGATTTTTCATTGTAGTGCCAATAAAAATAAAATGTCAAAAGTCTTTGTGGAACCCTTAATAAGGTCAATAATGTCTGATTTGGTTTCAAGATTTGAGAAGTTATGCGGGGCCTCAGGCATAATATGTCATCAGAAATTGTGTTTTTCAAAAGTGAAATGAAATGGGGCGCCTGGGTGGCTTAGTCACTTAAGTTGTTCTACTCTTGAGTTCAGCTTGGGTCACATGATCTCACAGTTGGTGAGTTCGAGCCTCATGTCAAGCTCTGTACTGACAGCAAAGAACCTGCTTGGAATTCGTTCTCCCTCTCTGTCTACCCCTCCCCCACTTCTATGCTTGCTTGCACATGTATGCTCTCTCTCTCAAAAATAAATAAACGTTAAAAATGAAAGTGAAATGATTATTTCCAATTTGTATTTATTAACCTTTTTTAAATGACTATTAGGTTTTTAGACTAAAAATGTTTATTATGTAGTCTGGACTTTCATACTTTATTAATGATTCTGTTAAGTATTTGTTTTGGCCTGGAGTAAGATGAAAAAAATATTGAAACTCTAAGCATGTTGTGAAACCAGAAAGTTTTAGAAGTTCTTGTATATGAAAAATCTTTATATAATTTTTGCAGATTTTATCAACTTTTAAAAATAAAACATTTAAAAATAAATTTTATTAGCTGAGCTTTTTAAAAAATAAAGATGTTTTTTTCTAGTCTTACTTTACTATGGGTTTTTTTGCTACTAGATACTGAGTTACAAAATGATTGTTTCATTTCATTTTTGGCCTTAACCTCCCTTTACCCCCAACCCCCTTTATTTAGATTTTATTTTTATAAGCAGTTTTAGGTTCAGAGCAAAATTCATCAGAAAGTACAAAGATCCCATATTATCCTGGGCCCACACTTGCACAACTTCCTTCAAGATCAACATCCCAGAGTGTTATATTTGTTACAGTTGATGAACCTGTGTTGACACATCTTTATTACTCAAAGGGCATAGATTACATTGGAGTTCACTCGTGGTGTTGTACCTTATATGCTTTTGACAAATGTATACTGACACGTATGCACCATTATAGCATCATAGAGGTTTTTTTTTTTCCCCTCCACTATTCTAAAAATCCCCTATGCCCTACCTATGAGGAATAAGAGGCACCTATTTTGAATAGGTGCTTCCTTCTTAGCAACCACTAAACACTTTCCTGTCTCTGTAGTTTTTCATTTGCCAGAATGTCATATAGTTGGAAAGAGTATATAGTATTTTCAGACTGGCACATAATAATAGGCATTTCAGTTTCCTCCATGTCTTTACGTGCCTTGATACCTCCTTTTCTTTCTCTTTCTTCCTTTCTTTCTCTTTCTTTCTTTCTTTCTTTCTTTCTTTCTTTCTTTCTTTCTTTCTTTCTTTCTTTCTTTCTCTCTCTCTCTCTCTCTCTCTCTCTCTCTCTCTCTCTCTCTCTCTCTCTCTCTCCACCTCCTCCTCCTCCTCCTCTTCCTCTTCCTTCTTCTTCTCCCTGGTTCACAAAATAATACTCCATTGTCTGGATATGCCAGAGTTTGTTTATCCATCCAACTAATAAAAGACATCTTGATTGCTTACAAGTATTGGCAGTTAGGAATAAAACTGTTATAAACATTCACTTGCAGGTTTATATTTAGATTCAAGTTTTTAACTCCTTTGGTTAAGTACTAAGGGGATTGACTGCTAGATCTTATGGCGTAATTATGCGTAGTTTTATAAGAAACTAGTAAAATGTTTTTCAAGATATCTATACCATTTGCATTCCTACAACCAGTATATAGGAGTTCATTGCTACAAATTGTCACCAGGACCTGCTGTTGTCAGTATTTTGGATTTGGCCATTCTAATAGGGGTATAGTGGTATACCATTGTTTTAATTTGTATTTCCCTAATGATAACATGAAGTCAAATGTCTTTTCATGTGTTTATTTGATATCTGTATATCTTCTTTGGTAAAGTACCTTTTTTCCCCCAGGTTATTTGCACATTTTAAAATCAGTTTTGTCTTTTTATTACTGAGTTTTAAGGGTTATTTGTATAATTTGGATACTAGTTGTTAATCAAATACTGTCTTTTGCACATAAATTCTCCCCGTCTGTGGCTTGCCTTCTCGTTCTCTTGACATTGCTTTTTGTAGAACAAAAGTTTTTAATTTTAATGAAGTCCAACTTACCAGTTACTTACTTCATGCAATTAGTGTTGCATCTCAAAAGTTATTCTTATATGCAAGGTCACTTAGATTTTCTCCTGTCTTATCTTCTAGGGATTTTATAGTTTTGAATTTCACAGTTAGGTCTGTGGTCCATTTTGGTTCAATTTTATGAAAGGTGTAAGGTCTATGTCTCTATACATTATTTTGCCTGTAGAGATCTATTTGTTCAGCACCATTTGTTGAAAAGAGTATCTTTTCTCCATTGTTGCCTTTGTTCCTTTCCCAAAAATCATTTGATACAGTTATGTGCAGTTCATCCTTGGATCTCTGTTTTTTTCCATTGATCTTTGTCTATTCTTTCACAAATACCACATTATCTTGAGTGCTAGAAGTGTCTAGAAAGTCTTAAATTCAGTCCTTTGAGTTGGTTCTTCTTCTGTAGTATGTGCTGTCTCTTCCATTTTTTTTTTTTTTTGCCTCTCCATATAAACTTTAGAATCAATTTGTAGATATCCACAATAACTTGATAGCTTTTGACTGGGATTTTGTTGATTCTAAAGATGAAGCTGGGAAGAACTGAAATCCTGATGATATTGAGTCCTCCTTTTCATGAAAATTGGATCTCTTCCTATTTATTTAGTTCTTCCTTGATACCTTTTATCAGAGTTTTATAGTTTGTGTCATTTAGATCACATATATATATGATATATATTTAAATTTATATCTGTATTTTATTTTTTGGATGCTACTAATGTAAATGATATTGTGTTTTTACTTTCTAATTGACTTGATCATTGCTGGTATGTAGAAAAATGATTGACTTATGTATACCAATCTTGTATCCTGAAATTTTGGTATAATTGCTTATTAGTTCTAGGAATGTTTTTTGTTGAAATTTCAGATTATCTACATAGACAATCACATTATCTACAAAGATAGTTGTATTTATTCCTTCTCAATGTGTATACCTTCAATTTCCTCTTTTTAGTGCATTATCTAAAACTTTCCATGTAACATTGAGAAAGGAATGATGAGAAGGGATGTAATTGTCTTGTTCTTGGTAACACATGGTTTTTTAAACAAATTATTTGTTAGATTTTTTCTGAGTGGTGAATTACATTGATTAGTTTTCAAAGGCTGAGCCTAGAATATACCTGAATGTGAATAAATATATATGTATAATATACATCATACAATATAATTATATATAATTATACGTGTAATAAATGTACATAATATAATTATATATATGTATAAATTCAGAATCTCCCCAAACAATAGAACATATTTAATATGTGGATACTTTATAAGGAGATTCCATTTAGATTTAATCAACTTTCTGCTTTGAGTTTTAAGTTTCACATTTAGATATTTATACATTTGTATTTTGATAAAAAAAAAAATGTTACCTCACAAACGCAGTCCACCTTAACATGAACCAAGGCTTAGTCTTCAGTTTAACAAATATGTCATCCAGTCCTAAATGAGATTACATGAATATTGACAGGTTTGTACAAAATAATTTAGATTTCCATTACCCAAAGATTGAAGAATCAGGTGGCTAGAGACTTAAAGGTTTAGATTTGGGGGCTTAAATTTAGAACATCATGCACTGGCAACCTAGTAGCATTGTGTATGATTTTGCTCAACTGGAAAACAATAAAATTTTGAGATTTTTCCTTCCATTAATTCTCTAGAAAATTTTAAATGATAAAAAGTACCAATCCTATTGGCTGGCACTAGAAAACAATACATGTTGTCCATTTTAAGAAAGAGTTACGTTCCTCTTTTTTCATCCTTTTTTCCGTTGTAACTGATGTCTAATTTACAGAAATTTGTGATGTTTAGCTTTCTATTTGATAACCTGCTGTGTTGAAAACTTTAAAATATGTTCTATGCATACCAATGATAATCTGCCTCATTAAGATTTTATTGTGCTTTTCAGTAACCTGGAAATACTATTTTGGGAAAACTCTTAGGGACACTCACTACTGTTCCTACTTCATTAATTATATAGTATGAATTTGAAATGGGATACAGTAGATTTTGGCTGTATAAAGTAGAATTTAAGTTATTTACAAACATGGTCTCACTAGTTTACAAACAGAACAAAATTACTAAAGTTGGAGGAACACTAAAACCCCATCCTCACTTATGGTGACATTAAATCTGGTATTTTATCCACTATATCTGGCTGTCGCTCTTTTGATGTACTTCAAATGTTTATTTGTTTGGACTTAAAATATACATAACCCCTAATCTCATCCTACTGTTGACAGAGCCTCTGCTAATTTTGGACTCTTGGTTCATTTGGTGTAATTGTCATAAAACTCGCACCGAATAGTCAAGAAAGATGAAGAGTCTATTTCATTAACCACATATTCATGGAGTTTTCACTGCTTTGGCATAAATTACATAAGTAACTTTTTCCCCCAAATGTGAGGTGACCTAGATCTCAATACTTTGTTTAAATTGCAAAATGTGACATATATACAGAAAGCTAGATTATTGTAAAAGGTGGAAGAAATTGTATACATATTGTCAAATGTATCTCAATGAAAATTGAATCAAATTGCTTTCTTACCAGCAGAGAATGGAAGTGCCAATGTCTTAAAAAATTTGCATACTGCTTGACACAAATTTCACTTCTAGGAATTTATCTTGGAGAAATGAGCATAGGTGTGTTCTGTTTTAGGATGTTCTTTGTTTTATATAGAAGTTGTAAAAAATGAATCAGCCTAACTGTCCAAATGTATGGCATTATCAAAATAAGTTGATATATCCATAAAATGTAATATTATGTATGTCATCAAAATAATATTTCCAGAGGTGTTTTAATTCTGACATAGAAGTTATTCATTCAATACCGTTTGAATTAACACAAACTAAATATATTTCCCATTTGTGATTTTATTGTTTCTTTCCTTAAAACATGCTCAATACTATTTGAATAAATTCAGGATCATTAATGCAGAAGCTATGGAAGAGGAAAAATATGAATTTTTTTTGCATGACAATTATAATTTAAAGCCAAACAGTATGATGGTGTAATTGCCTTACTTCAGATTGTTGGCAGACACAGGTCTAGAACCCACTTATATATTTGTGATTTCAGCAAAATAGTATCTCTTTTCAAGTCCAGAATTAAGGAGCACAAGATCCTTTCAACTGTAGCAAAACTATAGACCACCAAAATTAGAGGCTATCTATATGTAAACAATGGTCTAATTCCTCTTGGCAATGAGCTGATGAAAAAGATTTTGTTTAATCCGTAATTTGTTTAGTATTCCTGAGCACCCTGTTTGTCTTTCCCAATTGAGGGGGAGAAGTTAAGTCCTATTTTGGACATCTTTATTAATCAAGCAAAACTGGAGAACAGATGTGGGATTCTTTAGCTGTTAGAGGAATAGACAGAAGGAGAGCCATAATTTTTAGTCTTGTCACTTTAAATGATGCCCATGAGACATGGCATCAGAGACAGAACCACTGAGATGCAGTATCCAAATGGCAACAGTATATTCTAAAGGAAAAGTAAAAAAGTTGTTCTTCTTTGCTGATGTGCATTCATTATGTAATAAGGTACATGCATATTGCTGTTGGTTGTTGACTGGAAGCCAAAGGAATCATAGTTGGTTACAAGTTCTTCAGGTTTTCTGTTCACATGGAAGGTGCAGGAGACGTAATTTAATTAAAGAAAGCTACCCCCTTATATATTTTTGAACAACTAGCCTTATTCACATATGGACTTAGAGTTTTGAGGGTCAGGACTAACTGCCTTTCACAGCACATTTAAAGTATATGGTATATTGATTCTTCAGTTATCACATTTTGCTTTGTTTTTTAGTAATAATTTTTAACCAATTGCCTTATAAGAATAATTGTTGTTAATATAGCAACCTTAGGGGCACCAGAGTGGTTCAGTTAGTTGAACGTCTGACTCTTGAATTTGGCTAAGGTCATGATCTCACAGTTCTGAGATCATCCCCTGTGTTGGGCTCTGTCCTGACAGTATGAGGCCTATTTGAGATTCTCTCTTTGTCTCTATCTGCCCTGCCCCCATTTGTACATGATGTCTTTCTCTCTCAAAATAAACAAACATAGAAAAAGAAAAAAAAAAAACATAGCGGGAAAACTCTGTTTTTCCCCACTGAGGATATTAGCTGTGGGTCTTTTGTATATGGCTTTTATGATCTTGAGGTAATGTTCCTTCTGTCCCTACTTTCTTGAGGGCTTTTAACAAGAGATGATGCTATATTTTGTCAGATGCTTCCTCTGCATCTGTTGAGAGGATCATGTGGTTCTTAATCCTTTCTTTTATTCATGTGATGTATTACATTAATTGATTTGTAGATATTGAACCAGCCCTGCAATCTCAGGAATAAATCCCACTTGATTGTGGCAAATCATTTTTTTAATGTATTGCTGAATCCAGTTTGCTAGTATCTTGTTGAGAATTTTTTCATCTATGTCCATCAGGGAGATTTGTCTATAGTTCCTTTTTAGTGGGGTCTTTGGTTTTGGAATCCCCCTTAGATCAGGAACATGGCAAGGATGTCCACTCTCATTGCTATTATTCAACATGGTGTTGGAAGTCCTAGACTCAGCAGTCAGATAACAAAAAGAAATAAAAGGCATCCACATCTGCAAGGAAGAAGTCAAACTCTGCGCTCTTTGCAGATGACATGATACTCTATGTAGAAAACCCAAAAGACTCCACCAAAAAACTGCTAGAACTGATACGTGAATTGAGCAAAGTCGCAGGATATAAAATCAATGTACAGAAATAGTTTGCATTTTTATACACCAATGATGAAGTAGCAGAAAGAGAAATCAATGAATCAATCCCATTTACAATTACACCAAAAACCGTAAAATATGTAGGAATAAATGTTACCAAAGAGGTGAAAAACCTTTACACTGAAAACTATAGAGAGCTTATGAAAGAAATTGAAGAAGACACACAAAAAAAGGAAAAATATTCCCTGGTCATGGATTAGGCACTCTTCACAGAGCTAGAACAAACAATCCCAAAATTTGTATGGAACCAGAAAAGACACCAGATATCCAAACTACTTTTGAAAAAGAAAATCACAGCTGGAGGCCTCACAATCTGGACTTCAAGCTGTATTACAAAGCTGTAAGCATCAAGACAGTATGGTACTGTCACAGAAACAGACACTCAGATCAATGGAACAGAATAGAGAACCCAGAAATGGACCCATAAGTGTATGGCCAACTAATATTTGACAAACCAGGGAAGAATATCCAGTGGAAAAAGGCTCTTCAACAAATGGTGTTGGGAAAACTGGACAGCAACATGCAGAAGAATGAACCTGGACCACTTTCTTACAGCACACACAAAAATAAATTCAAAATGGATGAAAGACTTAAATGTAAGACAGGAAGTCATCAAAATCCTGCAGAAGGAAAACAGGCAACAACCTCTTTGACCTTGGCCGCAGCAACTCCTTACCTGACATGTCTCCAGAGGCAAGGGAAATAAAAGCAAAAATGAACTCTTGGGACCTCATCAAGATAAAAAATTTCTGCACAGTGAGGGAAACAATCAGCAAAAGTAATAGGTAACAGACTGGGAGAAGATATTTGGAAATGACACATCGGATAATGGGTTAGTATCCAAAATGTATATAAAGAACTTAAACTCAACACCCCAAACACAAATAATCCAGTGAAGAAATGGGCAAAAGATATGAATAGATGCTATTTCAAAGAAGACATCCAAATGGCTAACAGACACCTGAAAAGATCACTCCTCACCAGGGAAATACAAATCAAAATCACAATGAAATACCACCTCACACGTGTCAGAATGGCTAACATTAATACCTCTGGAAACAACAGATGTTGGTAAGCATGGAGAGAAAGGGGACTGTTACACTGTGGGTGGGAATGCAAACTGGTGCAGCCACTCTGGAAAACAGTATACAAAAATGCTGACTTGAAGGGGCACATGTACCCCAATATTTATAGCAGCACTATCAACAGTAGTCAATGTATAGAAAGATCCCAAATGCCCATTGACTGATGAATGAATAAAGAAGATATGGTGTATTTTTACAATGGAATATTACTCCAAAAGAATGAAATCTTGCCATTTGCAGCAAACTGGATGGAACTAGAGTGTATTAATTTAAGCAAATATGTCAATCAGAGACAAATATCTTAAGATTCACTCATATGTGGAATTTAAGAAACAAAAGAGATGTACATAGAGGAAGGGAAAAAATAAGATAAAAACAGGGAAACAAACTATAAGAGACTAGTAACTACAGAGAACAAGCTGAAGGTTGCTGGTGGGGTGTTGGGTGGGGGGATGAGCTAAAAGGGTGATAATCTCATTTTTATTAAATGTAAGTTCTTGCCCCTGGTAGTTAACTATATCACGTCCATATCCTAAACCAACATATATTGAGCACTCATGAATTAGCAATATATTAAGTGATATTTTATTTGGAAGTATGTATTAAAGTTTTAAATGATATGTTTATGCTTTTGTAATTCTAAGTCAGGACAGTAATTCAAAGTCAAAATATTCTTTTTAATTCTCATTATATTTCTAGAGTCTATTTAGCTGTATTATAAAATTGTTTGCTTTGACTTAATTTTTTTCCCAAAACTATTAGTGCAAATCTGAAATAGTTATAACATAAAAGTTCTGTGTGGCTCACACAATGCTAGAGTCCTGGGATTTTATGAGAATAAGACATTTTTCCTATTCGCTTAGGTTTTTGATCTAGTCAAAACTAGACTGCCAAAAAAAAAAAAAAAAAAAGACTCCCAGGGAATTTTGAGGGGATTTTGATTTTATAATAGTTTTTCCAAATATAATCCCACGTTTATCAAATTTGAACAGAAGGGTTAATGATCTATTGATGGCCTCTCAATGTCCATATGAAATATCCCAAAGATTTTACTTTCTCTCTACAATAGTAATCGTGTTACTGGATTAAAATTAGTAGGAAGTATTCTTTACTCTTTGGGGAGAAATGAAAATAAAAAATTATATGTAAGCCATAGTCAAATCTAATAGGATTTTTAACTTGAGTTTAGCAACAGAAACAGCAGCAAATGCACTAGGTCTTTTCCATGTAGTGGGTATCATTTGCCTTAAAACTTTTGGCCAATATGTTACCGGAAATATATTTCAAAAACATATTATGCAAATATACCTATGTTATATAATAAAATATGTGATAGAAAAAGTGAAAAATAACAGAAGAAAAAATGTAATTATCTCTTAATTCCCTATGTAAACAGACACTAATTAATAGATGGATAACTTAAATAATTACCTTATAATTGCTTATTTTAATATACTGTATGTATCAATGTGAATGTCTTATTTTTTACTATAGAGTATAATATTCTTTAACCACATTACAGTGATGATTTATATATCAGTAAAGACAAAGCAAAACTATTTCAAGAGTTTCGTGCATGATCAAGTATTTTTGTGAGCTTTACTGTTAACATTACCATTTTCTCATAGTTGAAACTAAAGCACAGAGTAATAATTTTAGGTCTATTTAAAAATACAGAGTATTTCTAAAATGTGTGTAGAAGGTTAGGGTTAGCAGGAATGTGTTTGTGGGATACCTTTGGAACATACTTAGGTTTATTTCACTGAAAAGGATAGTTTTTTTGTGTGTGACATACAATATTTTCTTGGGGTGGAGAATTATAGAACACCTTGAAAAGAAGGCAGTGCTTGCTAGGGTACATGGCTGGCTCAGTTGGTAGAGTATGTGACTGTTGATCTCACATACTGTTGATCTCAGTTGTAGAGTATGTGAGTCATGAGTTTGAGCCACACATTGGGTGTAGAGACCACTTAATAAATAAAGATTTTTTTTCTTACAGATGTAGTTCTTTTGAAGAACAGAAACTAAATTTAAGAGCCAGTTATGAATGTTGATCATAGAGAGAATTACCGTAATCAAGTCAAGACACCACCATAGAAAAATAAAAGATGGGACGGTGCTCAAAATTACTGCTCTTGGTTATAAGGCAGATTTTTTTCCCCGCAGCAACTCTACATAGAATAAAGCAAGCCAGAGGAGCAGAAATTTTCGTTTACTATGCTTTATATGTGCTCATAGTAACAGTACTGATAGCTAACCTTTGACTATTTTATATGATACTGCCCACATCTGCATGAATTAGCTCATTGTAGCCTGATAAGACCCTATGAAATAACAAATAGTATTTTTGTTTGCATAATAATATGTGTATATATGTGTGCATGTGTATGTATACGTAACAATAGAAGTAATCTCTCTCATTTCCAAGCTAGTGCTCAAATTATTTCAACTTTATACCCTTCACAACTTTGTAGCTATACTGTTACTTGCTTATCCTTTCTTGAATTTACCTCTTATGTTCATGTATTAGCACATTTAGTTGCTGGATTATTGCCACTAGCTCTTTGTTTTCCTTTCTCTCTATCCCGCTCTTCCTGCCCCCCCCCCCATTGTTTTTTGTTACTTTAATTGTAAATAGGTAAGATAGTGTACAAAAATAAAAATAAAAAATTGAAGGAATATGCAATGAAAAGTAAATCTTCACCTCACACCTACCTTTCACCTGCATTTACCATTTTCAGGATGTCTCATAGTTGCCAGTTCTTCAAAAGCTAATGTATTGTCATTAAGTGGAGCAAAAGAAATTGGCTGAGAGTTTATTGCAGTCTTTGACAAGAATGTGAAGCACATCTAAGCCCAGAGAGGAAGTGAAAGACTCACTATTTGAACCGGGGTCCTTCTGAATTTTTACACCATTAATGCTACATGACCCTCAACCTGATTTCTATTACAAACTTCTGAAAAACCTGTGAAAAGAAAAGCCTCAATAAAAGAACATATTCAAAATGTACATCATTATTCTAAAATAGTTTGTTTTATTAATCATTCAAATTCTAGCGTGTGGGGATCAAGTTATTAGTATAAATGATACTCTATTTAAAATTTGGAGGCACAGGAGCACACACTCTGTACCTTCTCCTCTGTTGTAGAGAACTGTGATGTGCTTTAAATCTTGTCAAAACATATTGTATTTACCAGTAAGTTAAGTACATTTATGTTTCTCTTTTATGAGACTGAAGTCATGACCTATGTTTCTCTTTTATACAGTAAATCCCAAAATGTTGAAAATTAGAAAAAGAATTTACCAAAAAAAAAAAAAAAGGTGGAGGAGAGAGGGAGAAAATAAATTCCCAGAATTCTTCTACTCAGAGAAAACCACTCTTGTTTTTTTTGACATTTTGTGTTATTTATATGCATATATTTTACATATTGATATGAATGTCTGGCATATTTATAGATACATTTATTACAGCATCATGCTATTTTTACTTTTTATTTTTTTTATTTTTATTTAAAACAAATTTTTAATGTTTATTTTGAGAGACAGAGTGGGAGCAGGGGAGGGTCAGAGAGACAGGGAGACACAGGATGTGAAGCAGTTCCGGGCTCCTAGGTGTCAGCACCCAGCCTGATGCAGGCCTTGAACTCAATGGATCATGAGATCATGACCTGAGCCAAAGTCAGACGCTTGACCAAGCGAGCCACCCAGGCACCTTGGACATTATGCTGTTTTTAAAACTTTGTAGTGTATACTTACTCACCTGTCCATTTATTTTAAAGGTCTGTTCCATTCACTAACTATAGATACTCATATTTATTTTAATGACTGCACTAATCTATTGTATGAATTAGATTTAAATATAAGCATTTAAGTGCATAATTTAGTTTGGCCTGGAATTTTCCTTTAATTTATTTTTAAATATTTATTTTGAAAGGTAGAGGAGAGGGAGGTAGGGAAGGAAAGCATGCACAGGGGATTGGCAGAAAGAGAGGGAGAGAAAGAATCCCAAGTAGACTCTGCATTGCCAGTGCAGTTCCCAACACAGGGTTGGATCTCAAAAACCATAAGATCATAACCTGAGCTGAAATCAAGATTTGGACATTTAACTGACTAAGCCATCCAGGTACCCCTGGAATTTTACTTTTAAATGTTGATATTTTCTGTCCTTGTGTTCAAAGATACAATAGCTTCATAAAAGGGACTGAGTAATATTTTCTCTTTATTTCCTTGTCTACATGGCTTAAGGTTTGTTTTTTGTTTTTTTTTCTCATTACGGTGTATATAACCCTTTTGGTACTAGGCAAAATGGAGTAAGTTTTAATAGCCTATTTTTCTACTGATTATTAGTAAAATTGCTGGACAAAATACAGCTACTTAAGAATTCTAAAACAGGGGAGCCTAGGTAGCTCAGTCGGTTAAGCATCTGACTTCAGGTCAGGTCATGATGTCACAGGTTCATGAGTTTGAGCCCCGCGTCAGGTTCTGTGCTGACAGCTCAGAACCTGGAGCCTATCTCAGATTCTGTGTCTCCCTCTCTCTCTGCCACTCCTCCGCTCACACTCTGTCTCTCTCTCTCAAAAATAAACAAACATTAAAAACACAACAACAAAAGAATTCTGCAACAGGTATATTTGGGGAGAAGGCCAAAATTTGGACAAGGGACATGTACAGAGAAAATTTCCCTCTTCTTATTAGGTATTTGTATCAACACTTTTTTAGAGGTTGAACAGCAGAACCAGGGCCTGTTAGGCAACATGGACATCAATAATTGTGAAAGACATGTCCATATTTACTGCCAGAGGGCTAGGGAAATGGGCCCCTGAAAGTTGGAGAATGTGAAGGAAATCTCCATTTTTCTTTCTTTTTATCCCTGTCTCATGCCTCCTACCTATGCCCTGAAGAGAGACCCCAACCCACAGGCAGCAGACAACTGAAACTCCAAAAGAAAACCCATCTTTCTGGCCAGAAACACTGGCAGAAAGGCCCCTGTGGACTGAAGTATGTCAAAAGATTCATCATTTCTCTCTATTTTGTCTCATAGAATTGATACAAGTGTGGGTCTTCTTTGTCAAGTTAGAAATGTAGCAGCAGTACCTAGTATGAGAAATCCTAGACAATTCAATAAAATAATAATGAAATAATAGAGATTGAAAAGTAAAAATTAAAACTGTCAATGTACAGAAGACATGACATTTTACATAGGATATCTTAAGGAATCTATGGAAAAAAATTATCAATAGTAAGGTTATCAAGTTTTATTTCTTTATGCTAGCACAGAACACATGAAAAAATTATCTGTAAAGTAATATTTATGATAGTACCAAAGATATATGAAATATATTTGAATCTAATAAAGCATATGCATGATTCTATGCTCAAAAGTAGAAAACAGTGAAGCTTAGAGAACTTTTTATCAGGGAAATGATCACACTTCCTGAAAAGTCTCTGCTAAATACAGAAAATAGAATTGATATTTTTCGTTGTTGTTTTTCTTTTTTTTTTTTAATCTGTGGCAGTAATTCAGCATCAGTGCAGATGCTTCAGACCTCCTAATTTCATTCTCCTTCATATTAGCATATATGAACATCTTGACACTTAATGCCTGTGCCTGAAAATACTGACCTTTCAATCCTGTTGTGGTTCCTAAAACTGTATTGCTGTGACTCTGTTTCTGTCTGATCTTGCTTTCAGTCATTACTACCTCGGCTGTGTAGCTTTGCTGGCCCATTGGCCAGCCTATTCCTATCTCCTAAGGTATTCCATACTTCTTTGTACCTTGAATTATAAATTGTTTAGCACTGATCAACTCTTTAGAAAATTTAGACCCTTTAGAAAATTTACATCTATTTTGTTTAATTCTTCCAGAAAATATTTTGTACATTGACACACCCTTTTTTGTTTCGTGTGATTACCTCTGGGTTTCCATTTTATTTCCTTACATCTTTGTTCATATTGTTCAAGAGAAACTGCATGAGACATTTGTTAAAGATGGCAAGGAAGGCATGGTTCTAGACTAGTGCCGTTGAGAGAGATTGAACTCAATTTTGCTAAAGCTAAAAACAAGATTTTTAAAACTTGGAGGAGCTAGTGGAAAAGTACAGGAGGATATTAAGGAGAAGGTTGGTCACTATGTTGAGGCAAATATGTATGCCCATTGATGCTTATTGAAGTTAGACTTCTGTCCTTCCATAGAGAATGGGAGATAGGAATGGCTTATTTCTTGATAATTACATTTCAAAGGTGGTGGCTACTGTGTCCTAGAGACTTTCCTGGATTGTAGAAGATTTACATCTCAAGGGGGCAGAGAAACAGCTTACAAGTTTAAGTTTTCTAAAGCAAAGTTCTAAGAAAAGGGAGGTCGGAGGATATAATCAGAAAGATACCTGTCTGAAGTTTAGTAAAGTTGGGGGGAACATTAAGACCATTTTGGTAAATATCAAAGCTAAATGAATACACATAAATAATAAAATAGTATTTCATGCACTATGGTTAAGTGTGCAGATGATGCATATTTTAAAATCTTTGTCATATAGCTTTCTTCTTTTGTCTAATCTTAACTTTGACCAAAAATGGAATCAATAAAAAATAGTGTCCTTTGTAAGAAATATATCTTTATCTTTCAATTAATCTGTTAGAATATGGTTTGATTTTTACACAAAATATTTCAATTAAATAATCACAAATGCCTTCAGTTTGTGATATTTTAGGAGTTTAGTCCTCTTTCTCTTCTTTGATAAAGTGCCATATATTCTTCTTAAGAGTTCGTCTCTAAATCCTTCAGTGAAATAATCAAAGTTATGAAGAGCTTTGCACCTAAAATCCTATTTCCTGTGTCCTGTCAAAGATCTTTAATCTCTTTTTATGCATGTAGTCTTGGGCACATACATTGGTGAGGAATGGCTGCCTTATATGGTAATTCTGTGTCTAACATTTAAGGAACTGTCCAGTTTATTTCCAGAGTGAGTTCACCATTTTATTTTCCATTCTGACCAGTCAAGTGTACTGATTCCAATTTCTCCCCATTCTCACCAACGTTTGTTCATGTTTGTGGTTTTTTTATTAGAGATACCAGGTGGGTGTGGTGTGTTACCACATTTTGATTTTCAGTGACCTAATGGCTAATAATGTTGGTCATCTTTTTCTGTGCTTCTTGGCCATTTGTATATAGTCTTTGAAGAAAGGTCTCTTTCTAATCCTTGCTCATTGTTTAATTTAGGTAATTGTTTTATTTTTGAGTTGTGAAAGTTCTTTATTCTGGATACTAGATCTTATCACATATGTAATTTTTCAAATATTTTCTCCATTATGTGTTTTTTTTTTTTTTTCATTTTCTTGCTAGTGGTACTTAAGAACAAAAGTTTTAATTTTGATCAAGTACAAATTACCCGTTTATTATTTTCGGTGGCTTGCCCTTCTGGTGTCATATCTAAGAATTCACATCTAATCTGAATTCATCAAGATTTACATCTATGTCAGGGGCGCCTGGGTGGCGCAGTCGGTTAAGCGTCCGACTTCAGCCAGGTCACCATCTCGCGGTCCGTGAGTTCGAGCCCCGCGTCGGGCTCTGGGCTAATGGCTCGGAGCCTGGAGCCTGTTTCCGATTCTGTGTCTCCCTCTCTCTCTGCCCCTCCCCCGTTCATGCTCTGTCTCTCTCTGTCCCAAAAATAAATAAAAAACGTTGAAAAAAAATTAAAAAAAAAAAAAGATTTACATCTGTCTTATGCCAAAATATTTATAATTTTATTTATTTCTTTTAGGTCTTTGTTCAACATAGGTAGTTTTTTGTATGTGTGAATTAACTACCCAATTTTATTCTTTTCCCTGTGGGTATCCAGTTATTCCAGATCATTTGTTGAAATAACCATTAATTTCTCATTGAATGGTCTTGGCACCTTTGTCAAACAGGATGTAACCATGAATATGAGGCTTTATATCTGGACTCTAAATTATATTCCATAGATGTATATGTCTGTTGTTACGACAGTATTGCATTGTATATATTACTGTAACTTTTTTAGTAACTCTTGATATCAAAAAGTCTACATTCTCCATGTTTGTAATTGTTTTAAAAGATTGTTTTAGTTATTCCAGGTTCCTTGTATTAATTTTTCCTATGAATTCTATGATCAATTTATCAATTTTTACCAAAAAAAATGAGTTAAAATCCTGGTAAGAATTACTTTTAATGGGTAGATCAATCTGGGGAATATTTCATCTTCGCAGCATTACATCTTGTAATTCATAAATAGGGAATACTTTTTATTTAGCTCTTCTTTAATTTCTTTTTTTTCTTTTAAAATGTTTATTTTGCGGTTTTAAGTGTCCATTTCTTGCATCTCTTCTGTTAAGCTTATTCCTAAATATTTTTGTTATTCTAAGTGGAATTGTTGTCTTAATTTTATTTTGGGATTCTTCATTGCTGGTGAATAGAAATAAATTTGAATTTTGGTATACTGATCATGTTTCCTTCAACCTTGATGAATTTGTTAATTAGTTCTTGTAGGTTTGTACGCTTGTGTGTGTGTGTGTGTATGTGTGTTTATGTGTTTTTATGTGTCTGTGTTCGTAAAACTTTTCTAGATGCAAGACACTGTCACCTGCAAATAGAAATATTTTTACTTCTTCCAATTCAGTCTGCATACCTTAGTTTATTTTAGTTGTCTCACTGCCATGGCTAGAGTGTCTAGTACACTATTGAATAAAAGTAGGGATTATGAACATTCTTGTCTTGCTCCTAATCTTTGCAGGAAAGGTTTCAGTCATTCAACTTACAGTATGATTTTACCTGTGAGTTTTTGTAGATGTGTTTGCCATGTTGAGGAATATTTTTCTAGTTTGTTGATTGTTTATCACAAAATTGTTGGATTTTATCAAATTTTTTTTTGCATCTATTTCAGTGAGCGTGTATTTTTGTTCTTTATTCAATCAGTACAATACATTGGACTAGTTGATTTCTCTATGTAGAGCAAGTCTTGTGTTCTTGGGATAAATCCCATTGACCATGGAGTGTAATCCTTTTTAGATGTTCCTGGATTCAATCTCCTTATATTTTGTTGAGGATGTTTGTATTTGTATTCATAAGGAATATTGATCTGTTACTTTCTTTTTTGTGATATTTTTGGTTTTAGTATGAGAGTAATACCTTATAGAATGAGTTGGAGAGTATTACCTCATTTAAAAAATTTTTGGAATGGTGTCTGAAGCATAGGTGTTAATTCTTATTTAAACCTTGAGTGGATTTCACCAAGAAACCTTCATGCCCTGTGGGAAGTTTTTTTCATTTGTTTGTTTGTTGCTTTTGTCTTTTTTTAAAAAGAGAGCGAGCAGGAGGGGAGGCGGGCGGAGGGAGAGAGGAAGAGAATCTTAAGCAGGCTCCATGTCCAGTGCGAGCCTAACTTGGGGGCTCAATTTCACTACTGCGAGACTGTGACTTGAGTCACCTAGGCACCCCTGATTACTAATTCAAATCCACATGTTTGCAGTGTATTCAGATTTTCCATTTCTTATTGAACCCTTTCAGTAGTATGTGTCTTTGTTGAAATTTGTCCACTTCATCTAGGTTTATCTAATTTACTGGTATATACTGATTCACAGTGTTCTCTCTATATATAGTTATACATTATACATATAGTTTTCATATATATAATTTATGCAAGGTTGTTAATATCTTACTTTCATTTTTAATTTTAGTAATTTGGGTCTTCTCTTTTTTCTTAGTCCCACTAATGATTTGTCAAATTTGTTCTTGTCTTTTTGAGGAACCAATATTGGATTCATTGAATTTCTCTATTGTTTTCCCATTCCCTAATTTATTTCTGATAAAATACTTAAAATTCCTTTTAACCACTGATTTGGCTTTAGTTTACTCTTTTTTTTTCCCGATTTTATTATGATGGAAGATTAGGTTATTAAATCAAACTCTTTTTTTTTTAATATAGGGTATTTACAGCTTTAAATTTCTCTATAAACACTGCTAAGCTGTATTCCATAAGTTTTGATAAATTTCCTTTATATTTTAATTAATCTTAAAGTATTTTTCTTTGTTTCTCAGACTAAATAATCTCAATTATTCCGTCTTAATTTCACTGATTCATTTTTCTGCCTGCTCAAATTAAGTCTGTCTAGTGATGTATTTTCATTACAATTATTGTACATTTCAATGCAACAATGTCCACTTGGTCCTTTTGTAAATTTCAGTCTCAACATTTATATTCTCTATCTGGTAATGCATCATTCTCATATTCTCTTTGGCCACATTTAAAATAGCTGACTTAAAATGACTGTCTAGTATGTCCATCATCTAGATTTTCTTGAGTTATATACTACTTTTTTCCCCTGTATATAGGCCATACTTTTTGGTTTATAAATTATCAATCCTTAATTGAAAATCTGGACATTTTAGATATGACATTTTAGGTATAGCAGGCTTTGAAATTAGATTCTCTGACTTTCCCAGTATTTTTGGTTGATGTTTGGTATTGTTATTAGTTATTTGTTTACTGTCTTTTCAGAACTGATTTTTCACAATGTGTATTCTTTGCCACATATGACCAATGAAGTCTCTGCTCACTTAGTTTGACAGAGATTTCTTTAGAAGTATTGAACCATTGTATCTTCTGGTCTTTGGGAAGGGTTCTGTTTGCATGTTGGGACATGCTTTTAATATGAAGCTCTGGAGATCACACCATAACTCCACCTTAGACTTTATTTCCTGTTTGCACAGAGCTCAGAGTGGCTGTTCTCATCCCAGTTGTGACTGGTTTTCATGGTTACCCAGAGGTTGGGAGGGGGACAGAGAAGAGGGGCTGGGTAAAAGAAACAAAGCTTACTGTTCTAAGATTTAGTCGTGTTGATTTGGTCTGTGTGTGTGTGTGTGTGTGTGTGTGTGTGTGTGTGTGTGTTTTTAATACTCCTTGGATTACTTCAAACCTTTAGTTAACTTCCTGAATTCTGGAAAAGTTGATTCTGATCTTTTTGTCCTTATTCTCACTGCTTGAATGAAAAACAAGAATTTTGGAGTTTCTTACAGCACCATTTTCATTGATGTCAGTATTTCCTTTATCTTGAGTGGATTTATCAAGTTTATTTTTCTGTTTATTTCTCTTTTTTAAAAAAATTGTATGATGGCAATTCCAAGAATTACATTCTGGTTGATTGTGAGGATGCATTGAGAACACACTTGGAAGTTTGCTTTTATTGCTATTAGACAGTAAATGTAACTTTAAATCTTCATTTTGAAGATTTACTTTTTTTTAATGTTTTTTTTTTGTTTTGTTTTGTTTTTGTTTTTTTTTTTTTGAGGAGAGAGACACTGTGAGCAGGGGAGAAGCCGAGAGAGAGGGAGACATAGAATCCGAAGCAGGCTCCAGGCTCGGAGCTGACAGCTCAGATATAGGGCTTGAACTTACAAACTGTGAGATCATGAACAGAGCCAAAATCAGACACTTAGCTGACTGTGCCACCCAGACACCCCTGAAGATTTGTTTTTTACTTTATTGTTATTTATTTATTTATTTTTTTAGTGACAGTGTAGGGCTTTACTGTTGCTAATATATTCTATCATTTTACTCCAAGTCTATATAGATGTTTCTATAATAATGAAAATAATGTTCTACCCCAGGTCTTCATCTTTGTCCCGAGATTTCATTTGTAAAAATAGACCTAAATGGTTTGTGATCTGAGATAGCCATGACATAAGCTGCCTGATTATAATGCATGCAAACTTCTCAGTAGTGGCATATAAATAATTGATGGAAAAACAAAGACTCCTTCAAATGGAAGTTTTAAGTTTCCCTTCAAATGTCTTGCACATCACTATTCACAGATAATTACTGCTCTTTCCAGAAACCATGCACATGTTCTTCAAGTAACCGTGCTGTTGGTGAATATCAAGTACTTAGTATGATGGGCAAAGGTTTATACCCAGATTGGTTATGCCTCATGTCTCATTCTCTGGTATATTTAACTGATCTAGGCTTTGAGGTATTCTGTTAGAAAATAGATTTCCCGAAGAAAAGAATTCCCAGCAGAAAATTGTGGTTTAGCCACTAAAAAGAAAGAGACGATTCTCAAGGAAAATATTAGTCTGAACTTTTTTTTTTCCTTTCTCTACTGCTCTGGAGTAGAAGCAAGTTTTAAAGCTGATATTTATAGCTTTAACTCTGGGGCATACTAACCTGGTATTAACTTCCTCTCTCATTAAGTCTTAAAACATTTGGCTCTACTATTTGGTTTTAATTGCAGAAGGAACTATGCGTTATGACAACAGGACCTGAATGTTTTTGTATGAATGTGCATATGCGCATGTCTTACATAGATCTCCCCATTTAATGTTTTTTTTTTAACAAAAAAACACACCATTTCCCACAGTGAATAAGCCAAATATGATTTGTGGCCCTGAAAATATAGAGGTCCATATAGTTAATGCAGTTTTGCTATCATCAAGAAAGAGACCACCATTCGATACTTGAAATGAAAACCTGAATTCATTTTGCTGCTAATGCAAAAAGAGTAATTTTTCTGGAACATCAAACTAAAAGTCTTATATAGGATTAGGGATATCAGGAGTGCAGGGGTTACAGAACTTTAGAAATAAGTTCTGAGTGTGTGTATGATTTATTGACCTTCAACAGCAGAATTGATTACTACATTGTAGATATCAGTGGCTGACTTTGAATCAAATGGGGCTATGACCAATTGACTCGCTTTCAAAAGCTTGTATTCTGATGAGAAGTTGACATACTGATCAGTTCTGATGAGTTTGTAGTCATTTCTGGTGGTCATACATTTCTGTGATCAAAGAACAATCTTATTTTCCTTTCTTGAATTTGAAGTATAAACACTATAGAGAGTTTGGAGGTTAGAAGCAGTTTAGACTCTCAGAGTCAGCTCATAGAACCAGAAAATGGCCTGATGTTTTGATTTGCCGTTTGTAGATTAGGTAATTGAGGTGTAGCCAATTTAAAAGATTATAAATTTATTAACTGGAAGAAATCTTTAAGAAGTATCTCATTATTATAAGCTAATTACTGTGGACATAATATGGACAATTTCTCACCTTGTTCTAATAAGTTCTGTGTTTCACTTAAGAAACCACAGTGAAAACAGGCTAAGTCCAGTATTGAGAGCAGATTTTCTGCTCAAAAATGTCTTCATTTACTACTTACTAGCCTACCTCAAACTTTTATAAGTACCCTCGGAAGATTAATGTCTAGTGAATTATAATTATTTCCCATTTAAGTTTATGAATTATTATATTGGCTTAACAAGTCAAAACCAGAAAGAAAAAAACAGGAGAATGAGGAGTTTGAGCATTTTTTCTGCCATAGTATCTCTTTATAAGTATCTAAAGAAAAATATGTAACCAAAAGAAAAAATATATATAGAAAAAGCTAGAGTCAGATTTCTGGATGTTCTTAAAGCTGCAATATTATATTGTTTTATCCAATAAAAGTAGTTATCACTAATGTAAGCAGGCATCAAATTAAAAATCATTGTATATTACAGGAATTTGTTTTCACAAATATTTGGGTTTTTTTAATTTATAGTTTATTGTTTCACATAAATTATGGGTGGATTAGTGTTTGAGATTGCAGACAATAACCAAAACTTTATTTAAACTCCAATATATTTGAAATAGTACCACAATAGCATTATTTCATTTATTTCTAACCACTATTTCAAAATGGTTTCTGTTTGCAACTGCATTTTGAATTACATATCAAGCAGTTAGAAGCATTTCACAATACTTAGAATTTAATAACAAGGAAAGCAGTCCACATAAAAATTTGTGTGATACAGTTAAAGCAGTACTTGGAAAAATGTGAAACCTTAAATACAGTTGTCAGAAAACAAGAATGAGTGAAAACATAGGAACTCCCACAACCACATGTAGTTGACTGGAGCATGAATAATGTATAACTCTTTTTTTTTTTTTTTTTGTAATGACTAAAGAGAGTGGGAAGGACCTCCAATAAGCTAACAGACTAGTAACAGGAAAGCCCACATTTTATTTTTCATTTTTTCTATCCCCATGGACTTCAATATTTAATCAATAAAAGTCACCTAAAGAGGTGATTGAAATGTAGATTTCTCAGCTGTAATCTCAGGAGATACTGAATCTGCTGCTTTAGGTTTTGTATGTAATGCTTCATTTTAGCAAGCAACCTAGATGATTTGGATATAAATTTTAAGAAACGATATCTCTACTTATATAACTATGTATTATTGACTCTCATTTCTATGGTGCTCTGAATGGGGGAAATAGAAGTTGGGATAGTGCACAATACTTTTTTCATCACACAGCAACAAACATCTTTTGATTTTGTTCTAAATTGAGTATATTTTAGATAGAAAATGCAATTGTTGAATTTTTTATGTGTGTATTTTCAACTTCCTAGGACTTAGGTGAAGCACGTTTACTAGATCTTTCAGAACTAGTATGCTATTTTGTATTTTCTCTAGACAACCTGATGATGAAAATGTACAAAGATAGTAGCATTTCTACCACCCCCTTTCCAGTAATTGTTACCATAAAGGTTTAACAAAAGACCAACCCTGCCTTTGATATTCTATCTAAATTTTATCCAAATTCGTATCTATTGACTCATCAAGTAATATTTCTCAAGGTAAGAGGTACAGTCATTTTGAATTGTTATCTCAAGGATAATATTAGCGGAAAGAATGAACATCTCTCCATTAAATCAGAATGCACAGTGAGTTTTCCATTTTGAATGTAAAAAGTTTTTCATACATTTGAGGGAAAAAATGAAGTTTTTGGAAATATTTAATTTTATCTCTAAAGCCCGAAGGATAAATAATGGATCTCAATTTTAAAGGCTTTTACTGCTCACAAACAACTAGCATGATCAAGGTGAAAAAATTTATCCTTAAAGTAGCATTATTCTGTAAGTCTAGCTCTCAAGCTAGAAGCATATAATTAAACATTAGACCTAAAATTATTAACAGCTTATTTATCTGGTAACCCCGAGTACTTTTTTTTTAACTTCTGTAAGAAGTTTGCACCTAATAGTGTAACTAAAATGCTGTTTCAAGGAACATAAAAGATAAGTGTCATCCTTGTGGTCCAGTTTTTGTTTAAAAATTTATTGTACAGTAGACTTTTGGAAGTATTCCATTTGATGGTATAAAATGTTTAGGAGATTATGAATTCTTAGTAATACAAAGTGAAGTTGGAGGCTTTTTGTAGATGTATCTGATGAAATAAATGTACATTAGAACATGAATATGAAAGAAAAGTCTTGGATCACTTTTCTATTTTGAAGAGACAGCTTAAAGGAATGTGAATGACTCCTTAATTCTGCAGTGTATGAACAGATTCACATGGGACCTTATCCTCCCTTATGGTAACTCCTATCCCTGTCCCCAAACTTCAAGTGCCAACCCAAGCTTCTATTTACCAAGCTTAGACTCTACTGTTCTCCAAACACTCTACAATCAAATTCATTTCTTACAAGGACGATAGGAAGATGTGTACAGTTTTGTTTTGCTTTTGTTTTTGTTGTTTTTTTTTTAAGATGTGCACGGTTTGGGTGGGATGATGTTGACTCCTAGAAATCATTATTTTGGAATCTTGGTACAGCACCCTTCAATTATAACCAGAGTTTTTTCTTCAGTAGAACACTCAGATCCCATTAGTGGCAAATGATCTCTTGTGTGGTTATTTCTTCGGTCAAAGATAATTTGACTGTAGTTACTAGACTCAAGCTAATGGTGTTTACTAATCTGTTTGCTGCAAGTGATAAACCAAGGGAAATAATGCTGACAGAAAGATATCAGCACGAATTATGAGCAGCCAATGTACCATACAGCCCACTCTTAGCTGTTTTTCTTTTCTCTTAATAGAAGAAGGGAATGCACTAATACACAAAGCCACAGTTGATCTTTGAACATATTACAGAGCTTTAGTTCACCACACATCATGCACATTATATC
Organism: Neofelis nebulosa; assembly: GCF_028018385.1. Lineage (NCBI taxonomy): Eukaryota > Metazoa > Chordata > Mammalia > Carnivora > Felidae > Neofelis > Neofelis nebulosa. Next base: position 37,632,492 of record NC_080798.1, read on the forward strand.
GGATAACATTCATTGCTACTTCTTGAGGTGGATTAGTATTTACACATGAATTAACAATTAGAATTGGAGGGAGAGGAATTGAATGTGAGACTAGCTTTCTGAGGAGTGCTTCATAGATAAGCTTTGCTGCACCTTTCTTAGTCATCCAGAAATATTGAACAATAACAAGCACAGCGTCCAAAGCTCTCCTCCTCTCCAATTAAAGTTTTGGGCCTTTTAGATCTGACTCGTTAAAAAAAAAAAAAAAAAGGCTCAAATTGGCCTCATGCATTTCACCTTGGTTGTTCTATCCTATAAAACGTGATAGACGTGCTGTCAACCCCTGGGGGAAAATGGGAGTCTGAGAAGTTAAACAGATGTTAGTTGATCTGTAGTTAGATTCTAAAAAAATAAATAAAAATAGAATTTCAGACATTGAATTACTGTAGAAAAAAATAAGCAATAACTCAGCCCACTACCAAACAACTAAAATACTTTCCAGAGTTAAGCTTTGCAATTTAATTATCCTTTCATGTTTGGAGTGGAAGATGCATCTTTGATTGTTAGGACTTCAGGTTATATTTGAGACAGTAGAAACTTACATAGTCATACAGCAACTTTAGATTTATTTAGCCTTGTCCTACCCAAAACCTGGTGCCTTGTTCCAGAGCAGCGATCTCAATGAAAAAAAAAAAAAAAAGAATGCTAGACTAATAGACTTAAATTTAAAATACAGTTCTGCTAACCAATCAGGTCACCTGGGGTAAATGTCATGTGGGTTTTTAAAAAATTATGCTCAGGTGCCTATTCCCTCATTTTTTTCATGGTAAATTAAGATCAGTATCATGTACCTTACATCTTTACTATCCTGAGATAGCGAATTTATAATTGCTTAGCATCGTAGTTAATACATAGAAGATATGCAAGCATGATAATGTCTTCAATATCCTTCTGTCCTCTGTTCTCTATTCGAATTAAACTTTTCTAAGTAGGTAAAAACTTAGATTTGACTAGATTTGGGGAATCTTTAAGATACTTTTCTGTTCACCTAATAGTGCCACCTTTCCCTCAAATAGTATCTATCTGTAAGTTGCTAACTGGGTTCATAGTCTATATTTATTGTCATTTAAATAATTGATGGAGTGTCCTACAGTTATATTAAAATGAAGTTTTCCAGGACGCCTGGGTGGCTCAGTCGGATAAGCGTCTGACTACAGCGCAGGTCATGATCTCGCGGTTCGTGAATTTGAGTCCCACATCGGACTTTGTGCTGACAGCTTGGAGCCTGGAGCCTGCTTTGGATTCTGTGTCTCCCTCTCTCTCTCTCTGCCCCTCCCCTGCTCATACTTTCTCTGTCTCTCTCAAAAATAAATATTAAAAAAAATAATAAAATGAAGTTTTCCACTCAGCAGTGTAAGGACAATCATGTATTCATAGGGGTTTTTATTTCCCTCCATCTTAAGATAACAAAAAACCCCTCCTTAATCTAGCTACAGGTGGAAGGTAAAAATGATTTAATAATAATTGAAAGAAAGTGTTTATGGAGACTAATGCATAATATGAGGATTAATAAATAGCTTATATATTGATACAAATGTATTTATAATAACACTGGCATGAATACTGTGGAGCTTATGAAAAAGTGATTAATAATTACGTTGACTCAGTGTTGAATATGTTAGTGCAACAGTCTCACAGTAAATCATTTGATTCTCACAACCAATTAGCAAGAACAGGCTCTTACCCCTGATTTAGATCTCCTTCTGTTGACAGAAGGATCTTGCTTTACCTGACTCTAAAGGAAGGGGGCTGTGTTTTATACTGTTAAATTGCCAGAACCTTGCATAGTTGCAGGTATAGACTAGATGGTTGTTTTGTTTTGTTTTGTTTTATGTTGTTGAATGAATGAATAACTGAACGTGCCACTTAATCTCTTGCATCTAACATAGGATCTTGTGTGTCTTAAATGACTTAAATAACTATGCCCTGAAGTTTTAATTATAATGAAAATTTGTCATAGACTCTAAGTCTAAAGTTCTTTCTTGTCTAGCAAGAAAGCAGGACACAGGATTAAACATGAGAGATGGTTAATGCCCAGGAAAGACAAGAGCTCCGAATAAGGGTCCTTTCCCCATTTTTATAAGGATCAGAAGGCTTGCAAACATGGTGATGGACGTGCACAGAGAGACAATGCAACTGTGAACATTAACTCATGGGCGTGAGGGAAAGGGGATCTTGAAGGTATTTGGGGTTAGCGGTTTGTGTTAATAGAAAACAAAATCCTCAGGGCAGCCAGGTGGAAGGTAGTTTACAGCAGACATGAAGCACCACCTGTGTTTATCTTAAATAGTGTAGAGGATGAGACATATAGGACAGGTGACCTCAGGGTTCACAAGGCACCTTTGTTAATAATCTCCACTCTGGGCGGCTTCATCTGCAGCATAGCGGTCTACAGCCCTATATACCTGTTTACTTAAAGGAGTGTCCTTCCCTCCTGTGGAAGCAGCTTTCTGCTATAGTACTAAATTGGGGGGCACTTCCATCTTGAATACCTAATCTTGTTTATTTCATATACCTGTGTTGTATATTGGCGCCTTTACCCCGCCGTCTCTATACTGGGACTTCTGCCCCACTGTCTCTTTACTTAGTTACCTAATCTTGTTTACCCAAACTTGGGTGTGAGCATCCTATGGCTTTGTAATTCTTTATGCCTTGTTAACCCATTGGTGCAAGCCTAGGGAATTTCTAAGCTTACTCCCCACAAAACTTAGTTCCTAATTCAGAACCTCAATTGTACATAGATGTACATAGAAGCCCTATAACAGTACTCATGGAAGAGCCTACTGGTCGAATCCTGGTCCAAACACCTGGTGTTGCACACATGTCCCTCCACCATCTGTGTCACATGGGAGTTCCCAGCAGAACTTCGAGGCTCAGTGGTGAGGAGTGTGCTGCTTTCTGATGCAGAACTTAAGGGTTTCCTCCTATTTAGAATACATCTGTGACTTTTATGTGAATAATTAATCATCATAAATTCTTCACTGGACTTAGGAAAAACCTCGTGTTCTTCTACTAGGAATGTTATGCAGTAATGATGTTTATATTTATGTTTTTTATTTATCATGTATTTTATAATTATGTACCAATAAAAGCTTAAGTGCAGATCATACTGAAATACTTTCCTCTCAATAGCAGGCTTGGCATATTTTACATTTTCAATAATGTGATGTTTAGTAAAAATGTGCCAAAGGACCTAAATTAATTTGAGTAGAATTGATCTGTAGGCAAGACTGATTTAGAAGCACAGCAGGTATTTCTGCCATGCCTCGTTTTCAGTTTGAGAAGATCATTACTTAGGGCAAAGACTTATAATAAAAATTAATTTTAAATCATATGCCATAAAATGGAGATTATTTTTCACTTTTCCATTTTTGTGTAATAGCCATCAACTTCTAAATCATCATAAAAAGGGTTGAGGGATGATGAGAATATATGATTTTTAAAAATGTTTCCATGTTACGGAAAATTCACAAGACATGTGGCATATTTACTTACATGTTCCAAAATGTAATATTTTAAATTTATTTTGAGAGAGAGAGGCAATGAGTGGAGGAAGGGCAGAGAGAGAGAGGGACAGAGGATCTGAAGCAGGCTCTGTGCTGACAGCACATAGCCTACTACAGGACTCGAACTCAGGAACCATGAGTTCATGACCAGAGCCAAAGTTGGATGCTTAACCTACTGAGCTACCCAGGCATCCCTCAAACTTTAATATTTAACTTCAACTTTTACTGAGTTCTATGTCATCAAAGCTAAGTAAGATAAAAATTTGAGGAGACATGAAATAAAGTTTGTCTTTTCAAAAATCTCTCTATTGGCAAACACATATAAATACATTACAAGAGTACCCGGACAGGGTAATAATAGTGGGAGCTATAGGAAATCTAAATTGTCTGCCCTGGTTATAAGTAATCTTGAAATTTGTTAATAATACCCATTATTCACTAAGATCATTCACAAATTAATAAAGTGTCCTATCCTCCTTCTTTATTTTTCTCTTTGCTTCACGTGGACTGTCTGCTTTCTCTCAGACATGTATTTTCTCTCATATACATTATTTCCCCATCATTCTCTCTCCTAACCTCCCTTTTCTGTATGAATTCTATGTTTCTCATCCTTCTTTAGCATTTCATTCTTGCTCTAACTTGTTTAATTTGCAAAAAATCATTGCTTCTGTAAAATTGTTAGAGTCAAATAAAATGGCAATTGTCACAGTACATGTAAAATGCAATTAAAAACCAACTAAGATGAAGGGACTTGTTCTGTATGAGACTCTCTTCTGCCTTACCCCTCACTTCAGGCTTATTTAGACAGAAAGTAGAGATTACTGCTGTTGACATTTTTCAGGTGAGGAAACTGAAGCACGAGTGCCACATACATGTGACAATGTCAGACCATGCTCTGTGTTGAGTCCTAGGGAATGGGTACCATTCACATTCAATAAATGTACAATAATAGGGTTTTGACTGCTCTTCAGTTCTCCTTCCCATGCAGACATGATCATTAGCCATGGCGTATAAAGTAAACTGTCATGCCGCAGTGTGTAAGGTGAGGTTAGCCCACATTCAGATTCTGGTTACAGAACTTACATAGTGTGGCCTCTAGGCAGTGAGAGGTTAAACACCTTGCCCTAGGTTCCTTGTCTGTAAAATGAGAGAATAATAACAGCTACTTCATAGGTTTGTTGAGGATTAAAGGGCTTAATAGGAGTTAAGCACATATAAAATTGTCACACATAAACAGTTTCAGGTAGAGTACTGGTAAATGTTTAACAACTAGCTGGGGGGGGGGTTGCGGGGGTTGGGGACGGCCTTTGACTTGTAGCATTTGCTGGTTTCTGGGCTGTATTTAATTCTATCAGGGCCACTTTAAGCTCTAGTGTGGCGTCACCAAATTTGGTATTGGAAAGAATTGCACAGTGACATCTGGAACACAGATTTCCACTATACGGATACAGTAGATGTAAATACCCTCAAGAGCATAGATAGTATTAAAATGTAAAAATAATTAGGATATGGTAAATTTTGATATTTCCTTATCTTTCTAGTGTTATTTAATTGTATATTTATGTTAATTTTTTAATGTTTATGCTTAACAACCACTTCACACAATTTCTAATTATATGATGATTGGCTCTTACAAGTCTATAAGTCAATTTCAATATATCATTGGGTACCATATGCTTTTTTTTTTAAATGTGTTTTTGTTGTTGTTTTGTTTTGAGAGAGACAGAGCATGAGTATGGGTAGGGGCAGAGAGAGAGGGAGACACAGAATCCGAGGCAGACTCAGGCTCTGAGCTGTCAGCATAGAGTCCAATAGAGGGCTTGAACCTATGAGCCATGAGATCATGACCTGAACCAAAGTGAAATTCTTAACCAACTGAACCACCCAGGCTTTAAAAAAAAAAAATTAGATAAAATCAGGTATAGATTCAGAGTTCCTCTCAATAGAATACCCCCTATTACCAGTGGGTTAAATTTTCAAATGATATGAAAAAGTGATTTTCATCCTTGGTCTAGGGAGTTATCAGTAACTTGTATAAGCTATTTAATTAATCTTAAGAGAGAAGATGAGAGCATAATAGTAAAAGAAATTTGGCAAATATATATCTAGTTAGTGGAAGACTAACATTTGAACATATTTTCCTTATTTTCAGGGCTGTGATTTTGTTTTTATTTTCCCACCTGACCTCAAGAATTAACAAGGACAGGAATATGTACTTTGGCAGTATATATTTTCCTTTTTTTTCCTTAAATGTTAATTTATTTAGTTTATAGACAGAAAGAGAGAATGCAAGTAGGGGAAGGGCAGAGAGAGAGAGAGACAGAGAATCCCAAGCCGTCTTCATGCTGTCAGCAAAGAACTGGACACAGGGCTTGAACTTAAGAACCATAAGATATGACCTGAGCCAAACACATGGGTTGAATGCATAACCAACTGAGCCACCCAGGTGCTCCACAGGATCTGTTTTCTAAAGCACAAAGCTAACTGCTACAATATGACATAATCTCATATGAAATAAGCTCTTATCTTTTAAGATCTGGGAAGCCAAAAAGATCATTTAAATTCTGCAGTGATTTTAAAATAAACATAGTTTAGGTTGACCTACGACTTTTCAGAAAACCTACTAAAATCTTTTGGGAAGTAGTTGAACAGTTAAAGGAGGGGAGAAGCTAATGGTCAAACTATGTTCCCTCCCAAAGTTTAATATGATTTAAAAGAATAGATAACTTTTCTCTTGAGCAGCTTACTGTATTCCCTTCCTTACCTATAATTTTTTAATATTTTTAAAGAAAATTGTCTTAAGGTTAAGATAAATAAGTAAAGTTTATTTAACATTTTTGCCAAATGTCGTTTCTTCCAGTCCTCGTAGGGTCTCAAGGTGAGTTCGCAGAAAGGCTATCTCTGAGGTGAAATTTAGTAGGCGAGATGTTTCTATTGAGGGATAACTTGGGACCAACACCCAGGGAAGGGAAGAAGAAGAGTGAGCCAGAGTGGTCAGAGAGAGAGGTCAGACTGTGAGGCACTTGTCATAGCAACTGTGCCCAGACACACAGTAAGCTCCAGAGCTATAATGGCCCTTCAGAATTGTCCCACATGGGCCATGATGTTCAGCCCTTTCTATTCCCACGCTGCTCTTCTATGGTATGTATGACTTTGATCAAGGTGGCTGTTTGCAAGGGAGGAAACCCTGAATGGGCCCAGAGCTGACAGAACCTCCAGCAGTAGGACCAGTAGGTCCTTTAGGGAGGGGGGGACCAGGAGGCACATCAGAGTGTCCACCATCCAACATGATAGTCCAGAAGCCCTCTCTGGTTTTGAAGAGCCTTTAACCTGACTGTACCTTTCATGACCCAACCTTGTGCTGTTCTCTGTCTCCTCATTCTCCAAATCTAACATTTCCTCATCTCATTTCTTGAACAGATAACTTAACCTCAAGATGTGTGCCTAATTTGTCTGTGCCTTTTTAATTTCTGAATCATCAGTACAAAATGGTGTTCTGTATTTTCAAATAGTCTCCCTTGGAAGTAGCTTTACTTTTTCTTCATGAAAAGGTATTCCATTATCCATAGAGCAATGACACCTAATGTGCATTTTCATATAAAAGTTTTTATATGTATCAAATCACAAAGTATAGAATTTTTTAAGGCTTTTTCATTGACTTTATGATTGTGAAATATGACCACCATGTCTCATTAAACGTTATCAGTAAAGAACTATTCCTATCCAGTACTGAGATGAATAACTAACACAGTTGTTGCCAGGTAAATTTACATTTTTCAGGAGAAAAAAAAAAGCATCCTCTTGTACATTTATGGGGGGTATCATAAGTAGTTTCTAGAACAGTACTAGATTCAATTTAGTACTGAGCAATCTCCTGTGAAATTTATCAGTGTCTGTTAGGACTATAAAGTGACATACAACCAAGATTGTGTATGTTCTGATGAATGGACTCGCAGGTAGCCTTATCTTTAGGGGTGATTTTCTATTTTTTTTTTTTTTTTGGTTTATTTATCTTTTGAGAGAGAGAGAAGGGGAGGGACAAAGAGAGAGGGAGAGAGGGAATCTCAAGCAGGCTCTGCATTGACAGCACAGAGCCCAACTTGGGGCTTGAATTTATGAACTATGAAATCATGACCTGAGCTGAAACCAAGTTTCAGATGCTTACCGACTGAACCACCCAGGTTCCCCTCTAGGGGTGGTTTTCTGATTGTTTTTTCAACCGTCAGTCTAAATCAGGGAAGATCACTTCTTGACCCCATTCTTGTTTTTTGTTTTTTTTTTTTTAGAAAGAATATTTCTCAAAAAGAGAGGCTCAAGATGCATTTCATATATATTAGTGCAGAATCTTTTGAGAAGGAACAGAGTTGTGTTCTGATGAATGTTTCATTGACGACATTTGCTCATAATACTAGCCAGGGATTAAATGTCACTTTCCCCTGGGAAGTGACCTGGGTATATTTCAATATGCAGCACATCCCAGACCTGAATGTTTTAGGAAGATAATAATGCTCTGTAATGTGCTCACTGCCCTGCCCTCCTTTAACACAGAACAAATTCTTAGAAGGAAGTGAAGAAAAAAAAGCAAAAACAAAAGATTTCTAACTGTTCAACTCCAGAAGTGAAAGTTTCCACTACATCCATTATTTTCCTGACAAACCTGGGATGTGAACAATTATGAATCATTCATGGTGTTGAAAATGCACCCAACGTGGCCCCCCTTCAAATGGAATGCTATGAAATATAAACTAACTCACTTTCTGATGGAAATGGAATGTCATTTAAATATACTTCTCTTTATGTCATGTTTTAAAAATAAGGTTCCTCTATACCTTAAAATATTTAATATTTTCAAGTCCATATTTGTCTATACGATTTCTTTGCTTAAGGAACACATGTTTATCTTTTAACCGAAGAATCTTCAATGTTCTTAGTAAGGGCTGAAGTTGAGCAAATACACAAGCTGAGTTTTAAAATGATTCCAGCTCCTTTTTAAAAAAATTCTTTAAAAGTTCATCTGTGCTTACAAACTTGTGGTAGGAATTGGAAGCCGTTTTCTTTGGGTTTATTTGCTATGTCTTAAAAGTTTCGAAAGTACTCTGGAACTGCCCCTGGAAATGGAATATTTCATGAAAAAAATAAAACACTGTTAAAAGATTAAAATCTTAAAACTTCCCAAAGTCCAATGTTGCAATTTAATATGAGAAACATGCATCTATATTGCAATACTTTTCTCCTCTCCATAGAAACCTAAATTTGTATCTTTGAGAAACCTTGGTGGAGAATAATGTATATTTGCTTAAGTATAGTAAACCTAATACATTTTGCTAGCATTTACATTTAAATGGTCTTGTTCTGATGTGGGTTAAGTTATAATTCAGATGATAAACTTTTGGATTTCTTGTTTTTAGCACACCTAAATTATGTGTTTTTTGTGTGTGTGTCAATACAGTCACATAATGATACATAAGAATTAATGTTTCCATATATAGCAAAAAAAATTGTGTGTCCAATCTGATTATACAAGGAAATTATGCTTACTGTGAGAACATTTTTTACTATCAAGTCTATAGCTTATGATTTAGTTCTGAATTTGAAAGACGGCTTCATAGAAATTAGGAAAAAAACATTTTTGTGTATTGCCTTTTTTTTTTTTTTTCCTTTTCACCCTATATAGATGGTGATCAAGTTTCTTTAAAATGTACAAGGCAACTGTGCTGATAGCTCAGAGCCTGGAGCCTGCTTCAGATTCCCTGTCTCCTTCTCTTCCCCCTCCCCTGCTCACGTGTGTGTGTGTGTGTGTGTGTGTGTGTGTCTGTCCGTCAAAAATAAACATTAAAATTTTTTTTTTCAAAGCCAATTTTGGAAAAAGTCAGGATTATTAAAATGAAGAAAAGATTGATTTTTTCGAGATAAACATACAAAATGCATATGAAGAATAAGAATGATTGGATTATTAATTCTCCCCTTCGAAGAAGAATTGCAAGACTTGTTAAAAGAGAAATGTATATTCCTTTTGTTGTTGTCGATTGGGCATTAGCCACCAATTAACGGTTTGAAAGATTATTTGAGTCGCTGAAATAAATCCATTCAATTTTAGAACTCTGTTTCTATCCCATCTGAGAGATTTTAGAAAACACAAATCAAACAACCAGAAATGATATTTTAGAGATACTGAAGAGTTTTGATTTTTTTGAGGACAGCATAAGCAACCCAGAGTTTTCCAGGCTTCTTCATTAACCAGTCTGAAACCCAGAGTCCCATAGTACATATTCAGTGATTAATCCATTGAGCCTTTGTCTTTTTTTTGTTATTATTTTTTAAATGTTTGTTTATTTTTGAGAAGTGGGGAGGGGCAGAGAGAAGGAGACACAGAATCCGAAACAGGCTCCAGGCTCTGAGCTGTCAACACAGAGCCTGATGTGGGGCTCAAACTTCCCAGCCTTGAGATCATGACATGAGTGGAAGTCAGATGCTTAATCAACTGAGCCACCCAGGTGCCCTTAGGCTTTGTTTATATTAAACACTGTTGTTGGTTATTAAATAGCTTTGTCTTTTACAAAAAGCAGATGTTACTCTATTTTAAGGGGAAAATATACTATCTAAAGATATTAAATAACTTGGAGAACTTCTGGACACATAACAGTCAGACTTGGACGCTATAAAGTCAAATACATATAATGAGCAATGAATTCTGGCAAATAATTTAATGATGAAGTTTAACTGAAATTATTGTTTCTAGACACATTGGCACAAAATAAACACACTTTTGGATATAGTGATTGTTCCAGTATAACAAAGAAGCATGGTGCTTAATTTATAGAACAATCAAAGTTTGATTAGACACAGATTCCAAGTGCAAGTCCTGTGTATTTTAATACCAGACACATGTCTGTGTACTGGATTTCTGAGGCTAGATAGAGGATTTTTCTTGAAATGAAAATAGAAATAAATAGCATTTGACAAATCTCATGAATTCCCAAATAGACTTTTCTAATAATTACTGTAGTAATAGTTGTGAAGCTACTGTTTATTGACTTTTTGCTATGTACCATTTGTTTTGGTTGATTAGTGGGTCATTATTAGTGTTAAATAAAAGGAGAACATCAGAGAGGTGACTTGAGTTTAAACACATATCGTGTCCCATAAAACACACAACAGTTTATTTTAAATAGTTCTGGATTTAGTGCCAAAACAGATCAGGTTTCAAATATTGGCTCTGACACCTATTAGCAGTGAAACTTAGTAAATCTTAGTTACCGTACTGAGTTTCAGTTTTCACAACTAATAATGGAAATGATACCTGCTTTGTAGGAATGTTGTGATTTTATAAAATTTAAGTGCTGAAATGAATTTCACAAGATGTTAGTAATGTTCACCCTTAGTATAATTCAAAAAGATGGACCAGTGATTATTGCAGAAGAAAATGTCTACTCTTACCCCAATCATACTTACCCATTCTCAAGTTATGTTGATGACTTTGTTTCCTGTTTGAGTTATGATGATGACTTTGAGGAAATCTTTCTACCCAGAACCAGGGGAAAGTTCAACATAAATATAAGACATGTGTTGTGTAAAGATGTCAACATAGATTGGTGTGTAGTTAATATTTTAATAAAAAAGGCATGGGGAAACCTATAGGGTCTAAATTACATGGTGTTTTCTTATTTAGAAAGAGAATAAGTAAGGTAGAAAACTAGTGTACAGATAAATGAAGATAATGTAACTTAAGAGATATACTGACTTGGCCGAAGTCATGCACCGAATACATGGAAGAACTTAAGCTAGAGTTTCAGTCTATATAATGTCAGCCTCCAAACTCCTTACCATTAAATCAGTGAAGAGGTAGGTCTTCAAACTGTGTTAGTCCATGAGCCTAAGGATTTGCTATAGGGCATAAAGTTGGGGCCACAATTAGCAATATATTAAATGTCCATTAGAGTTGTGTATCAGCCATGTCTTAGGTTGGGATCACCCAGAACAGACCGTGGGACAAGGATGTAAATTTAAAGTTTATTTCCATGTTGTTCCCAGGAAGCACCCATAGGGAAACAGAGGAGTCAGGGAAATAAATTCATTAGCGTATGTGTTAGCAGGCAGATTACCTCTGTGGACAACTGGGGCTCAGTCCAGCTGGGGAGCCCTGTGAGACAATATGATGCATACCTCAGAGTTCTACCATTACAAGACTGAGGTATATTTACTATAAGTTCAAGGTAAAACTTGGTCTTCTCTTGATAAAAGTTAAACAGACATTTCTAAAAACTATACTTTGAAAATTATCACGTAAGTATGTTTCGCATAGGGTGCTCATACACTGGACCTATGTTGCCCAATTTAGTCAGTTTACCAGTGTTGTAATCAAAGGGATCTAGAAACCAGGCTGTCCTGTGAGTTAGCCAATGGTCTTTTGTGCTGAGGTTGGTGCTGAGCTTGGTTCTGGCTTCTAGGCTTTGGTCTGGATCTTGACTTGACCAACAGTTGGCTCTTACTTTTGGCTTTGTCCTATCCTAATACTTGCTATATATATTCCTGGGGACACTGGGCTCAATTGGAAGGTGTGAACTCACTGGATTAGGGAGGGAGATAGTGACAGACTCTGCATATCCATTATATTCTAAAGCAGGAATATCCTTAAGCTGGACTGCACCCTCAAGGATTATGTGTTACAGCAATTGGTAGAGTGTATATATGTGAGATCTATAAGCCTTTCTTTAATTAATCTTACAACTCCACTCCCTTAATACTAAGTATCTTCACATCTTCTCAGCTATCATATTCCCTAAGAAGTAATAGGCAAAATGTAGGCAATTAATCCTATAGAAAACAGGAGAATTGCTGCATGGCCGGGAAAGAAAATTGTGGAGACAGATTGATTTCAGAACAGTGCTTCTTCCTACAAATTTTTTTTTTTTTTGTACTATGAACCTAACTTTGAATATATAAGCAATTGAGGGAGGGAGTTAATTTAAAGCAGTTTGTCTATGAGACTTCGGAGCTAAGAATACTATGGATCCTGATACTTGTTAGTTTTAACTTGGAAAAGTTACTTAAGACCTCTTAATTCATTTTTTTTTGTATCCATTAATGTGAGCTAATGGTATCTAACTTGAAAATTTATCTGATTTTTGTCATCCTTTTTTCCACTATCATCACAATCCCTATTATCATATTTTGCCTGAATTATGCAATACATAGTTAAGTGATCATCTCACCTCCTGCCTAATGCACATTATATTTGCTAGAGTGACTTTTTTTTAAAAATGTTAGATCATATGACTCTCCTCTTTATGATGCTTTATGACTCAGGTAGGTATGTACTTTCCAGCTCAATCAGAATACACCCAAACTCCTCACCATGACTTACATGGCCCTACCTGTTCTGGTGAAGGGCTGACATTCTGACCTCCTCTCCATCAAAGTCTGTGCCTGCTTAGTTGTCCTAGTTACATTAATTTTCTTTTCCCTGTAGATTTATTGAAATATAATTGACTTATAATATTGTGCAAATTTAAGGTGTACAACATGATTTGACACATGCATACACTGCCAAATGATCAACACAGTTAAGATTGGTGAATATCTCCATCACCGCACATCATTACCTGTGTGTGTGTGTGTGTGTGTGTACCTCTAAGTTCCATTCTCTTAGCAACCTTTAAGTATATAATACATACCGTATTATTAACTATAATAACCAGGCTGTGCATTAGATTCCCAGAAATTAATCATCTTATAACTGGGATTTTTTACTCTTTGACCAACATCTCCCTATTACCCCCACCTCCCAACACGTGGCAACCACTATTCCACTCTCTATTTCTGTGAGTTCTGAACATTTAAATAGACATATAAGTGATTCTTAGAGTAATTGCTTTTCTCTGTGTGGCTTATTTCATTTAGCATAATGTTCTTAAAGTCCCTCCTTGTTGTCACAAATGGCAAGATTTCCTTCTTTTATGATTGAATAATATCCCATTGTGTATGTATGTACCACATTTAAAAAATGTCACTCCTACCAGTTCTGCAGGCAGATGCCTTGCCTCTTGAATCACCATTGTTCTGTGTTAGGAAACTATCACTGGGTCTGTAATAAGGTCCATAGTTGACAGGCTTATTATTAGGGGCCCAGGTGGGTGTGGATCCTGGCTGGTCCCTGGGCAGGTGGGACAGCCTCTAGTACCTGGTTCGGTAGGGTGGCGCTGGGACAAGGGCCCACTTCAGGATCTCTGGTTGGGTCCTCAGGCAGCAGGCTTGGTATGTGGATAGGTGTGACTCCTATTAGGTCCCTAGGAGGGCTGGTGCTTAGTCATTTTGTGGCTTCCTTGGTGGACAGGACTAGCCCTGGAATATGGCTGTGAGGCACTGGGACCCATTCCCTGGGCTGTTTCAGGATCTAGAGGCAGAGATGGGTATGTCTCCCACCACGTCTCTTGACAGGCTGGACTGCTCACAGACTGCACAGCTGGGTGTTTATGTGTGTGCGTGCATGTACAGAGCTGGAACCAATCACATATAGGGCTCTTTTGTCACGTTCAGTGCCTACCATGTGTCCTACCATGTCCTGTGCTGTCAGGACTGTTCATTGGTTGTGGCTGGGACGGCCTGGAGTGTAGTTACAAAGTCCTCTCAGAATCTACACTTCAGCTGAGTTTGGCAGGCTCACCTCCAGGGCCTGTGGGACCATGGCAGAGAGAGGCTGGAGCTGTTCATGAGCCACTTCGGGATCCGCAGCAGGGACCCAAGTCGGTATGAAGCATGGGTGGGCATGGCTTCTCCGTGGCCCCGTGGTGTCTATTGCTGGTGACAGGACTAAACTCAGATGGGACTAACCTAGCCCTCAGGGGTGGGGAACTATTTCCGGGTCTGTATTTGAGGCCTGGGTACATCAGCCACCTAGGTGGGAGCTTGATTAGCAAAGTGGCTTTCTTCAGTCTTAGCACTGGGATTTCAGTATCTCCTACCTGGATTTTCCAGCAGACTTTTCTCTGTGGATAGGTGTCAGATTATTGTTGAGGGAGGATAGGAGCAGAGGAACTTCCTCTTCAGCCACCTTGCAGATGTGTCTTAACTCATGTTTCTGTCCTGATTGTTCCTTGACCAGGCCAAATACCCACCCATCCCCGGACCTTTACTGCTTTCTCACTATTTCTTCTTCTGAAACACTCTTTCCCATCTATCTGTTAGGAACATGCCCTCACTTCATTTACGTCTCTGCTCAAATGTCACCTTATGCTTTCCATGCTTTTATTCTGCTTTATTTTGCTTGATATAATATACTTGTTCTGTATTATTTTGTTGTATTTCTCCCTATACAGATTTTTGAAATCTGTAAGAATGTGGAATTTGTGTCTTCTTTTCTGCTACATTCTGCACATTGAGTAGGGTTTTCAGTGTGAGAATTAAGCAAAACATACATTTAAAAGTATTACCAAGGTTCCCATTGGTCAATTTAAATTATATCTTCTTTTGTTTGTTTGTTTTTGTTTTTGTTGAAGGCAGGGGTCAGCCCTATAAGCTCTTGGGCAAATCTGGCTTCCCATCTGTTTTTGTAAATAAAGTTAGTTTAACACAACTACACCGATTTGTCTTTGTATTTTCTACAATGTATTGCATTGTATTATATTGTATTTCTGTTACCTGGCACAGTTGAATTATTGTGACAGAGGCAGTTTAGCCTGCAAAGAATACGTATTTATCATCTGCCCTTTACGGGGGGGTGGGGGGGGATGGGGGGGTGGGGAAGGCTTTTAATCCAGAAGAAGTTACATAACTGAATGGGCTGAATGAATGAAAATAGTAAGAATGAATGAATGAATGAATGAGTAAATCTCAGGCCTCCATGGGTAATGATAACAGCCATCAATATTAATTTCCATTTGACTTTCTCGGTATTGAGATTAAATGAAGGAACTTGCGCATTTTAACAAAATGTGAAATGTTACCCTTGTACATTTAAAAATAAGATGCTTGGACTAGTTGAACTCAGGCACAGAGACTGAGGATTCTCCAAAGGTTGCAGAGCAAGTCAGGTGCAGAATGGAGTCAGAGTCCAAGGTCTCTCTATATTTAGCCCCTTTCTTCAGTGTATGTCTGGGTAACACACACACACACACACACACACACACACACACACACACACACAAAATAAGCCAGTTCAGCACTTGGCTTAAAAGTTGATTAAAGCCTGCATTGCTATTATTGTCAAAGTGTTGTTGGCAATTCTCTTCTCAATTAGTAAAATGGATATTTTACAGAGAAGCTTAATTTTTAAATGCTTTCTTTGATGAGGTATACGTGCTTTCATGGCTGAGTTCTAGTAAATGAGGGTGATATTTTGTGTCTTCTTGAAATGTTACACATTTTGGAAAGAATTATCATTCCTCTCTTTGGGTGAAATTATGTTTGAGCAATTTTTGCCATTTCTAGGCATAAGAATACAGATTCCCATCTAACCAAATGGGGGAAAAACAGCGTCACTATATAAAAGAAATAGGTTTTTATTTTTCAGAATTCCAGAATTCCTGGATTCCATTCTAGGACATCTTTGGTAAACTTGAACACCTGCTAAATAAATAAATAAATAAATAAATAAATAAATAAGTATGTATGTATGTATGTATGTATGTATGTATGTATATATATTTAATAATTACTGTATTTGTTTTTATTTTCAACCTGGCATCTGGTATAATTCCTGGTTCCTAGTTGGTATTCATAAATATTCGTTGAGAGAATAAAGGAATGAGTAAATGGAAAATGTAGATTTATGGTAAAAAAAGAAAAATGGAGGAAATTGTACATACAAAATAGAAAACTATTTTACAGCAGAGCCTTCTGTGATAATAAAAGCCAAGAATTTGGAAACTTAGGAGGTTAATAAGCATTACAAACCAGGTTAAATGTGTTTTGTTGTTATTGTGTTTTGTTACATTTTGTTTGGAGGTTTTAAGCACATTTAGGTGGAGCTAGGGCAATGTAGCTTTGCTTACTGGGAAAAGGGTCAAGGTTCATCTTTGGGAATATACAAAATTTTCCACTATTTAAACCATGGTAAATAGAGTAAATATTACATCAAACATCCAATAAAAAAATTACCCAAGTCACTGTACATCTAAACAGCCACTATTATATCATCTGAAGTGATGATGAGGCAAAGTAATATTATAGAGTGGGAGAAAGGAGGGTTATGTTGGTCAGTACCCTTCTCATGGTTAGTGAGAGAAACACAATTTGACTTAGATTAAGTTGAAAGAAATTGGGGGTGAACAGGATTTTACTGGTTGATTGAACCAAGAAATACAAATTTGTCCTTATCTTTACAACTGGGTGAACCCAGGTACTCATATGATTGTCCAGGAAACTCTGTTCTTTCCTTTGCTTAGACCTCCTTTACTCTGGGTTGAGTTTATTCTCAGAAAGTTTTCACTCTGTTGGAGTACCAGGTAGATATACTTACAGTTCTTTTCTTTTTAATTAAAAAAAATTTTTTTTTAATCTTTATTTTTGAGAGAGAGACAGAATGGGAGCAGGGGAGGAGCAGAGAGAGAGGGAGACACAGAATCTGAATCAGGGTCCAGGCTCTGAGCTGTCAGCACAGAGCCTGATGCGGGGCTTGAACTCAAGAACTGTGAGATCATGACCTGAGCCAAAGTCAGACGTTCAACCGACTGAGCCACCCAGATGCCCCTAATTTTTTTTTTTTAATGTTTATCTATGACAGAGAGATAGAGCACAAGTTGGGGAGGGGCAGAGAGAGGGAGACACAGAATCTGAAGCAAGCTCCAGGCTCTGAGCTGTCAGCACAGAGCTCTATGTGGGGCTTGTACTCACGGACTGCAAGACCATGACCTGAGCCAAAGTTGGAGGCCCAACAGACTGAGCCACCCACGCACGAGCCCCTACAGTTCATTTAATCAAAATATATGAAACTCTTGCCCAATCGTTATATATGTGAGTGTATGGCCTGGGCAAGGATAGAGAAGATACATCTATTTGGGAATTAAAAGACAACTTCCTTTTGGGAAACCAACCTTCTTAATCAATGTAATGATTCCTCCGGGTATTGATTAATGTAATGATTCCTCTGGATGTGTCAAAATAAATTTTGATGGAAATTTTCAGGACTTTCAATTTCTGGTCTGGTACATGAGACTTAAAAGTTACCACTGTGTTCTAACATCAAGTTAGAAAAACTGGACAAACTGAAAATTCACCACCTATTATAAGAAGTGAGGTCACAAGATGCCTTAGACTGTTAGGACTGCTATCACAAACTATTATGCCCTGAGTAGGTGGCTTAGATACAGCAGAAATTTATTTCTCACACTTCTTAAGGCTGGAGTTGGAGATCACAGTGTCAGCATGGTGGGGTTCTGGTAAAAGCCCTCTTCTAGGTGTGTGCTTGGCTGTCTTCTTGGTGTATCCTCCCTCCTATGGCAGAGAGCAGAGACAGGAGAAGCCAGCTCTCTCCTGACACTTACAAGGGCTCTAATCTCATGCATGAAGGCTCTACCCTAATTACCTCCCAAAGGACCCTCATAATAAATACCATCATACTGGGGGTCACAGACATTCAGTCCATAACACAGGGAAAATCTCTGCTTCCAAAATTAGAGAGGCAGAGAGGCACGTACAGAGAATGGCAACTGACTGTAGTGAAAATGCACAAACGGAAACCTCCCGGGGAAGCAGTGCCAGGATCGGAAAACCTGACATGTCATTGACAAATTGCTGGGGACTTTGTGTACAAGTCTGAGAGAGAAAAACTCCAGGGGGACCCAGTCACTGGAGGACAACCACACTTTTGTAGAGTTTTTACCTCCTGGAGCTCTGTCACATTCTCACAGTGAACATCAGAGAAAAATCCTCTTGTGCTTCAGGCAGGGACAGGGGAAGGGAGGAACTCTTTCCTTAGGGGAAACTCTTTAACCAGAAACTAATCTCCTGGAGATTTATCAGAGCCTAACTGATCTAGGGGAATAAAAATACTCAGCTCTAGCCCCATCCACCCTTCCTTGAGGGAGAAAGGAAATACTGACCTCTAGCCTAGGTCATCTTATCTGCCTTTGGAGAAACAAAACAAAACAAAACACACAAACCACAGACAAAAAAAAAAAAAACACAAAAACAATAACAAAAACCTACAACACTTGCTAAAAGGCAAAAGACAGTTTTGGGTTTTTTTTAATGTTTGTTTTTGAAGGATGATGTTTGTTTCTGAGAGAGAGGGAGAGGGTGGGAGAGAGAGAGCTCATGTGCACAAGCAGGGGAGGGGCAGAGAGAGAGGGAGGCACAGAAACTGAAACAGCCTCCAGGCACTGAGCTGTTAGCAAGGAGACTGATGAGGGGCTCAAGCCCACCAACCAAGAGCCAAAGTATGATGCTTAACCAACTGACCCACCCAGGTGCCCCAAAGACACAGTTTGTAAAAAGAGAGGAAGCATTAGAACCAGACTCAGAAATGGCATGAATGTTAGAATTATCAGACCAGGTGTTTAAAATTACTATGATTAATATGTTAAGGGCTCTAATGGATAAAGTAGATAGGATGCAATAATAGATGGGAAATGCAAAAAGACAGGAATCCTCAGAAAGAACTGAAAGAAAATGCTATAAATAAGAGAACAAAACCAAAACTTACTGTAATGGAAGTGTCTTAGTTGGGCTTAATAGTAGAGTAGGATGAGGAAAGAATCTCTGAACTTGAAGATATTTAATTTTTTTAATGTTTATTAATGTTTGAGAGAGAGACAGAGCATGAGCAGGGGAGGGACAAAGAGAGAGGGAGACAGAATCCAAAGCAGGCTCTAGGCTCGGAGCTGTCAGCACAGAGCCTGATGCAGGGCTGGAACTCATGAACCATGAGATCGTGACCTGAGCCGAAATCTGACGCTTAACTGACTGAACCACCCAGTTGCTCCTGAACTTGAAGATATTTAAATAGAAGCCTCCAAAACTGAAAGCAAAGAGGAAAAAGATCATAAAAATGAAAACAAACAAAAAACCCAATCAGAATAAATAAGCATAGTGGGAAAA
This sequence comes from Neofelis nebulosa, assembly GCF_028018385.1. Lineage (NCBI taxonomy): Eukaryota > Metazoa > Chordata > Mammalia > Carnivora > Felidae > Neofelis > Neofelis nebulosa. The sequence goes on from NC_080798.1 coordinate 37,652,072, forward strand.
CTACAGAACATAAAATACAAATAATGTGACTACCAGAAGGAGAAGAAAGAAAGAAACAAAAGAAATACTTTAAACAATAATGACTGAGAATTTCCTCCAGATTGATGTTAGACATCAAAAAATTTGGAAGCAACCAAAATCTGTCAGTAGGCGAATGGATAAATAAACTGTGGTACATGCAGGCAATCAAATATTAGCAGTAAAAAGAAATGAGCTATCAAACTATGAAAAGACAGGGAGGTAACTTAAATTCATATTAGTAACTGAAAAAAGGCAATCTGAAAAGGCTACTTGAGGTATGCTTTCAACTGTAAGACATTCTGGAAAAAGGCAAACTGTGGAGACAGTAAAAAGATCAGTAGTTGCCAGGGGTAGGTTAGGAGGGAGGGAGGAATGGGTAGGCAAAGCACACAGGATACTCTGTATTATATAATATATAATCTATATAATCTATAATAATAATATCTTGTATTATTATTAATGGTGGCTAAATGTCATTATACATTTGCTGAAGCCCATAGAATAGGTAACACCAAGAGTATATGTGAATGGAATTTTAGTGATGATGTATTAACATAGGTTCAATTGTAATATATGACAGTGGGTGTTAATAATGGGGGAGCTACATGCATGTGGCCAGGTAGGCGGTATATGGGAAATATCTATGTTTGCAATTTCCGTGTGAATCTAAAACTGCCCTAAAATTAAGCACATTAAAACTTGTATGAAAAATGTGAATTTTAAAGGTTTATTTAATGAAGTAAACTCATCTTATGATTCTCATTTGGTTTGAATCATGAGGCTAGTTGCGGACTATTCACTATAGTTAGTAAGAGGAGGCCTGTTAACCTTGCCTGATCTTGGGCAAGGAGGGGGTGCCTCATGTCTGAAGGTTTAAACTGTACAGACATAAAGATAGGGAGAATGCTTAGGAGGTAGATATGTAAGGCAGAGATAAAAACACAACAAGAAATCCAGTCCTGTGTACGGAAGTAAGCTAACATTCACCACATTAATGGGAAAGTGGGCAGAAGAGCCTATAAAGGTGATTGCTATTCTTTTTAATGCAGAGTAGACCCTCTAACTATATAGAATCTCTGGAATGCAAAGTAGATATATTGACTATCATGATGTACATGGAAATTGCTTTATTTGGTTTGATTTCTTCTTTGTATAAACAGAATAGGCTTTACAAAGGAAAGGCATATATAGATTTTAGAGATTATCTTTCCCAAACATTTAATGTTATCTTTAAAGGGACTGAGAACACTCAGAGAATTAAAATATTTTTTGTAAATAACCAACAATCTGCTCAAAATTTGTACTCTACTCTCAGGTCTGTAAAGTGTGTGTGTGTGTGTGTGTGTGTGTGTGTGTGTGTGCGCGCCCTCTCATTTTGATTTTATTTTCTTATTATCTTAATATATAGGTCAACTACACTGTAACTGTATAATAATAAAGACTTTATTATGCAGTCAGAAAATCTAAATAGAAGGGGGAATTAATATTTATTTTATACTTAGGATAATCTGAGTTATGTGCTGAGAACTTTAATGATTCATTTGACAAAAAGAAAATATTAAGCATCTATTACATGCTGATTTTGAGGGCAGAAAGCAAAAGAGATAGGCGAAGTCCCTTCTCTCACAGAATTTATAATCTAGAGATTTTGCTAGTCACTTTGAAACATAAAAAGAGTGAACAGTAAACAAAGAAAAGGATGACGGGGCAGGAATCGCTAATTTATGTTGTGAATTTGAAGATGTATCCGAAAGACGTAGGCAGAAATGCAAATCATAAGAGATCAGTTATATGTAAATCTACAGAATGAAGGCTCTGAGCAGTGGGAAACAGTAGTACAAAGGTATTCGAAACAAGCGAGCATAGTAGCATGTGAGACTCAAAAAGATTTGGTTGAACCATGTGAAAGCTGGAGCTGTGTCATGTGATATCTTGTAAGCCTTGTTAAGGGTTTGGATTGTACTAAGTGAAATAATTAGAGAATTTGAAAAATGGTGAGAAATACATCTATTTTTAATACAACAGGAATCCTGTGTTTCAGATACTGTTATGCCCGTTTTGTGGATGGGAAAAACTGATGCTCAGAAGTGCCTGCCATGACAACCTAGTCCCTAAAACAGCCTTCAGAATAGGATTCATATGATTAAAATGTCCTTTTTCATTAGACTGGAGTGGCTCTAACTAGAGACATGAATTTGATTCTTTCCCGCAAAACCACATCTGTATGATATGGGTGGAATAAAAAAGACATTGGACAGTAAGCAGCCTTTTTTTCCATGGGAGATAAAAGATTATGTATCTTTCCCTTATCTGTATTCACACACTTCTTAATACCTTCTTCATTTATTATAACGTTCTTTAACTCTTTTTCAAAGCTGGATATCAAAATTCTTTTGTCCTTTTACGTTACTGTTTTTGAAAACCAAAATCCTTTAAAGCATTTCTTGTACTATACTGAACAATCTGAATAAATCCAACATGCATGAAAATAGTATCTCAAATCTGAGGATCAAGAATTAAAAATAATGATCGAGGTTTTTATCACATTTGTTAATTGTCAATTTGTTGAGCAACATTTTCAACTGTTGCTTCTTTAATCATTGTTCCTAAAGTAGGATTATGTATAATTAAGGAATTGACCTGAATTAATGTTTTCACACCTTTTTCTAGCATTGCTGAGGGATAAATAGCAGAAACGTAGTATGATTTCTCCTTCAATCTCTCTTCCTTTCTTTCTGCGTTGAAAGTGCTTTAAATTTCTATTTCAACACTGCATTAGTAGACATGGGTTAATTCTGTTTTTTTTTTCCTTGTCAATCACCTACTGTGCAAGATTGTAAATATTATTCTACAGGGTGAAGGAAAGCACTAGATTGCAATTCCAGTTTTACAAAGCACGTGCATCAGCAGGCACACACACACTAATTCCACGTGAAACGGAAAGTGGGCTGTGGATCTGATAGGCTGTGATATTGGTCTTGACATGTTTAGCATATTTGCAGATAATTTGCATAATGCCCCAGTGTAAGGTGATCACATTGGCAGGTGACCAGGAAGTGAGAGAAGCACGTACATTGAATGATAGAAATAAGATTCAAATGTTTTGTTATAACTTAGAATGATGTACCCTATCCTATGAATTCCGTTTACATTTAAGTTATTTAAGGCAGAAGCAATAAGCCCAGAAAAACAAAACAAACACAGAGAATGGGGGAGATATTGTGTAAGGGGTGAACATGGGAAGAAGAAGAGCTGAGTATATGGCAATGATCTGATGGGGCTGCCAGGGAGACTGTGTCTCAGGCTTCCATTTGTAGGTATTTTGGCTCTGACAGGGAGGAAACTTATCCGGCATACTGTGCTTAGCTCCCTTACCTGATGTGATAGACGAAGCACTGACAAAGGAAGCACATGGGATAGTGAAAGGGCTCAAAAATAACTTTCTCGGATTTTTAAAATTATTTTAGAGACGGGGCTCAGCAATCAGATTGTTTTCAATTCCCAGATCACTCTTTTGAGGATCTTAGTTTAGTGAACAGGATATATAAGCGTCTTGGTGCTTCAGGTAGTGTACCTGTTTAATTTTCCTCATCTGTGAAATGGGGAGGTTACATCTTCAGAGGGTTTTGTTGGATCAAACAAGACAAAGCATCACACATACCTGACACATTTGAGATGGTCAGTGAAGTTCATCTCTCACTTTTTTTCTTTTTATCATAATAATTATTGAAGAAAGCCAGGGAATAGTCCTCACAAAAAAAGAATATTTCTCAAAAAGATATTACCCTACTCCCCAAAGAATTATTTCAGCCCTTAAGATTGCTCATAGCAGCTACGGCAATCTCATGCTTTAACCTAACATGTCATACCCATATCATTTTTCGTGTATACTTTGACATAAAAAATATTGGGATACATTTTGCAAATAAGAGAAATGGTAAGGTCAGTTAATTTGAAATAACACTGTAGCAAGAGTCAAGAATAATTTAGTTGGGGATGGTGGGAGGAACATGGGTTAAGAAAGTGAGTTCTTAGCATAATTTTATGTCTGTATTATTGCAATATCCGAAGTGTTTGTAAAGATGAGAGATAGGACAGGGGGGCAGGGATAGGACAGGAAAATATTACTGGTGATATTTTCATTATTTCACTGTAGGTTTCAAAAAACGGTCTTTAGCTTATTGTGAATAGGAAACTAACATATAAATTAGGATTAGGTCATTTCACCAATTCCTTAACTCTGAAGCACTGTTCTCTAAGGCATATACAAATATAGAAAATACCTGTAATAGGTAGTCTCTGTTTCTGATTTGTCAGCCTTATGTGGGTTCACTTACTTCCTACTCCTCCCGCCACAGATACTCTGTGATCTTGCGATCATACCCCTTTCAGCCATATAGGTTAAAGCATTTGAATGGAAAGGATGAATGTAACCTTTTGATGTCCCACTTTTATGCATGGCTTAGTACCAAGTTTTTAGATAGCTGATTTGATTCAATAATCACAACAGGTGAGGAATCAGACATCTAGTGTGTTACCTACTCAAGGATACCCTAATTGAGTGGAGTAAGGATTCATATCCGGGGCTGTCTGATGCCAAAGTCTGATGTTTCCCCTTCATATCACTCTGCAGTCTATGTCTAGTAAAACTGCAGTTTTAGACTCTGTCATTGACTTTGTGATAGCATAATTTTTCCACAGGAAATAATGTAGTTGAATAGCAAAGAGGTATATACTGCAGAGTAGTATTGCAACCATCCCCCAATCAGGGCCTATGTTTCTGCTTGTGTGTGCCTATGAATGTGAGTTTGGGTGTGCTTATGCAGGTGAGTTTCCTGTGTACAGACTGCTGTGAATCTAACAGAATGGATGGCTACGAAATTCTAGAAATTATATCACCAACACATCCGCTTCTCATAAGGGCAGCATCAGAGAAATACCTACAGAGAATAGCAATTAGCACTTTCTAAAATAGTCTAATTAATGCAAAATCCTATTTCACTAGCAACCAAAATAGGATTTTAATTTTAACCCATTATTAGTAGTCCTATATAATGAATGCCATTACTCAGTGTAATTTTGAGGGAAAATCAAAGAATCACAATAATCATGATTCATTGAAACAGCTTCAGATGTTTAACCTTTCCAAAAGTTACTTCTAACATTCACCACCCAGCAACTGCAACTGAGTGATAAGGAACCACGGTGGAGACCAGGGAAAAGGAGATTATCAAGTATGAACAATTAATTTGAGTACTTCCCTCAAACTCAGTGGGTAACATAGGTTGACTTTACTTACAATCCTATACCTGAAATTTAAATGCTTAAATTTTTTGGAGGAGGGTACAGCAATCTCAATTTGGCCTTTTTTCTATAAATATTGATTTATTTCTACAAATATTGATTGATTGATTTGCTTAAGAGAATCTTAGCTGGAATCACCTAGTCTTGATGCTCTGACTCTATTTTTGGATGGTCTCAGATATCATGGTATAAGTGATGACCAGCCTTTCACTGGAGAGAGACCAGAAATTTTGCTTGACGTCCTGGAGGTACCCTCTGAGGACATGATGTGTTTGCAGCACTTGTTACAAACACAGTAAGACTAAAGATGTGTCAGAAGATCCTTGCCTGGTCATGATGGTCTGCTTCCTCCTGGATCCATAAAAGCTGATCTTGCTAGTGCTGCGTTTAATTGTCCTGAGACTGCATGTTTGGTTTCTGACCCCCTAGCATTACCTAAAGAGCTGGCCCTAAATATGAAGGCTCCTGATGGTGACTCAGTCTTTATGTTCTTTCTCCACAAACTTCCTTAGCCTTGGCAGAGGGGGGAGAAACATGTTAAGTAGAGAAACAAGTGAAACCAGCAAAAGGCTGCTCTCCTCCCTTGTGTGACTGAGCAACTCATGAGCTTATAATGCGAAGAACCTTTGAGATCATCATATGCAGTCTCTTGCTTGAGGCAGGAATTCCCACTACAAAAATGCTCTCCTACACACCACACACACACACACACACACACACACACACACACGCACACACACACGTCATACCAGTTTTTTCGGAATAGTTCTAATTTATCAGTAAATATTCTCATAAACTTTTACACTATGCAGTTGTGTTAATATGACTTCAGAAGAGATTCCTTTAAGTGAGAGTGTTGGTCAAGGGAAACGCATAATTTTGATAGCAATTAAAACCTGCTCATGTGCACAGGCATGTTCCCTGCCTTTGATGTGTTCACATTACACAGATTCTGGATCAAAGGAAGGACTTTATATTAGTTAAAAATGTCCCATAACAGATCTGATGGCTTGGATTTAAGTAGTAAATATTAAAGAATAGATTGGATGCTCAGGATGCTGTCCATAGCTTTACAGTGTTGCATATGAGATGAAAGGAAATAACATCTAAGGAATATCCAGAACTCAGCCGTGGGGAATGTTTTGGAGAAGTGCTAGGAACCTCTGCAATGTGGCCAGGCCTCCAAATGGTGGCTTACATGACTCTCAACATTTCCAAATGCAATTCATTTTCCAGGTGAGTCTAAGAGAACAGGAAAGACTTTGCAAGACCAGCCAAAGTTCCTTGGCCTTGTCTTCTAGAATCTCTGCAATGACTCACTCCTGGGCTTTTGGTCTCAAACACTAGCATGCCCTTGTGTCTGTAGCTGGAATAGCCTGAGTATTGATGTAACCTTCCACTGATAGTATCAGAGATAACCAAGGTGGCCTTTGCAGTAAACAAAATGACTTTGTGCATCTGAATGGGGCATAGCTGGAAGGGAAAAAGAACAGCCAGGGGCAAACTTTAGGCAGAACTGCTACTTTTCAATATCACTGACAAATGTTTCACAAACTTCAGTGGAAACAAACCAATTAGCTTTAGCTCTTATTAAGCTTTCAGCCTCTTGCCTGGATGTCACATCCACATCTTGTATATTCTTCCGAGCTTGCAATCAGTCCAGCCAGCAGCATGACATTAGGTAGTACACAATTAGGACTGGACATGGTAGGAGTTGGTGCCCACAGTCCTGGCACCATTAAAACATGGCTGTGCCCATTGATCACATCTCTTTTGATCTGGTTAAATTTGTTCTCAAACATCAGTATGTCCTTGAATATAGCATATTCTCTTGTACGGTTGTTGTTACAGTCCCCCATGGAGATGTTAATCATGCTCACTGCCTGGCTGCATTTGGCCATGTAATAGGGTAACATGGATTCGCTGCTCAGTGTTAACTTTACGAAGATAGTTTCTGCTAGCTCCTCTACACCTTCCTTCCCACACCTCTCAGGGCTTCCCATGTTTCCTGCTTCTCTAGCAGGTGGAACAGTAGTGTCACCTGCTGTTGTTTTCAGTCTTAGAGCCCTGGAAGGGACTGAATCCCCTGAGTGACTGAGGATGGTGTATATGAGGCCTTTCTTGCCTGGACTCAGACTGTGCTGCCCAGGGCTCGGAGATATGGGCACGCTCAGAAAGAGCTTCGTCCCAAGTCTGACACACCTGATTGCCACCACTTCTACCTTTGATTCCTCCAAGTGAGCCACCAACCACAATCCCTCAACTGCTTCTCTTCTATGGAGGCTCCAACTGGGCTTAAACCAACCTACATGGCCCCTTTTATCTCCCCTTGTTCAATGTGACCTGTGGTAATCAAAGTCTCTGTCCCCATCACTCACCAATTCAGGGCAGTTCCCCCCATTTGGCCAACTGGGAGACCCCACCAGGCAGGTGGATAGGGAGAAGCAGGGTGGGTATATTGGTCTTTATGAGGTACAATAGTGTGTTAACAGGGACAATACTAATCAAATATCATTGAGAATAATTTCTTACTCCAAATTTTCCTTTTGAGACAAAAATAAAAGACAGTAGTGGGTCAGGTTCTATTATTAATTAATGATCAAAGACTAATGAATGCACCCTGTTTTATCTAGTTTTACATACTTTATTAAATCATAAATGGTGTTGTAATTGTATTTCCAACAGTAGCGATTATGTTGTAGCAGTGGATGAAAGAAAAACATTTCTTTACATATAGTTTCTGAAATTTGAAGGAAGCAAGCAGGAATTTCTGTGGGATGTTTACTCAGCATATTTAGATACGGGGAGATTCTAATTGTAAAAATGGAGGCACTGAGTACATCAGATGTATAGAAGTTCAGTGTCCAGTGACTTACAGTTTATCAGCTGTGGCAAGTAGTTGGAAGTTACCCCCAAGTAGAAGTGGGCCTTACTTCTCATTTTACATTATTTGGAGAGTACAGAGGTCGTTGCCAAGGGGTAAGTATCTTCCTTTTGGTTATCTTGAATGCTTTTCTGTGAGATACCTATCTTCCTCCATGTGTAGTATCTCTCTCTCTCCCTCCCATATATATATTTATTTATACTTACATTTATTTGTATTTATATTCATTATAGAAATTTATACTCATTATAGAAATTTATATTCATTATAGAAATTATATATATATATACGTGTGTGTGTGTGTGTGTATATATATATATATATATATATATATATATATATATATATAGCAACACTCTATGCTAGAACGAAAAAATTCACTTTATGACCTTTTTATGTATTTTTCGACTCCAATCAAGTGAATGATTTTGAGCAAATGATTGTTTGTCCAACCACAGACCAAAGCAGACAAACCATGTATCTGGCTGCCTTCCCTGTACCTTGATAAACACAGTAGCATTACACAGTTATCAGAGCAAGTGTTCTGATTCCACATATATCCAAACCCCAGTTCTGTCCCTTCTAGCTATGGGATATTAGGCAAGTTTCTTAAACTCTCAGAGTTTTCTGTTTTCTTACCTGCAATGTTGGCCTAATAGCATCTGTTTCATAGGTGTGAAGTGAGACTTTAATAAGCTACTGCAGAGAAAGCTCTTAATTTAGGGATTAATGTTTAATATGTACTCAATAAATGGAAGCTGTTCTTACTAATGAATTTCAAGTATATCTTTCACATAGCCATCAGTCTAGATAAAAATAAAACTTTGTAACTGAACAGCTCTTTCAGTCTGTTCAAGGCATTGGATGATCTCCTTGTTTGCGCTTTGTACACATAGGTAAGTACCCAAAGGTATTGCCAACAAACTCCATTCCCTGAGATCCTGGGAAATAAGTAGCCGTATGCTAGAGCACAGTACAGGCATTGCAATGATGTGTGTGACAGTTGATCTGTTGTGTCGCTCTCAGGATTTCTACCCACGTTTGGCTGAGGAGAGGAGAGAGCACAGCAGGCATTTTTATAAAGGCTCAAGGGATAGGTAACGGAAGGAGGAAAAAAAGTGAATTGAACACTGAAGATTCAAAGCAGAAAGCAAATTTCCAACTGAGCCTTCAGTTACATTCTCAGGAGGGAGTCAAGAATTAGAGACAAAGGAATCGGACTGAACTCTTGATGTGCTGTTAGGACATTTGTAGCTTTGTTACGTTGTTTTATTTTATTTCTTATCACATCTACATTTTTGAATACCTACTATGTGTTCGGTCAGATGTGGTAAGAAAAAAAAAATGACAAAATTGTTTCTGCCCTCAAGGTATTCAAAGGGCGGGTAAGAAAAGATAAATAAGTCACTAGTATACAATATGGTGGGAGAGAAGCAATCCAGAGTGATATACACTAATTCATACAGGAGCACAGCAAGGAAATAGCCTTTCTGAGTAGAAGACAGCTTTCAGGGTAGGAGAAAAATTAATTATAAGTTGAAGATAGCATAGCAGTAACAGAGGCAAGATGGGACAAGATGGTCATTTCAGAATGAGGGAACAGTTTGTGCAGAGGCCAAAGGCAAGACTGAGCATCCACAGAATAGTCAGTAGTTTGTGTTAGATTAGCATACAGTAAGAAGTAAAACCTGTAAGAAGTAAGACTAGAGGGAAGCAGGATGGAGATTATTGGGGGCCTTGAACACTTTTTGAAGGGGTTTGAATTTATCTTGAACACTATGAGCTAAAGGGCATGAGTAAATCAGTCTGAGTGTGCTTTGCAAGACTAATTCTGGATCCAGTGAGGACAGTGGACTGGAAGGAGTTAATAGCTGAACAAGGAGAAAAAAAAAATAGCATCTCCAGAAGATCTGGGAAACTGATAAAATACTAGACAGTAACCAGAGGCAAAAGAAAGAAAGGTATGCTTGGATTCTTGAAAAATAAGAGTGCTGATCACAATAACTGTGAAATATGATTTTTGTACTCCATGACCACATCATGAGCTGTTGACTTTTGAAAAGAAAACAAAACCGAAAACTCAACCCTTCATTCATTCGTTTGTTCATTTAGTCCTCCACTGAACCACCATTTAATAAACACTATGGGCCTGAGCTAAGGGTGGCAGATACAGAGATGGCACCAAAGACCGTGCTTTGAAACACGTTCAATTTTTAGCACTGGAAATAGACTTATTACAGTTTAATGTAGCCAGGGCTATAGTATACTCAGATGTCCTTGTGGATTGTGGTTTCCTCTTGACCATGCCAGTAGAACTGGATGGTCCCATTGTATGAGTAAAAATAATCTAATGTACTTGGAAACGTAAACAGATGATGTATTTCTGAATTTTTAAACTAAGCTTTGAGTATTGGGCTGGAAGGAAAAGATCAAGGCTGGAACTTTGCCTCTTCTCTGGGTTTTGGGATAGTAAGGCCTGGATTCAAATCCTTGCTTTGCCACCTGCTGCTTTGACTGACCTGGAATAAATGTATCATCATTTATAAAACTTCACTCTTCCTAACTGCAAGTCACACCTGCGTGCTCTTAAACATTTGGGAGAAACACATTCTCATTTAAAATTAGACTAGATCAAAAATATATGTGTCACAATTTTCACACTTTTAGGACAAATGAGGAACAGAGTCTCGGAGGAAGAGTATATGAGGAACTGGAAATCAGGGTTCAGATGATAATTGAGTTTTGGAGTATTTAGTATTGGAAGTAGACACACATTTCTAGTTCAGAAATGGTACTAAATACAGAACTAGCCAAGAACTGTGTTTAAGGTAGAATTTGAAGGAAGGAAATGAAACAGATTGGGGGTTGAGGAAATCACATGTGGAAACTCACTGGAAATGTGGACTTGAATGAACACGGCCCCCAAAAACAAGAAAAAGAAACGTGGGGAAAAAAACAAAGCAAAAAAAAAACAAAACAAAACAAAACACGGGGTCATCTAAGTGACAAATAGAGCAAAGGAAAATTCTTTTCTGGGTGCTGCACTCCTTTGGTTTTTTCTTTTTCTTTTTTTCCTTTACTTTCTTTTCTTGTTTCTATAATTTTCATTTGTGTGTTACATTCCTTTGTTTTTTAAAGTTCCTCAGAAATTTCTGACACATCTATAACAAAAATGAAAAAAAACCAAATTTTTCTTAGATACACATGTCTCTTATCACCTCAGTAATTTGTGGTTGATTTTGCATGAGACATGGGTCCAGTTAGATAGGCCTTAGCTCTGAGGAAGCAATGACAAAGTCGTCTTAAAAAGTAATCAGTATGTTAACACTATTGTAATCTCTGTGCATAAGTGATATAAAAGAATAACAATTCCACTTTCTTATTGAATAGAATCTTAACTTTATCCCTATTAAAAAATGGAAGAAGAGGTCCCAAATGAAGTAATTTGTACTACGTCCCATGTCACGAAACCCAGACTCCACTGAAGTACAGTTTGGGCTCTCCCAGAAATGGAACCTAAAACCAGTCAACTGGGAATCTCCAGATCAACCCTGGTTAGGTAATCTGCCTGGTAAACCCCTCGCATTCCCTAAGGGAAATTAACTTTGCAATAACCAGCCTACTTTTCTGCCAGTGTAACATCCTTGTTCTCACTCCCTACTGGCCATAAAAGCCTTTCATTTTGTACAGCTCTCAGAGCTCCTTTCTGTTTTCTAGATTGAATGTTGTCTGATTCCAATTGATTTTTGCTCAAATAAACTCTTAAAGTTTTTAATACACTTCAATCTTTTGACAATTCCCATGGATGTTTTAATAGGAAAATATTGTTCACTCTTTCTGACCCACCCTGAGAAAGTAGCAGTTAGGTTGCATGATGTTGGAAAAAGTTTTTGAAAAGAAAAAAAAAAAAAAAAAGCAAAGGTTTGAGTGCCATCTCAATTATTTGAATGGCATCTCATTATTTATATACTCCTGTGATCTTGGATATTTTACTTAATATTTTTGATCTTTGAATCCCTTCCTTTTAAGGAAAAATGTAAATTGACAGCTCATAAGATTATAATGAAAATGTAATACATTAGGAGTGGCTGGGTGTCTCAGTCAATTAAGTGTCCGACTTGATTTTGGCTCATGTCACCATCTCATGGTTCATGAGATGGAGCCCACATCGGGCTTGGGGCTGATAGCATGGAGTCGGCTTGGCATTCTCTCTTTGCCCCTCCCCCACTCTTTCTTTTTCTCTCTCTAGCTCAATAAAATAAGTCGTATAGAGTACTTAAAGATATTTTTTAAAAAGAAAATATAATACACTAATGTTTATATCGTACAAAGCATAGTTTTTGACATAATAATTGCTAAACAAATAGTAGCTATTATTTAATTACCTAGGCTAGTATTTTTTCTCCAATTCTTAGCTGATGAAATGATTATTGGCTATAAAAGATATTTCAACAAAACCTAAGGCAATTATTTCCCTTCACACAAATAATTTTAAATGAAAACATCTTTGAAGTTTTACAAATTTACCTGTTTTACTCTCTATAGGCTAATGGTAGTGTACAGAGAAGAAAATAATGACTTTAGGGTTGTGAGGCTCCCTAGTGACATAAAATCAATCAGTTAGTTCGTTGCACATTGTCTTTCTCCTGCTCATTATACATACCAGTGGAGTAAGACAGCTATTAAAATCTATTAACCTGATATTATTCTTTAAACTGAAAGATGTGTCCAGAATAAAAGACAAAGAGTATTTAAGAAGAAAGTTCAGTAGCGTTCAAATGGTCAGTTTCCTCAGGTTTACTCCCTCCTTGGAAGAGATTTCCTTCTCTGACATGGTAAGCAGTGCCTATAGGAGGGAAACAAATTAATAGCAACTTCCTGTGAATGGCAAGTTCTGAGTCTGTACCTCCTCAATGTAGTTTAAATGTTCCTTAAGGTAATGTCCTCCATTTCAAATAACTTGTTTAGAAGTTCATCTGAAACATTAAAAAAAAAAATGCCAGCAACAAGGTCCTTCTGAGATTCTCAGGTTGAATTTGAAGGGAAAAAAAAAGACGTTAAGAAAGGGCTCATTACTGGTGAGATGTGCTCTAATATCACTTGGTTAAATTTGTAGAATTTTCCCATTTCCATTACTGACTGGTAAATTATTCTTGGCCTTGGCATAAGTGTGATTTTATGATAGATCATAATACAACAGGTTTGTTTTGTTTGATGCCTATACCTTACACTTAATTCAGAATTGTTTGATGATGTCAGGCAATAAAGTCATTGTGATAAATAATAAAAAGTAGAGAGGGAGAGGAATTGAGATAAATAATCAAGAGAATAAAAATATGTTTTCATTTGGAAATTGATGGAGCTTGATATGCTAAAATATATATAGGGAGAGAGGTGTTCCTGGTAAAAGGAGCAATGGAAAGTACAACCTTAGGTTCACAGTGATAAAGCAGCAGAGAGAATTGAAGAGAAATCGACTTCTCTGAGTGCTAGAAAAAACTATAGCAGGTAGACTATAGGAAGCCTACACTTTCAGTTATTCCCCCCAGTCAAGTATGTATTTAGATCAAAATCATAATTTTATTTCCTGTAATAAAGTAGTACTACTACATATAACATAAATTAATTTCAGACACCGTGCTTAACAGAAAATGTACACAGAGCACGTGTCCTTTGATTACATTTGTATGATTTTCAAGAATAGACAAAACTGATGATGATACAAGCCAGTATTTTAGTTACCTTTGGTGGGGGGGGGCACTGTACCTAGCAGAGTGGTGTGGAGTGAGGCTTCTGGGCTTGTGGGAATTTTTAAAAAAAAATTATCTGTTAATAAATAGATGTTATTGGTTATGTAAATGGTTATGTAGAAATACACTAAGATGTACATAGAGTTGTCCACTTTATTCTATATTATATGCCACTTTCTTTAAAGGATAAAATTATAGATTAAATCAACTTTTATATTTTGGTATACATTTTCTGCTTTGAGTATTCTCAGTTTTTCATTTTGATGCTTACGATAACCTATATGAATGTTTTATAACTACTTAGAATAATGTGTGTTTATGTGTGTATTAAAAGAGGAAAACAATCATCTATTTATTGCCAAGGAATTTGTATTTATTTCACTTCATCATCATAGCTACCCTATAAAGATTTTGAGAAATTAAGTAGGGTACCCAGAACCCGTGAGATTAAAAAGCAAATCTAGGGGCGCCTGGGTGGCGCAGTCGGTTAAGCGGCCGACTTCAGCCAGGTCACGATCTCGCGGTCCGTGAGTTCGATCCCCGCGTCGGGCTCTGTGCTGACAGCTCGGAGCCTGGAGCCTGTTTCCGATTATGTGTCTCCTTCTCTCTCTGCCCCTCCCCCGTTCATGCTCTGTCTCTCTCTGTCCCAAAAATAAATAAAAAATGTTGAAAAAAAAATTTTAAAAATAAAAAAAATAAAAATAAAAAGCAAATCTAGGGACACCTGAGTGGTTCAGTCAATTAAGTGTCTGACTCTTTGTTTCAGTTGGTCATGATCTCAATGGTTCTTGAGTTCGAGCCCCACATCAGGCTCTGCGCTGACAGTGCAGAGCCTGCTTGAGATTCTCTGTCTTCCCTCTCTCTCTGCCCCTACCCTGCTTGCACTCTTTCTCAAAATAAATAAACTTAAAATAATTTTAATAATAAAAAAATAACAATTAAACCTAGAGAAATAATATAAAACAATGTAAACCCCAAATCCACAGTTCTTTTCACTACTGCCTCTGTATACAGATGGTGTCAGCCAAATCATGTTTGTTTTTTTTTTTTTAAACGTGTATTTATTTTTGAGAGAAAAAGAGCACAAACAGGGAATGGGCACAGAGAGAGGGAGACCCAGAAATGGAAGCAGGCTCCAGGCTCTGAGCTGTCAGCATAGAGCCCAAAGTGGGCTCGAACTCAGGAACTATGAGATCATTACCCAAGCCAGACTCACACACTCAACCAAATGAACCACCTAGGCACCCCTGACAAATTGTTTAATAGTATCCTCAGTCCCTGCATTGAGAGTGATTATTTCTTCACAGACGGATATAATATGCGATTTCGGAGGTTGCTGTATTTACTTATTATTTGCTTTTCTTCATTTTCAAAAAAGGATTTGAGGCAAAGAAGGATTTCAAGAGGGTTGGTTTGGGATGGTTAGCCCCCGGATAGTATGGGGAGGGTAAGAAGATTTTTTTGTTGTTGTCAGTATTGTTAATGTGTCTCATTAGAAACATTTTACTTCTTACTAAAACTATTAAATAATCTTTCAGCCTGGTGGGCGTAGAGTTCTACGGCATGAAAGTCTGCCTTCATTTATAGGGAAGACTGTTGACCTTTCAATGTGTACTTATTTTAGTTCAGTCAGAAGAAGAAAAGGGGAAAGAAGTTTACTCAAATATTTGATAGAAATCTTGATTAAAGTATAAGACATACTAGTGAATGTTAGGCAAGTGGGAACAGAATAAAATAAGGTTCCTCTCTCCTTTGGTACCTAAAATATTTTAACTTTATAACTTCTGTTTTCTGGGCCTCATTCCACTTTCTAAAGTCACCCAAAACAAGCCACATTATTGCTCCTCAAGAGAGCTTTTTATTTTTCCTCGGAGCCATTGTAAAACAGGGTGGTCTGCATCATGGGGGTGAATGATGCCCAGTGCTCATTCACCGGTAGTTTTAGAACAGTGGCTAGAGGATGCTTCTGTAGTGATTGCCCAGCAGAGATTCAAGCAACTTGTGTGATTTGCATAAAAAACAAAATAAACTGGCAAGACCTTAAATGGGATACATTAAGAAGGCAAAAATTTCATACATTAGTACTCTAGTCCTTTTCTTCAAGAATGGCTCTTGTGTAAAAATCATGCTATCTGGCTAGAAATAGATAGCATAACAGGGATTCATTTGTGCATTTTATAGCATTACTCAACAGATCCATACCTTTCTTAAGGATATCAAAATTAAATTTGCTCTCTTTAGTTTTTTTTTTTTTTTTCCTTTGAGAGTTGTGTATGATTCAGTAACACCACAATTAACCTTGGAGCATTGTAAGTGCTGTCTTCTGTTACACAGAACATCCTTCCGATAATGAGCACTCATTATCTGTGCTTCCTACCTTTGCTTTTGTATGAAGCATATATATATATAATATTATGTTCATTTGGTTTGTACATGCTAGACACATGGAAGGGAGGGACCATGTGATAGACTTGGTGCCAATATATCATAATAAATCTTAAAAGAACATTCATTATGATGATAAGAGATGTCCCAAAATAAATGCATTGATTAAATGTGAAGGTGACATTAATGAACTCACCTTTCCCCCCCCCCCCACAGTGCTACTATGGAAACGGAGGGTGGGAGTTTTTAAGAGTCTAAGTCCTCACTAAAATACGGCGAAACCTGAGACTGTTTTCTCTTTGTTGTATTAGCCTTATTCAGGATGTATACTCTATTAGTTACATTTGGGATAGTTAGGTTTCACATATCCATTTTGAAATTCCCATGAGGTTCAGACAGTATGGCATCAGTAAAACCTCCTATAATTTTGCAAGTCACATTACCCCAAGATTTTACAAGGTTTTGTACAGAGAAAAAGGAGATGCTGATATTAACAAAATGGGAATTGTTTATTAGAGTTCTAATATACAGTTAAATAAGAATATTATATGAAAGCAACATAGGGAAGGTATAAGCATAAAGTATAACAAAGCACATGGCATTAATAATAGCAATAATACCATTAAAATGATACTTTTTGATACTGGGTTTTAGGTGATCCTGGATACTGTCATAATTACCATTGAATTTGGGAAAGTTATATTTGCTTGGCAAAAGAAATAAAAAAGGTCATAAGTATATGTGCATGCAATTAATTTCAAGTATTGTACCTCCCTCTTATAAATAAGGCAATATGCTATCAAAGAAAATAAAAATCTGGAAACAAATAGCCTGGCATCACTGAGCTCACATAGCTCCAGCTGCTCATTGAAATGACAAATTATTTTATGCTGAATATTCTCACAGTTTGTATGCATGTGTTGGTATCTCTAGCACAAGGTATCAACAAACACTGACCTTATTTATTCTCTGTCAAAATTCAGAATCTGTATTTTGTCACATGAGGTGTAAACATTGTTAACACAGACAGTGTTATTCCAAACAACAACAACAGCAAAAATATTTCAGGGAGAACAATAAAAGAAGCTTCTTCTTCATTTAAAAATTATTCCAGGAAATGAGTGATCAAAAACGGGGCCCTGGGCAGCGGGGCTGTGGTCTACACATTGCTTTCAGTCCCAGAACTGTTCCTTTCTGTTTCTTGTGGGAGCCCACTCTCCAGCCAGACCACAAACCAGCTTGCCAGAGAGATCATGCCCACAACCACTTCAGCAGGTTTCTTTTCTCTGGAGATAGAGAATTTGGGGGAAAGCTTCCTTGAACCCACCTTCAACATGCTTTCTGTGGGATTCTGAGCTTACTCCATCATTCCACACAACCCGTGTCCAGGATTGAGTTCCAGGAAGAAAGAAAAAAGAATGGCCTATCCAGTGTTAGAAGGACTTTCTATTTGTTTATCACCTTTGCTTTCTTACTTGCGAACTTACCGTGGAAAACACAGTTGAATATGAATAGAAGCAATGAAATTATTTCAGTGAAGGAGAGGGGTATGTCGGCTATTTCTTTTATCCTAATGTATTTCTTTTGAAAGTATTTATTTTGAAGCATGAATGCTTGCGTGTGCTATATGGAGCTCTGCAAGCAGGTCATGCCACTGGTGATGGCAATGATTGTTGTCTTTTTACCAGCTCAGACTATCCTCTCAGAGCATTTCTCTCAGGATGCTTTTGGATTTGTGCCGTCTATTTTATTCATACTTTCCTAGTTCATGGATTTCAAAGTGGTGACACAAGAAACATAGGAGAAAAGCAGATCCCTTTCAGAGAAAGTAACACTTAAACAACCTGGTGGCTTTCAGGGCCATTTTGTTCTCCACCTGAACCTGAGGAGACTTTAAAGAATATATTAAAGAAAAACAGGACATTTAGAAGTGTTGGTTTTGTTGAATGTTGAAAACTCTACATTGAAGGTCATTGAAAGTAAGAAATGGGTCTGGGGAAGGCGTCTTCTCATTAAAAGACAATATATTTTAAAAAGGAAAAAAAAAGATATTTCTAGGCGCATATATCCAAAAGAATAAGGCTCTACTCCCTCAATAACTTAATTGTAACAGCATCTACAACAGAGGCCAGCGTGCTTTTTTCGCTAACTGGCCAGTTAGTGGATGTCATAGGCTTGTGGGCCAGACACACTGTTACAGTGTGGGACTACTCAGCACTGATACTCTGGCAGGAAAGCTGCCATAATAATATGCAAATGAGTGGGTGTGGTTGTGTTCCAGTAAAACCTTATGTGTGAAAACAAAATTATATTTCATTCAATTATCACATATGAAACTTTTTTTCAAGTAGCTAAACATATGAACTTTTTTCAAGTAGCTAAAAATGTGAAAGAACATTTTTACTCATGCGCTAAGGCAAGTAATGGGCCAGATTTGTCTGATGGCCCAGAGTTTGCTCATTCCTGGTTTTCAATGACAATTCGAAAAGAATATCAGGAAGTTAAGATAGATAATAAAATTGAAATTAATGAGATATTTTGAAACTAAGTTTAAACTGTCCTCAATTAGATGGTGTAGTCTTGAGAATTTCCCAGAGGGTCTTTGATGTAATATTTGATACTTTCAAAGTATTAACTTCTCTAAGTTTGACAAAGACTTGTTTCAGATGTTTTCAGTATTTATACTTTTCTGCATTAAAGCCAGTATATTTACAACACAGTGAATGGAATACTTAATATTTCTGGCATTGTGCTTGCGATGGACATAGAGAAATAAGGACGTGCTCATTGCCTCAAAAGAGCTTTTACAAACTGAATTTTGGTGCATTGTATCTCTACTTAGAACTATTCAGTGGCTTCCAATTGCCTGAATCTAAAGTCCTTGATATGCCTTACATTCTGGTCTAAGACCTGTCCTCCGTCCTCTTCTTTGTTACCGAATTCAAGTTTGGCTGCCCATTGCCTGAGAAATCATTACTCAAGATATGGGTTTTTACTGGGAAGGGATTTTGAACTTCATTCAGGAGGCCAGTAACCTGGGGAGAAGGTGGGCTCTTGTCCAAAAAGCCAAACTCTGAGATTTCTGCCTGGTCCAAGGTTTTTTAAAGGGGTTTAGGGTAGTTAATGGACAGAGACTGCAGTAACCTGCTTCACTTCTTCATTATGTACAGACTCAATGATGCGAGCTATAAAAATTATCTCAGTGCTGGGGTTGTGGGAGAGGATCTTTTCTTATTTCAAGGTGGGCCAGGGTAATTCTTTTGTTTCTGCAAAGGAGGGCAAGGTCTACAGATACACAAAGCGAGGT
Organism: Neofelis nebulosa; assembly: GCF_028018385.1. Classification (NCBI taxonomy): domain Eukaryota; kingdom Metazoa; phylum Chordata; class Mammalia; order Carnivora; family Felidae; genus Neofelis; species Neofelis nebulosa. Next base: position 37,671,723 of record NC_080798.1, read on the forward strand.
CAGTGAAGTCTTTTGTGTGACCTGAAAAAGAAAAATATCATGCTAAAAAAATTTCTGGGCTAATCAGAAAGCCACAGTGACTCTCATACTGACTTGCTGGCTTCTGTGTCCTGGGAAATTTCTGGCCCTTCACTCTTCAAGGCCAGTGGTCTGCAAATCTTCCAGAAAGTAAATTAGCTCTGTTGCAGGTCAAGGGCCTTAGGTCAGCAAGTAAGGAGTGTGTTAACTTGAAGCAAGTTAACCCTTAAGATAAGCTGGAGTTCTGTTACATCTTCAGACAAAACATAGGCCACTACTCATATCTCATTCTACCAACAGCTTCTTTCAGCTTTTTAAGCACAATATTATCATTTCTACCAGGAATCTGTCAGTGTGCTTCCTTCTAACTGCATTATTCTTTATCTGTTCATCTGGCTAGCAACAATTAATCTTTAAGTCATGGTTTCAGTATTCCAGAAGTCTTCTGTAAGCTCTAGATAAGATTAAGTCTTATTTCTATTGTTTCTGTAATACCCTGTACATTCTTCTACAGGTGCCATTTGTAGATTTAATATATGTCTTCTCAACCTCCCTTGTAGAACACAAACCTTGTCTCTCCAGATTCAACTTTGAAGCAAGGCCCAATGTAAGATAGGAAACACAACAGGTACCCAACCTTATTTTCTGAATTTAAATCAATTAAAGACAACTTCTTGGTTTAATGGAATGTGCCAATAAACAAAACATAATCCTCAAAACGAGATATGAACTGTGCAGTCTTGAAACAGTCTGCAACATTGCAACCAGTCTTTAAAGCATCCTGATGCAGTAGTGTTCATAGAATTGATGAGGCTTGGTCAAGAATCAGTGTTACCTACTGGCATTGCTGCATTAAATAATGTTGTCATAAGAGTCATCATTTCAAATTATAAAATATTTTAAAATACTGAATTTTGTACGTTATAGAGGTGCATTCTTAATTTCCTTCTGTCAAACATTCCAGATACCACTACCAAGTTATATATCAATTGTTAAGCTTTTATTGTATATCATTACAGACAAGTTCTCATGCATTTATGAAAATATTTTTAATGGCTATATTAAAGGTTGATAAGAATCAATTACCCCTTTTATTTAAGATGATATCCTTTATGGCAAGGGGGAGGTCAAACTTTCACTCTTCGCAGATGAAATGATACTCTATATGGAAAACCCAAAAGATTCTACCAAAAAACTGCTAGAATTGATTCATGAATTCAGCAAAGTTGCAGGATATAAAATAAATGCACAGAAATCGGTTGCATTCCTATACACCAACAATGAAGCAACAGAAAGAGAAATCAAGGAATTTATCCCATTTACAGTTGCACAAAAAACCATAAAATACCTAGGAATAAATCTAACCAAAGAGGTAAAAAATATATATGCTGAAAAGTACAGAAAGCTTATGAAAAAAATTGAAGAAGACGCCAAAAAAATGGAAAAAGATTCCATGCTCCTGGATAGGAAGAACAAATATTGTTAAAATATCGATACTACCCAAAGCAATCTACATATTCAGTGCAATCCTTATCAAAATGACACCAGCATTCTTCACAGAGCTAGAACAAATAATCCTAAAATTTGTATGGAACCAGAAAAGACCCCAAATAGCCAAAGCAATCTTGAAAAAGAAAACCAAAGCAGGAGCCATCATAATTCCAGACTTCAAGATATACTACAAAGTTGTAATCATCAAGACAGTATGGTACTGGCACAAGAACAGACACTTAGATCAATGAAACAGAATAGAGGACCCAGAAATACATGGGCAACTAATCTTTGATAAAGCAGAAAAGAATATCCAATGGAATAAAGATAGTCTCTTCAGCAAGTGGTGCTGGGAAAACTGGACAGCGACATGCAGAAGAATGAACCTGGACCACTTTCTTACACCATACACAAAAATAACCTCAAAATGGATGAAAGACCTCAATGTAAGACAGGAAGCCGCCAAAATCCTTGAGGAGAAAGCAGGCAAAAACCTCTTTGATCTTGTTCACAGCTATTTCTTACTCAACACTTCTCCAGCGGCAAGGGAAACAAAAGCAAAAATGAACTACTAGGATCTCATCAAAATAAAAAAAACTTCTGCACAGTGAAAGAAACAATCAGCAAAACCAAAGGCTCCCAACGGAATGGGAGAAGATATTTGCAAATGACATATCAGATAAAGAGTTGGTATCCAAAATCTGTAAAGAACTTACCAAACTCAACACCCAAAAGCCAAATAATCCAGTGAAGAAATGGGCAAAAGACATGAATAGACACTTCTCCAAAGAAGATACCCAGATTGCCAACTGACACATGAAAAAATGCTCAACATCACTCATCATCAGGGAAATACAAATCAAAACCACCATGAAATACCACCTTACACCTGTCAGAATGCTAACATTAACAACTCAGGCAACAACAGATGTTGGTGAGGATGTGGAGAAAGAGGATCTCTTTTGCATTGTTGGTGGCAATGCAAGCTGGTGCAGCCACTCTGGAAGACACTATGGAGGTTCCTCAAAAAACTAAAAATAGAACTACCCTACAACCCAGCAATTGCACTACTAGGCATTTATCTATGGGATATAGGTGTTTTGAAGGGACACATGCACCTCCATGTTTATAGCAGCACTATCAACAATAGCCAAAGTATGGAAAAATCCAAAATGTCCATTGATGGGTGAATGGATAAAGAGGATGTGGTGTGTGTGCGCGCGCGCACACACACACACAGTATTACTTGGCAATCAGAAAGAATGAAATCTTGCCATTTGCAACTATGTGGATGGAACTGGAGGGTATTATGCTAAGTGAAATTAGTCAGAGTAAGACAAAAATCATATGACTTCACTCATAGGAGAACGTTAAGAGACAAAACAGATGAACATAAGGGAAGGGAAACAAAAATAATATAAAAACAGGGAGGGGGACAAAACAGAACAGACACATAAATATGGAGAACAAACAGAGGGTTGCTGGAGGGGATGTGGGAGGGGGTATGGGCTAAATGGGTAAGTGGCACTAAGTAATCTACTCCTGAAATCATTGTTGCACTTTATGCTAACTAATTTGGATGTAAATTTTAAAAAATAATAAATAAATAAATAAATAAATAAATAAATAAATAAATAAATATTTAAAAAAGTTAAAAAAGAAGATGATACCCTTTTTGAGATAATTTTTTAAATTAAATTAACCACTTTTATGTCATTTTAATATTTAACTTGAGATGGTTCTAGCCTGATGACCGACTAGCTTGGAGAAACTCAATGTGCAAGAGAATTACATTTATATGAATTGCAAAACTAATTTAAAAAATGCTGAAATGGCACATTTGTTTCAGATACACTAGCCTTTAAAAATCTAAAATCATATACTGGAAGCACCTTCTTTCTAGATTTTTCTGACTGCAAAAGTTTGGATTACTTCCTCAGATTTGAACCACCCCTCTTCCTTTTCCTTTGGTGAGGTGGGGGGGGGGGGGGGGGCGGGGCTTGTCTGGCTGATGCCCCATCACTCCTCTTCAAGTGGGACAAGACTCCTTAACTTTAAAGATAAACCATGACATCAGGAAGAAAATCTCACCTGAAGTCTCCACCCGGCGTTAGTGGTAGGGGTTAATGCACACCTCTTTCTGCTTGGATCCAAATGGGAACTCACAGCACTCCAGCAGCTTCAACTCGTGGTGAGACTGGAGATCAGGCCAGCGCCAAACTCGACAGTAAATGACGTGGGGCAACCCCTTGCGGTGGGACACCTGCAGCCGCCCATCCAGGGACCTGGGAATTGTAACGCATTTGCTGGGCTGCCCCGGGCAGCTGAGGGCCCTCTCCAGCTCATCCATGGCTCCTTTCTTCTTCTTTAATTTCTTTACTAAAGAGTCTACTGCCTTCTCTGCCCACTTTTCCTCTTCATCTCCTTGCTTCCAGCCTAGCAGTCTCTTCACTGCCGGGCTGGTGAAGGAGAAGAGGGAGCTGATGGGGGTGCTGGAGTGCATAAGAGGTGAACTGCAGGTGTCCAGTGCAAAGAGGACCTGGACAGATAGCCCTTTATTGCCTGCAGGGCCTGAGGGAAGTATGCAACAAGTAACTCTCCAGAGATGTCATAGGTACAAACTCTGCAGGGATGTCACAGGTACAAACTCTGCAGGGTTGTCACAGGTAGAAAATCTCCAGGGATGTCATAGGTCTTCCTTTTCTTCTGGAAGTAACTGACCGATTCAGGCTGGGAACTGTGTTGACTTTCTGCTAGGTCCTAGAATAGGCTGGCCAAGTCTGAAAAACAAGAAAAAAACACTCCAATCAGCTTAATCAGGATACTTTTCAGAAAAAAATTAAAGGTTGGATATAAGGAAGAAAATACATTTCAAATGTTTTGGACTTGAAAACTCTTAGTCATCTTTGGCTCTTCCTTCTCCATTATCCTCTGACCCAAGTCTTGGTGATTCTGCCTTCAAAGTGTCTTCTAGAATTTGAAACTTCCTCTCCATTTCCACCAGTATCTGAGGCCTAGCCCACCTCACCATCCCTAGACTACTGCAACAGATTCTGAAGTGGCTCCTCTCTTCCAATTCAAATAATCCATTAAATCCCAAATATAAGTTTTAATGAGTCATTTTCCTATTTCAGAAATTACAGTGGCTCCTTAGTTTCCCAAGCATAAACTCCTCTGCCTAGATTTGAGAGCCTCTGTAATCTTTCCTCAACGTGCTCACACTTCTCCCTTTCTCAATTACAGTTTATGCAAGTAACCCATCTTCACTGATGAAAGAATATGTACATGGAATAAAAAAAATTAGGACACTAATAACCTCACCATTTGTATATGTTCTTCCAAATGACTTTACAGGGACAGTGGTTCCCAAAGTGTGACCCAAGGACTCCTGCAAGTCCCAGAGTTCCTTTCAGAGAGCTGCAAGGCTCTCTTTTCCAGCTACATATCTGTGTGTGCTAGACTTTTCTTCATGTATTTCAACTTTAAAAATATATCACAACAGATTATATGCAGAAACAGGTAAGAGAATTCCAAGTGTCATCTATTAACCAGGCATTAAAGGGATTTGCAGAGATATAAAACAATAACACTCTTTCCAATAATTCTTTTTAAATACAGTTTTTTAAATAAAAATGTTTATGCTAATAAAAAAATAAAATAAAAATCTAAAATCACTCTTTTGGAAACTTCTTTAGAGACAATAGCGTTTTGAATATATTTATAGTGCTTCCAAATACTGGTCTATATGTTCATTTTGTTTTCTTCATATCTGTAGGTTAGGAAAATGATTAGTACAGTTGCCATGCCTTGCTGTAATTTAATAATACAGGGAAAAAAAAACCTAATCATGTTGATATTATGCAGATTGTTTTCATTTTAAACCATTCATTTGATAATTCAACTTGTGGGTTTTTGTTATTGTTTTGCTTGTTTCGTTGGTTTTATTTACTTTTGGATGCGTAAAAAAAATCCAAACTAATAATTTAAATATGAGTGCTTATAAACCCACATAGACCATCTGTACACAAGTACAGTTTTCCTAGGCAATTAAAAAATATTTTAAAAAATTATACCACTGAAATCCCTGTCTTTTAACATAGGATGATTTTAAATTGAAGAAACTTGTATCTGCAAGTTTCCATTAAAAATACTCACTGGTTACAAAGAAATGAGGAAATTGAAGCCATTTTTTTTACTTGTAAAACCTCTAAAGTAGAAAGACTTATAAAATGCAATCTCAGAATCTCCCTCAAGGCAACATTCCTGGTAACTAATAATAACAAATAGGATTCTGTTTGTTTTCTCTGATAAATGATTAAATAGATGTCCATTTCTTACCTGTTTATTTAAGAATATTTTAATTTCATAGTTCTCATTAATGTTCTGTAACAGTAGCGTATTAAACTCAAAATTTGCAAAACTAACATTTATGGATTGGATGACTTTCAAAAAATATAATGGTAACAAATTTACTAACATATGAATATAAATCACAGTGAAGTGGAATGTAAGTATTCCAGAGGGAGGCACTTAGTTAAGGAGCAATTCTCACTAAATGTCCAGACCTCACATTTCAATATGCTTTATTTGTTTTCTCTTTATGGTTGTAAACACATTATATGAAGGAAACTATATTATGCTGATATTTCAGAATTTGATGAGCCCCAAATATCACTAAATACGATAGACTTCTGGTGTTCATTTAAAGAAAAAATTATTTTAACCATTTCCCTGATGAGAATACTGAAGCACCATGCGGTAGTAATTTTCCCAGGCTAAAAAGTGGATGTAGCTAAGCTAGTCTGGTTTTCTTCAGAGCCTCATATCCTTTTTGTACCATCAGTTCCTGATCTATGGGCACAAGCCTGGGCATGTAATAGAGTCTTTGGTAATCATGATACGCCATACTCCTGGCAACAGTGATTGCACCAAGAGGTGGACATATCACCCAAGCATGGTTGATGAGTGTCTTTCCTTAGGGTCAATATGTGGAAAGTAGGAGAGGGGTTTTCATATATGTGGGATTCCAAAATAGCAATTCCCATTTCTAGTTTTGACCATCTGGAGAGACATTATGGAAGAGAAGAGGATTAGACCAACACTCAGAGAGAAACAGAGAATTATAGAAAAGAAACATAGAATGGAAGAGATACATTTTTCCTAGATGGTTGGAGTCCTCAGATTATTGTCTGTGAGATCGATTTCTTTCTGTTGTCCTTTAATTTATGTAAGCTATCCCTGTGGCATTAGTGGTTAATTGAGCCAGATAATTCCTTAAGATTCAAATGAGGTTTGAAATGCACATTGTCCTAGTTCTTAAGTCTATGTTCTTTAAAATTTTTATATTATTTTTTATTATTTTTAGAGAACTTTTAGATTGACAGCAAAACTGAATAGAAATTACAGAGATTACTCATATTACTCCTGCTCCCACATGCACAATCCCCCCCCCCATTATCAACATCTATGCTCTTATACATTATAGTGATGTTCATTTTTTATTTAAAAAAAAAGATTTTTTTCAGCCATAAGCAGAAGCCAATTTACTTCAGATTGGCCTTGTTCCTTTCAGATATTGCCCTCCATGTGATATTTGTGTCTCAACTCTGGAAAACAAAGAGAAATTTGGATGCATCACATATTTCTTTAAAGCTTTCTGTGACTATCAGAGCAGAGTAAATAGTCTGATATTGAAAAACAAGAGGCACAAAGCTGAAGACATTCTTGAGATTCCTTTGTAGCCAAGGAATGGATGAATAAATTATAAAGGAGATGTAAAAGAAAAGCTTGAAAAATTAATGGAGGTATAAGTGATCAAGCTCACTGTGATCTGATGTGAAATTATTTATTCTGGTCAGATCAGAAGAGCAGACACTATAGCACCAAAGGTGTCTGGTAACACTTCTTTATGGTAACACCATTTCAACACATCCAAGTTTATAGCATGTTTTCCAACTGTATGTAAGAGCATAAACATAAACATAGATACATTTAAAAAAATAAGTTACTAGCTCATTAGTTTGATTAATTATGACATGACTTTCCTATTTGTCCTACATTTCTGGGTGCTTTTCTCCTCACTACATTTATAACCTCGTGATATTACAGAAAATTTCAGTGAAATATTTCCAGTGAAAACAAGTAAAATGAAAATGTGTAGCTCTTCAGTGTTGGTTAATTCAAACAAAACCTGATACTAGTCTTTATGTCTTTCATAGAGCACTCATGTAGGTTATTTCATGCATTGGCATTAGAGCTTTCCCCATTGCTGCTTCCTCCAACAAATGAGTCAACAAAATGAGTGCTGAGTTTTTATTTGAGCAAACCCAAATGTCAATGCCCTGTGATGTTGGGATAGAGAGAAGTACTGATGATTAGAAATCATGGAAAACCTATGGGAGTGTATGTATGCCTACAGGTATGTGTGATATGTATGATATTCTACAACATTTTTTGTTTTGAAAATAATAAATCCAGAGTATCAATATCTTTGAATGGTATTTGAACCAATCCAGGAATATCAAAATGTGAATTAGGAATTTACCCCAAGAGCCAGCTGGCTGGTGGTGAGTAAAGAATATGAGATTGAATGGTAGAGCTCTGAGTATCTGGTCCAGAGTGCATAAAATGAAAATTCAAGGGCCAAAGGTAGATTCAAAGCAAATAAATCTTGAAATCTGGTGATAATGTAAAACGGGGTTCCAAGTGGTCTTAGAATAAGGGAGTATGTAAATAAAGTTAGCAGATTGTGGGTTAGAATACAAGTAATCAGCCACACTTTATTAAAAAAATTAAAAGCCTGGATATATACATCATGTTCAGAAAATGGAGAATATGGTTAAGTTTTATGTTGGGAAAGGGAATGTGTGGTAGATGAAGTCTATCTACAGTGGAATCTATAAGTAGACCACGTGTCTGTTAATTAACTGTGGCAATAGAAGAATAAATTGAGCTGGTCAGCTTCATGAACATGACTTTTTGTTCATTACATTTTCCTCTATTCTGAACATTGCCTCAGGAAAGAAAAGGAAGACCATGGAGTGTGCAATTGTTTCCCTGCCCAAACATTCTATCAGCTTTGATCATACTTTGATGTTGAAAATAAATTAAGTCCAATCCATTTGTTTCTCTCATCTATCTCTTGATTTCTCACTATTCCATTTCTGAGCTGTCTTGAATGAGAATTAATTTTTACTGTGCCTTCCCATAGACTGAGGAGAGAATGTCTTCATGCATGAAATTTCTGCAGTGTTTTTTCAGTCTAACATTATTGCTTCTCAGCACTCTTTCAGTACTTGAGTCTTTGGAGGAAGTCTTTACAGAATAGGCAATGAGCATCAAGCAGGTAGAATTCTGGGTTATTGTGTCTTTAGGAGAGACAGAAAGGACTGTTTTAGGTCCCTTGGTAAGCTCAGGTAAGAAGAGTCTTTTTCCCTTTGCTTAGCCCTGAAGTCTCAGGGAATGTGTGGATAAGAGGAAATTCAAGCAATTTAAAGAATAATTCATTTTTATTCAATCATGAGAGCAGGTTTTCTGAAAAGTTTGATGAAGAGAGCACTGCTTTTTTCCTCAGCTAAATTTTAAACAGTACATATTCTAATACCCATGTCTACTCTGGTGATAGCAGAAAATTAAAGGAGGAAATTAAATGCAATAGGTAACCACCTTATCTGTTTATCTAGTTTATATGTATCAAATGAAATAATGACTATGAAGTCTCGCTTACAATCTCTTAATGATATTGGTGTCATTAACCTTCACATGACTCAGTTTCTTACTCAGCCAAATGGGGATGAAAGGCTTTTTCAGAGTCTCACCTCTAATATTAGCAATGTAGGGGATGAAAAATCAGTTTTCCACTACGCTTTCAGGTTCTTTGCTGACACCCTCTTGTAATAATATGTACACCTCCTGTATTCATGGAACATGCCCAGGAAAATAGTAGGGCCCAAGCCACCACATTAAATACCATGTCCAGGAAAAGACAAAAAATGATGTTGGGAATAGGGGCAGGCAATTATGGAAGGCTGTCACATGAAGCACAGTAAAAAAAAAAAAAAAAAAAAAAAAAAAAAAAAAGGGAAAAAAAAAGGCATGGCTGTTATACAGATTTAAGTTGGTACCTTCTCCATTGCTAAAAGTTTCTTTAAAAAAATAAAAGTTTCTTATAGAGTCATCCTTCTTTTCTTGGTACAAAGAAGACACATGCATGGATATTTATCTTATAAAAGTCTCTTTGTTAACTTTTACTTGGTTTTAGGACTTCTCTTCTGTCTATAGTTACTTAAAAATAATCATTTCAACATATTCCTTACACCAAAGAGGCATATTTTGGGATGGCAGATTCTGCTCTTCTGCAAAACATTGGATTAGAATTTAGGAATTTCTACTTCCAGTCTCATAACTTCTGCTTACCTGCATCTCAAAGGAATTACTGCATGTCAAAGAGCAATGCAGACAGAGCAAACTTACACCAGAGAGAGTGGCAGGACCTAAGGAAAGAGAAGCCAGGAATTCTGACTATCAAGGTAAGGAATCTAGACTCTGTCCAGTAGATGTCCATCAGTATGGCCTTAAAGCAAAGATCTGACATAATAGATTTGCTTTTTGTAAAGACTCCCTAAAAAAGAAGAAGGTAACTTATCTCAGGTGTCAGTTGGGAGAAAGTGTATAGTTTGCATCATACACTAGAGGGTCGCCTGTATGAAAGTGGTAGCACAGGACAGAAAAAATTATCCAGAGGAAGAAGGAATGGAAGTAGAGGTCTTTATATCACTTCTGAGTTCTCAGTGTCCCTTGAAAGCAAGAGCCAAGGAAAAAAGAGTGTCAGTATCATGCCTCTAAGGACAGAGATGTCAAGGTGTATCTGGAAGTGGGCTTTGAGGTGACTATCTGAAGCAGGTTTTCTCAAAGTGTGGCCCTGGACCGACAGCCTAATATCAACTGGGAATTTGTTAGAAATGTGAATTCTTGGAACCCATGCTAGGACTTCTGAATCAGAATAACTGGAGGTGGCCCTGGGAACCTATGTTTAACAAGTTCTTGAGGTGATTTTGAAGTTTGAGAAACACTAGAACTAGAAAAATGGCTCTTAACTGGGGTAATTTATCTCTTTAGGGGACATTTGGCAATATCTGGAAATGGTTCTTTTTTTTAATTTTTTTTAACGTTAATTCATTTGAGAGAGAGAGAGTGCAAGTAGAGAAGGGGCACAGAGAGAGTGAGACACAGAATCTGAAGAAGGCTCCAGGCTCCTAGCTGTCAGCACACAGCCAGATGTGGAGCTTGAACTCACGAACTGTGAGATCATGACCTGAGCTGAAGTTGGGTGCCGAAGTGACTGAGCCACCCCGGCACCCCATGGTTCTTTATTTACATTTGTCTTTCATTCTTATTCTCTTCCTCCTTCTCTCTCTCTCTCTCTCTCTCTCTCTCTCTCTCTCTCTCTCTCACACACACACACACACACACACTTGAATGTGTACATATGATTTTATAATTTATCATTCCACTTTTACCAAAGAGAATATCAAGGCATAGTAATGTTAATTATCTTTCCAAAATGTTTATTTGAACCTAGATTTTTTTTTTCTGGGTTTGGTCATCTCCCTCCTTCTCTTTTCTCATCCTTCTCTCCCTTTCAAAATTGAACTGTTAACTTTAATGTGTGTGTGTGTGTGTGTGTGTGTGTGTGTGTGTGTGTTTTAGTTAGGTTTTATGATACAAAGATGAACAATATGAGATTCTTGTCTGCAAGGATTTCATTGTGCCTTGGGGTAAACATCACATTTGTTGATTTTGTGTGTACAACTGCTACAGTAAATATTATGTAGAATTATTTAGGTTTTTGGATGAGGAGGAAGTGGGGGAATCCAAGAAGTTTTCCCAAACAGTGATACATTTCAAAGTTCCCCCCAGTAGTCTGAGAAACAATCATTAACAGTAGAAAGAAGCACACAACTTGCGTCTTTTATTATCTTGTTCTTAAATATTTAAAATCCTCCAAAAACCCATCAAGATGGATTTAAAAATAATATACAAGTGAAGAAGCAAAACTCAGAGAGATGAAGTAACCAAGGTCACATAGCCAGTAAATGGTAGAGTTGGGACTGGGTTTCACAGATATATGGCTTAATGGTCATTCAAACAGCAATAAAATTTCCCATGACTGATGGCTTAGAATTCTCATTCATAAGTCCAGGTTTGAGGAGCTATGCATGGGAAGAGATGGAATGGGAAGGAAGGAGGTGGAAAGAAATGGGGTCAGAAAGGATGTTTGGGTCCAGACACTAACGTGGGAATACTAGTCCATTAAAGGAGAATAACAAAGACTGGTGCCATGTTTGATTTCCTTTAAAGCTCTCTTGCCTCCAAGATTCCTTCCTCTACAATGAACAGGGGAATCCTTTTAATTACAGGATTTCTCATTCTACCCTCTAATTAAAACACTTCTGTGAATTCCCCTAATAGAATGGGGTATAAACCTATTTGACATTGAAGTCCCTTCAAACATAAGGACTGAACCTAGTACCTCATCTATTCCTCATGTGCCCTGAAGAGTAATGCTCCGAAGACGACCTGACACTAATGATCACTTCTTCACCTACTGCATTCCCTAGTAGAGTGATTATAAATCTGTTTGAGAGACTACTAGTTTATTTATTTATTTTTTTGGCCTCTCCCTTTTCTTTTTTCTTTTTTCTTTTCTTTTCTTTCTTTCTTTTTTTTTTTTGATGGATCAAAATCTAGTAAAGTATAATGAAGTAGATTATTAGAAAATGAATTAGAAAGACCCAGGCTATATTGTCTTTTCATTATTAGATTTAGTTGATTAAGTACTCTGTCAAGGCATCTATAAATGTTTCTAGATGCTTAGCCTTAATTTTTGTACTTATCATATCATGAATTAGTAATAGAGGACTGGCACAAATTTCTTCACCAGAATTGATTAGTATACATAGCATTAAAGTATCCGTAGTCTAAACCCCCTGAATGACACTCCTTGGAGTTGTGAGCTCAGGCACTTTCGGTTTTTTTATGGCTCTAGCTTCTATTTTGCTAGCCCTGCTCCATAGACTTCAGTATTTAAATTTAAAACACATTTTTTGAACATGAACTCTCTTCGTATCCAGAGAAAGAAGTGAATGATAGTGCTTCCTATTCCAGGTCCATTTAAAGGGCACAAAATATACAAAGTATACACATTCCTAATAATGCAGTATATTACGAAGGATGAATAAGATTCTTTTGGAATAAAGAAGTTGATGTATTGCATGAAGGGCAAATGGATCAGAAAATGCTTCTGGATAAAACGTTTTTTAACAAAGAATGGACCCAGTGTTTTGAATATAAATTCTAGCCCCACTTAATGCCTGTATATAGCACACTGCTTAGCTTAAGTGCTCAATTAGAATAAATTATTTCAATGAATTGCTCATTTAAAAATGTTTAGTTTTATGTTACATGAATTTTATCTCAACCACAACAACAAAAGAATATAGAATTAAAAAATTTTTTTCCATACAGTCTTTACCTGAAGAGTGAAAGTCAAATGGTGGCAAGCAATTTTTCTAAATAAGGGATTTAGATAAAAATATTGTTGAAGTAAAAAAGATACATAGAACTCCAGATCAATATTTTCTGTTAAGATTCACAGAATCCTTTCTCAGAGTAAACTTTTCTTTGCCTTTGGAAACGTGAATATTTCTTATACAAGAACTTCTCTACTGAGAACAATAAAATCAGACTCAGTTTTGGTTATATATATCAGTGTGATTGAATATAAATAATGGAGCACCAGTCTTCCCTAAAGTATGAAATAGTATATGGAAAATTTTGTGTAAATTCAAGTGGATCAAAAAAAAAACAAAACTAAACTAAAAATTTTTCTTCCTTTACCTTCCTTCAAGTAAATATTAACAAATAAATGTATAAATATATATATAAAACTTTAATTACTTTATATGTATTATATATCATGTAGATATATCTGTACATATATGTATACAAAAAAACTGAACAAGAAGGAAAAGACTTTTTGAAGGTAATCAGAAATGATGATCTCTGACTAAACTGGAAGGAATATTAAATGCTTTCAGAACTATGATTTTCATTCGATTACAAGATCAGACTGCACAGATATAGGAAGGGTTTCTGTTAAAATGAAACCAAAAACTAATAAAATCACAATGAGTTATATATTTGAGGATTATTGCATGATAGGGTTGGGTATTTCTAGATCGAACAGGAGGTAAGACAAGGGGATGACTTTGTTTTTACTCTACCATTGTTGTAATTTTGGTTTTTGCATCAAATACACGAAAAAATCTATTTTAAAAAGCAAATATGTTAAAGAAGAAGAAAGTAAACAGAACCTAAGAGTCAGTAATTCTGAGGATGATTTTCTACTCTACTATTGTATCTGTAACTACTGATAACTAGCAAGGTTTAGACAGGTTAGGGAGCTGAGAAAGGCTTCCACAGTGGTGGGAGAATTGTGAGGCGGAAAGGGGGTAAGTTTATGCAAACATTGACATTGAGGGAGGCCATTTGGCAGGCAGTTTTGATGCAGCCCAGTCAATACCCCTAAAATTGCTTTGTTAAACTTTCTTTCATCTTCCTTTCTTGATATAATTAATTACCGCCCTGGCTACATCCCAAACCTCACCTGCACACCTGCAACTTCACAGCTGAAGATGTCTCAAGCGAAACAGTGCTGAGGGTTTACGCTCTAAATTTCTGATCCTAGCCTCATGTGGGATGCTTTGCGGTCCTTCTTCTAATACATTCACTATTCCATCATACAAGATAATTATTTCACATTCTCTTTTCTTTACTCAACCTTCAATCTTCACCTTCAATTTATGACCTGGGTTCCTATTTCCCTGACAAAATTCAAGCAATTTGAAGATAATTTCTGCACATTGGCAACTCCACACCTCCTAATCCTGTGCCTTTGTATCAGTAAACCCTGTGGTTGTTTCTTCCCATTACTGTAACTAAAATCCTCATTGTCCTGAGGTCAACCCTTCACTTCTATACCAATTCTCATTCCCTCTTACTATTTATGTACAAAAATAAATCATTCCAGCAATTGACATGTCATTCTTTCCAGCATCTACCCACCTCCCTGGTTGGGTAAATCTCAATGCCATACAGAGGAGCTATAATATATTGAATCTAAAATGACCAATAATATCTCTATATTCCTCTTCTCCCTCCACCTGTCACACTATCTTCTCTCTTTACGTTTAAAACCATTAAATGTTTTCACTTCCTTCTGCTCTATGCTTCCTCTCTTCCAGTCATCTCTCAAACCCACTTCAATTAGGGATTCACCTCCACAATTTAATTGAGAAGCCTCTTGGAATAAACCTCATAATGTCAATTCTAATAATCAGTTTTTAGTTTTAATGATTTATTTCATGTATCATCACCAATCCATTACTTCTTTTTTCTAAATATGTTTTTCCCTTGACTATTTATATAGAACTCCTCTTGGCTGCCCTTCTAGTTAGCTGTTTCTTCTCTATATCTTTTGTGGATTCTCCTCATCTTCCAAATACCTAAATCTTATAGTGTCAAGGATTGAGACATTGGGTCTCTTTTCCATCTATAATGACTCTTCAAGTTCCACATCTACTCTCAAGGCTTAAAAAAACCTTACATCTCCTGACAGCTTACAACTGTATACCTCCAGTTTGGCCATTTCACTGGACTATGTATCCAACTGCTTCTCTACATCTCTGCTTAGACTGCTAACAGATATTTCAAATACAACATATTAACCCATGTTTGGATTTTGTTCCTCCAAACATAATCCTTCTCCATGCCACTCCGCATCTATAAATGGCAATTGTACCTTTCAAAGTAATTGAACTCTTAAAACTTGAAAACATTGCTGGTATCTTTTTATCCTTAACATGACACATCTAATCCATCAACAACTTTTGTTTGTTTTATTATCGAAATACATCCACCATTTTACGTCTTATCTTTTCCTTAATTGCTGTCTTCCTTCTCCAAGCCATTGGCAGTGGTATCTGGCTCACTACAGTCATCATTTAGCTGGTTTTGCTGCCACTACCCAGTGGGGTGGGTTTTATTTTAACTCTTACTATGATCATCATGACTCTGCTAAAAAAACATTTTCCCTCCTATTTCTCAAAATTCATGTTATTCACTGCCTGTAGTCAAATAAGACAAAATCAGTTTTTGGATACTCTGTTTGCACAAAAAGTCTTCATTCAACAAGATTGTCCCAAACTAAGAAACTTGTAAGAGTACTAAATTGGAGAATAGCAAAATGTGCTTTAGCAGAATGCAGAAGGATTTGAACCTATGACACATAAGAAAGTATTAACCAACAGGTTCCACAGGACTCATGGAGGAAGCAGTTCCCAGAGCAAAGTAGTAAGAAGTAATATATTAAATCCTAAATAGTAAAACTATTTAGGATATTTATTTAATAGCAAAAATATTTGACAAATGTCAAATATTTATCAAATTTCTCTTTATATTGATTATGGCTCCTTTTTGATAGGCAAGGGCAAAAAACTTGAATGGTTATTGCCTGAATAGATAGTGGATACCAAAATACTGAAGATATTCAGTAGATAATGGATTCCCAACCACTGGAGATACTCTCAAACATTAGAATTTCAGGGTGTTTCACCTGAGATTTAGTATTAATATTGCATCAGACAACCCACACATTTCCTTCCAGCTTACAATCAAACGTTAACTAACACTCATGGTTACTGTATACGCAAGTCCTATATCTCACACTTGCTTTCAAGAATCTAACAGTGTGGTAGTTAGATCAAAAAAAGACATCATGGGGCATCTGGGTGGCTCAGTCAGTTAAACATCTGACTGTTGATTTCGACTTAGGTCATGATCTTAGAGTTCATGAGATTGAGCCCTACGTCAGGCTTTGTGCTGACAGTAAGAAGCCTGTTTGGGATTCTCTCACTCCCTCTCTCTCCAACATTTTTAAAAGACATAATACCTTTTTAAAAGACATAATACAATGATAACTTTTTTAAAAGACATAATACAATAGATACTGTGATCATGTATTAGTTTACTATTTCTACCATAACAAATTACAACATACTTAGAAGCATAAGCCAAACAAATTTATTATCTTAAAGCTCTGTAGGTCAGAAGTCTGACACAGGTCTCACCTGGTTAAAATCAAGGCAATGAAGGGGATGCATTTCTTTCTGGAGGCTCTAGGGGGGAATGTGAAAATAGTGAAAATAGGCTCCTTGTTACCTCACAGAAAAACTCTAGGGATATTGGCAGCAAATATGTATGGAGCTTTAATAAAGCTAGCTCTGTATTGTTTGTTTTAAGACTACAATAACACCTTCACTGTAATTTAATAAATTCTTAATATTTCCAATGACTGGTACAGAATAATCAATCAGCTACAATCTCTGTCCTCAATTGATTTATGTAGTGGAGGGAAATAAGACAATTAAATGAAAACCATTACACAGAGTAAAGCCTGTACTAGAAGTAAGATGCTAGGGGAACACAGATTAGGAAAACATAATGAAGATTGGAATAGGTTTCCAAAGAAAAGCAATATTTGGTAAGAGAAAGATAAATGATACTCCACATAGAGGAGGATGTGAGAAGTGTGGAAGGTGATGATTTATTGTGTTTCTTCAACTGGACATGAATGCCTAGTGTAGAAGCTATATGATAGGGGGAGGAGCGTGCAATGGCATGTTGGGAGTAAATAAAGGTTAAACTAGTGTTAGGATTAAAGTTTATATTTTGCCAAATATGTGCAGCTACTAGGAAATCATATTTGTCAACATAACTATTCCACTAAAATATGGCTGCTTTTCTTGTCCCCAGTTCTGGGCTGCTGAAGTCACTTAGCTAAGTACCAACACCATAAAGTATAATTAAACACACTATAGAAGGGCATAAAACATTACTTTTGCCTCTGAGCTGCACAGAACATATAGTTAAATCAGGTAGACTTAATGGTATCCATTCATTCCTTCTATAGATAGTCAGGGATGTTAAAATCACAGACACTATGTTTCTTCCTCCCTTTCAGATGTGTTATACTAAATAAACACCATAATGGCATCTGTGAAAAAAATAAGCGGTAGGAAATGCATATAGCATGGAGCTTGGCTCTTAGTAGACCTAATTCTTTACAGAACATGAAATAAATGATGAAAAATTTGCCCATTTCTAGTTGTAGAATGGAAATAAGTGAATATTAGGAATCTGACAGACTTGAATTCAAATCGGAATACTAGATCAATGATTTATTTCTGTATGACCTTGACCAATTCTAGCATCCCTTTTTAGTGTCAATTTTCTCATTTTTATTTTTATTTATTTTTTTCACCTTTATTTTTGAGAGACAGAGCACAAGCAGGGGAGGGGCAGAGAGGGAGGGAGACACAGAATCCGAAGTAGGCTCCAGGCTCTGAGCTGTCAGCACAGAGCCCAATGCAGGGCTCTAACCCTTCAACTGTGAGATCACGACCTGAGCCAAAGTTGGAGACTTAACCACCTGAGCCACACACGCGCCCCTCAATTTTCTCACTTTTAAATGGCAATGATTGTATTGATTTTGCAGAATTGGTTTTTTATTTATAATTTAGATATACACATGATAAAATACATTGTTCGATTTAATTTATTCCAATTCAAATGTCAATATGTGGCAGATTTTTAAAAAGTAATCATTTAGCAAATTTAAATTTATTTCCTCTCAATTCTTTTCAGTTCAACCATTAGCAGTATCAAACTTAATCATTTAAATGGATGATAGGCAAGGCTTTATAAGAGGTTATTGCCATCTTTTCAGATGCTTGCTTTCACGATGATGGATTATCACTAGATAGAGGTTAAAATGAATGATGGAAGAAAGTTGGCTCCCTGTGGGAGTTTCCAAGAAACTGTAAGAATATACACAGGGCTGGGCTGGTTTCTTTCAATACTAAAAATACATTAATACCTGTTAATATATCTTTTTCTTTCCCCATTTGATGGACCATTTATTTTATGTAGGTTTTCATTTACTCATTAAAGTGGTATGCACCATTAGCTTGGACTCTAAGTAGATAGCAACATAATAAGCTACCTGCCGACCATCTCTGGAGTCCTCCCACGCATTCCCAGAATTCAGTAGCAGAATTTCATATTCTTCATGCGATCTTCGCATTTTACACATGTTTTATTATTGTCTTTTGTTCACTTCTAATAGTCTCTGTTGACAATCATGATGGAAAGAACTCTTGGTGATATTTTTTTTTCATTGAGGTATGTTTCCCCTCTCCAACGTGTGCTTATTTGGCTTCTAAACATTCTATTACTAACCTTTATGTTTGAAATCATAAAATGTTCCGTGAAAGTTTAGCTAAAGAAAGGTATTTTTATAATAGATTTGTGAAGCTTGTTTTATTTATTTATTTATTTTTTTAATTTATTTATTTTGAGAAAGAGCATGGGCAGGGGAAGTGCAGAGAGAGAGAGGGAGAGAATTCTAGGCAGGTTCTGAGCTGTCAGCGTGGAGCCCCATGTGGTGCTCCATCTCATGAACTGTGACATCATGACCTGAGCTGAAACTAGGAGTCGGGAGCTTAACCACCTGAGTCACCCAGGCTCCCCGTGAAGCTAGTTTTAAATAAGAGAAGTAATATGAGTCCATTTGGGATTTTTGCAAATTGCAGAAATACATGAAGGTGAAATAACACTCATCCATTCATTCTTTCCCCTAATAGTATTACTATTAAGTTATAATACTATTACTCTGCTTTATTACTATACTATATGATATTATAATACTATTACAATTATTCAATTATTTTAAAATAAATTTGTACTATGGATAGGTTGTATTGTGACTTTGCAATTTACATTTTTGTTGTTCAGAATACACATTGCCGTGGCAAAACAAAACCAAACCAGCAAGTACACGAACAACACAATAACAAACCCCTTTTGGATAGCATCACTCTACATTCTCTTCCCCTGTAAAGAAAACTATAGCCAGACAGACGTGAAGGCTGTGACAGCAAATTTTATTCAGCACTATTGCAATAGGAGAAAACAGACCTCCATATAGACTGGGCTGGATTTTGAATATAAGAAGGATAGTGGGAATGTACAGCCAAGGAGCCGGGGTGTTGGTGAATGAAAAATTACAAAGAGAAAATTTTAAGTCTGGGAATTTTGGCTGAACTGAATAACAGGATTCCTGCTGAAGGCAGGCCAAGGTTATCAGATACCAAGGGTGAGGAGTGAGGAATTCTGAATTCTGATCACATGTGGAGGGGGATCAGCTATCAGGCTGGGGATCTGGGGGTATTGTTGTTAAACGGACTTAACAAGGTTCTTGCTAAAACTGGACTTTACAAGGAAATGCACAGATGGGCCTAGGAGAAGGTTCATGAATCTGATTAAAATTGGGTCAAGCAAAGAATCTTTTTTTTTTTTCTTTTTTTATTAAAAAAAAATTTTAATGTTTATTTATTTTTGAGACAGAGACAGAGCATGAACAGGGGAGGGTCAGAGAGAGGGAGACACAGAATCTGAAACAGGCTCCAGGCTCTGAGCTGTCAGCACAGAGCCCGACGCGGGGCTCGAACTCACGGACCGTGAGATTGTGACCTTAGCCCAAGTCGTTCGCTCAACTGACTGAGTCACCCAGGCGCCCCAAGCAAAGAATCTTTTTCATATCAAAGAGATAAATGTCAGAAGAAGGATATAACACAAGTAAAATGTGACAATTTTCTATTGTTGCTAGTGTTACTTTTGAGTCCTGTGTGTTAATTACCTACATGTTAAGTGCTTTACTGAAATATTTCATTCTGCAACTAGTTTTCTATATTCGGTAGAATTATCTTCCCAATTTTACAGTTAAGAAACTGTGTCAGGGTGTGCAATCACTTCGGCAATTCCACACAGCTGCTAAGAATAAGGAAGGTTTAGGGGTGCCTAGATGGCTCAGTTAGTTAAGCATCCGACTCTTGATTTCTGCTCAGGTCATGATCTCATAGTTTGTGGCCCTGAGCCCTACTTGGGATTCTCTTTCTCCTCTCTCTTTGCCCCTCCCCCTGCTTGCAGTCTCTCTCTCTGTCTGTCTGTCTCTCTCTATTAGGTAATTAAAAATGTTCTATGAAAAATGATCAACTATTTCTTAGGTTTTCCTCTAAGTTGAAACCTTTCCTGACAGGTGGCAACTAAATGTACTGAGGTAGAGGGAGTATAGTTTGGGGCACATTAGGTAAGTAGTTGACTCTAGAATACTCTTTTTGTGACTGGCTCATCTTGGAGTGAGGTTTGGGGGACAACTGGAGTAATGGCATGAAAAAAAGAAGACCAGGGAAAGCAGTGAGGGGAAGGGGAAGGCAAGGGCACTTTGACTTTCAATGGTCATTTGTCAGAAATCTATTTTGAGCTGAGTTCTGTGTTAATCTTCTTTTTGTTATAGTCCTTGACATTTTGGGAAGAATTTTCCTATATATGACCTGATTTAATCCCTGCAACAAAGCTCTAAAGAAAGTACAAGGCTTCTCCAGTTACTAAAGAGAAAATGATGCTCAGAGAATTAAACTACATTCTCTGCAGACACGATAAGGAAACTTTGACTTATCCAGCATATATTTAATTTAGCACCAAGTGCCGAGCACTGTGTTAAGATTTTGAGTTTCCTAATAACTAAGAACATAAAGTCTGATTAGAATCATAGGAGCATTGCTCAGATTCTTTAATCATTAACTTAGTTATGCTGCTGGTTTTTTTTCAGAGCTATGTATAACAGTTGTCATTTTAGTTAAATTGTGACATTACTGCCATCTCTCCCCTCTCCCCCAGGGACTTCATACAGGCTGAAGGCTTCTGAGTTTTAGAGGGAAAATCTGATTGTATTAGCTGAGCATTCCTTTAAAATTGTTTCAGAGACAATCTGACTTTGAAAGTTTTGGACCTGGTAGAGGTGTATACATACTTCAAAATGTGTTGTAGCTACTACAGTAAACTCTGGATGTTCTCTTTAGGCTCTTTACAGTCCCACCTATGTAGCGACCACATTAATGTCAGTATCTAGAATTTCTCATGTGTAGGTGGTTCTTATTAATAATAGTGGCCAAATGCAAATCATGGGCTTCATGGCACCAAACCTTTTAAGACAAAAGGAGTATAGGTTTTTGGGTCTGAATTTCATCTTCTGAAAAAGTCAAGGATCAGCTAAATAACTTATCGAAGAACTCCTAGGTAGTCAGTGGGGACATTATATTATCTTTTTTCACTTTTCTACTTTTAATTAGTCACTTTTTCTACTGCTGCTAGGTGCTTTATATTCTGAGTTTCCCCTTCTTTCTTTTAGAAAAGAAAATAAAAATGCATCATTTATTTTTTTGTCTTTTCTTCTCTCTCCAGGACCACATGCATCCAGCTTCCTGTTTGATCTCTTGGAGAGCCCTGGCAGAAGATCAGACGGAGGTAGGAGAATGGTGTTAAATAATTTTTAAAACTGTCTGTTTTTTTGTCCTGGGTCTCTGGAAAACAACTTCTAAAATCTTGGACTTTCATAAAAGTATCTTTGCCATTATGGTGAGCCCTTGGGACCACTCCTGAGTTTATGTTCACAAAGAAACTCATAGTGAGCCCATAGATAAGTAGACTTGTACATAGTCATGATGGAGGATGGCCATCTTTGAGTCAAATGGTATCAATCCAACCTCCTAACCTCCATGGAGGCTGGGAGGACTGAAGGTTGAGTTCATTCATGTGGCCAGTGATTCAGTGAATTATGCCTGTGTGGTGAAAAGCTGATAAAAACACTGAACATCTCACATTTGGGTAAGGTTCCTGGTTGGTGAGCACATCAGTGTGCCTGGATGGCGAAGAGTCCTGACCCTTTAAGGAAAAGATAGAGTTCCATGTGTAGGACTCTGCCAGACCTCTCACTGTGCCCGCCTTTCTTTCTTCCTTTCTTCCTCTCTTCCTTTCTTCCTTTCTTCCTTTCTTTCTTTTCTTTCTTTTCTTTCTTTCTTTCTTTCTTTCTTTTCTTTTCTTTCACTGGTCCTTATTTGTATCCTATCATAAAATGGTAATCATAAGTAGAATGCTTCCCAACTCTGAATCTTTCCAGTGTGTTATCAAAGCTAAGGGGGTACTGGCACCCCCTGCATTTGTAGCCCACTAGTCTGATGTGTGGGTGACCTGGGAACACCAGAACTTATGGTTGGGGTCTGATGCAATGACGGTTTTATTGAGGATAGTGTTTTCAACCTGTGGATTCTTCCCTAACTCTGGGAAGCAGGTGTTAAAATTGCATTGAAGTATGGCGGATACTGAAGTATAGGTCTGTGCCCAAATATGCATACATCCTTGTGCTGTTTTTGCATGTCTATCCCTAGTTCTTTTGTGCTTTTGTATTTAAGGGCCAGCGTCTATGACCTTTTTGGACTCTCATAAAGCCAATAGAGCCTCCTTGACCAAATTATGTATTTAATTATAACCCTCAAATTTATATGTTGAAGCTCTAACCCCCAGTACCGCAAAATGTGGCTGTTTCTGCATAAAGGACCTTTAAATATGTGATTAGGTTGAATTGAGGCCATTAGGTTCAGCCCTAATTCAATCTGAATGGTGCCCTCATAAGAATAGGAAATTTGGACACACAAAGAGACACTAGGAGTGCTCACACATGGCTGAAAGACATGTAAGCCCAGGACAAGAAGGCCACCATCTGCAAGCCAAAGGCTTATGAGGGCTCCTAAGACACCAGACCCGCCAACACCTTAATCTGGGACTTCTAGCCTCTAGAACTGTGAGAACATTAATTTTTATTGTGTAAGTCAACTAGTCTGTGGTATTTAGTTATGCAGCCCTGGCAAATTAATACAATCATATGTGCAGAAAAGTAGGAAATACTTAAGAATGTGTTTATTTATGGTTGGCTCCTAACTTGCTCACTAGCACACTTGTCGAAAGCCCAATTCTTTTGGCCTTGAGGCAGCACAGATTTTAGAGCCTAACTTACACCCCATACTTCCCTACAGGTTCATGCTGAAGCTAGAATGTTGCCTGAAATTGTGCCCTTGCTTGACTTCTTCTCCCCACTCTATCCCTGCATTCTCCTGGGAGCATTTTGTTAGTAAATCACTTAAGTTCAAATTCTGGTTTCATAATCTGATTTCTGTGTAATCCATTTTAGGAAAAGGTATTTATTCTGCTGTCTCCCTTCTTCTGGCATCACCCTAGGCTGGCCGGACCCTTGATCAATATTTACTCCTCCTTTCAAGGTTGTCAGGCTGCATAAGTCTCTACTTCTAGGTTTACTAACCTCTCCTTTAGCCTGCCTTCTTGACCTAGCAGTGGGAGCACCTCTGTTGACAAGTCTCTGGAGCACAGCTATATTTCCTGGGGTTTCCCGACACTGAGCTCACATTATGTCAACAGAAAATTGGAAATATCACAAAGCATAAGAAAATATTGGTATTTGTAATAATTTAGTCTGATTACAAAGTCTTACTTTGTTGTTGTTGTTATGTTTATGTCTTAGTTAAGAGAAACTGTGATAAAGTAGATAAGCATGTGGATTCTAGAGCTTTGCCACCAAGAGGGAATTTAACCGGGGGTGTCTAAGGTACTTTATTTAGTGTGCTGTATATCAATATCTCCGCCTATCAAATAGGAATAATAATATCCATTTCATAGTTTTTTTTTTTTCTTAAATTGAGTTAATATGTCCAAAATAGTTACACTTGTAGGTACTCAAATTATAACTTCCTTTTGTTGTTATTGTCTAGTGAATAGAGTATTAGAGCATTTTTAGTATTTTAATAGTATGTTTTTAGAGTATTTTTAGAGTATTCTTGAAGATAGATATAAGAAAAACCCTTTCTCCTTTTTTTTAACGTTTTTATTTATTTTTGAGACAGAGAGAGACAGAGCATGAACAGGGGAGGGTCAGAGAGAGGGAGACACAGAATCTGAAACAGGCTCCAGGCTCTGAGCTGTCAGCCCAGAGCCCGACGTGGGGCTTGAACTAACTGACCGTGAGTTCATGACCTGAGCCGAAGTCGGACGCTTAACCGACTGAGCCACCCAGGCGCCCCAACCCTTTCTCCCTTTAAACCTCTTTCTGTGTCCAACAAGTGAAAGTTTACCCCCCAGCCCCCCTTCTTCCAGAGCAGACCCTGTAGCAATTGTTCCAGTAGATGCTTGCATTTATTTAAAATATATTTTTGTGTAAGACATTGGTTTAGACACTAGGAATATATTAGTAAACAAGGCGAACTGTAAGCCAGTCATAATACATATGATATAAGTAAACAGTGGAAAGGTTCCAAGACCACTGCTTTTCCATTTGAGAAAGTTACTAGGCTAGGAATTGTTGATTCCCTTTATATGGGAAGTCAACCACAACCTCCAGGTATTAGTGGCATTTGAGAAAGGCCTTGACATAAAAGGAAATCCAGTCATGAAAGGGACAGGTTGAAGGACTTTTAGGCAGAGAAAACAGCAATTGCCATGGCCCTGACATAGGAAAAAAAAAATTGTCAGGAAAAAAAAATAAAGTAAGAAAATGATAAGAAGTAAACTTCAGAGCTATCTGACCCACATAAGAGAGTTCTCTTGATATGTTCCTTATATACAAATAAAGCAATTGAGTTCATATTAAAACAACAGCATATAATAGTCCTCTTAGCATAAAACTTTTTGAAATTTTCCTGCAATGCTCTCTATGTAAAATGAGCTGATCAGATTACTGAGTGAGAGAGCTACCCACGTAACCTAAAAACAGATTCACTTACCCATATCTAGAATTTCACATATTTGGATGATTTTGTTTAGACTAATTCTGAGTTCTAACTAAGACCAGACAAGCCCAGGGAAGCCAAAATGAAGAGCAAAATGTCAAATATCTGTTCACATTTGCCTTGAAATAACTTCTAGGCAGTAACTTTGAAATGTGTAGCGGCTCATTCAATCCACATTCCTTATCAGATCTGTGTTCTTCTCCAGTTCTGTAGAGATGAATTTAAAATTTTCCCAGATAAGATTTGGCACTGAACTTCTAAATGTTCATCAAAGATAACACTGAAAAATTCAATTATGCTCCCCGTTTTTTTTTTTTCTCCAAAAGGAAGAAAACCTTGCCATAATCAGTGGAGCTATTTTTAAATTGCAGGAGGGCAGAAATGAAGGTACAAATTAATGAGCTGGTGTCATATTAATGTAGTCTTTTTGATCCTGTAATCATGAGCTCTTTACAAATCATGTTTGGTTTCAAGATTGTGATTCGAGACTCCTGGTTGCAGACATATAATTTAAATACCATTAAAGGAAGTTCCAGATGTTTCAGGAGAAACATTTCTTGTATTTAAGAATGAAACCACAGAAAATGATCTTGTCTAACTAGCCATGTGCCCATAGGCAATTTGCTTTCTCTCTCATGGCCTTAGATGCTTTATTTGGATTGGTTGATTTCCACAGTTCCTTGAGTTTTGACATTGTATGAAAAGTGTCTATGATTGATAAATATAGAAAAATAAATCTGAAAACAAAAGTCTCAGAATAAGGTCAGGTGATAGACCTAGTAGTAGTATTTAAAAACAATCAATCAAGAGCACCTGGGTGGCTCAGTTGGTTAAGTGTCTGACTTCAGCTCAGGTCAGGATCTCATGGTTTGTGCGTTGGAGCCCTGTGTTCGACTCTGTGCTGAAAGCTCAGAGCCTAGAGCCTGCTTCAGATTCTGTTTCTCCCTGTCTGTCTTCCCCTCCCCCACTCGTGCTGGCTCTGATTCTCTCTATCTCTCTCTCTCTCTCTCTCTCTCTCTCTCAAAAATAAACATTAAAAAATTTTAAAAACAAAAAATAAAGTCTAGGTTACATATTTTTTCTTTTTTTAAGGAATGGGGATGGTGTCTGTCATTCTACTTAAACATCCTTACTGCTTACATACTGATGTGTCCACAGAGTCCACGCTTCTAAATGTAGGTCACACTGGTTTGTGATGAGGGTGGATCAGAAGCAGGACCTTTATTAGTTCCTCAGCAACTCCTTCTAAATCTTCAGGATCCCTCCACTAGGTAGGAAAGCTTTTACAATAAAACATTTTTGCTAAATGTAGGAAAAAAAAAAGAGGGGCGACAAGAAAAGGAAAACAACCGAACAACAAAAAACTTGACATTTAAAAGTGATTTGAAAACAAAACAAAAATCTGAGTTATAAAAAAGCCAGATCAAAATGACTCTGCAGTCAGAAACAGTTCCTAAGAGGAAAGACAAAATAATATTTTCACTTGTGCAAAAATGAATGTTTTTGTTGTTGTCTGAATATTCTTCATTAGGTAGAAGCTATTTATTTATTGAAGGTCAGGAATTTTAGCTTAAATGCTGGAACAATTGGATAAAACATGTAGTGTGATTTCTTCAAGGACCACTCAAGGAATTGTTCCTTCTTTGTGGTTTAAACTCTTTCAGTGGTCCTTTTTTTGACAGATGTGTGGTCATGAATATTTATAGCATTACCAAACATGAAAAATAAAATGTTTTGTCCTAGCCCTATAATGAAATATGTACGATGCTTTTGGAAGAAATAGGGAGAAATGGTAAACAATTATTTATCTTTGAAACTCAATCTCTGGTCTGTATTGGCATATAAGACCATTGAATGGTTTCATAGGGAATAGGTTTATTAATTCCTTCTTTTAACTTACACCACTTTAGTTATCCTTGGTAAAAGTCATCTCCAGTAATGAATTCCATTGCTTTACAATCTATTAAAATTTTTAGATGTTCTCTTAATTGTAAATAGATTTCTTAGGCATCTGAAAGCTGAACAAAGCACAAGTAGATGAATGCAAAATATAAAATATTAGATAAGATCTTAAACTAGGTCAGATTGCCTACATCTTTTAATTCTGATGTTGTCTTTCATATATGTTTTCACAGTTTTATTTAGCAGGAGGCCATATAGTTTTCAACAGTCTCAGTCATAAACCCATTAGATGACCAACATTTAATATTAACTATAATCTGATCATATACATACACATTTGTTTTATAGGCACATGCTCACTTTATAGGGACAGTATTTTTCCTCAAGCTCAAACTTCTGGGATATCAAGGCTGAGTTGTAGGCGATACGTTGAAAAGATGTGTAGTTCCCTATGAGGAAACAGGAACATGGCCAATGATGGAAAGAAGGAAGAAGAGCCAACCCAAGTTTCTGTAATAAAGATGGTCCACTAAGTGCATCTGGTTATTGGATCTCATGAATTAGTCTCTGGGAGAGAGGAGGAGTGGGGAAGAATGAATATACAAGCATTTATCTTTCATCGGCTAGTGATCCAACCATAGGATGTAAACTCCAGCCCCTGCTTCTGGGTTTTGTGTATATGGGAGTACAGTGGTGTTTCCCTGTGCCCCACATGTCAGCATCAACAAAAGAAGCGTCAGAATAGGGAGTGACAGGCAAATGGGGCCAGCATGTGAGTTGCATGTGTATTAATCTAGTTTTAGTCTATATATACTGGCTCCAAAAGCAGTAGCCACAAAAAAAGAGATAGGCTGGCATTAAGTGAGTAAGTTGTTCAGTTAACTGCAGTGGACTGTGGCATTTTCCTTTTTATTTTTTTAATGTTTATTTTTGAGAGAGATAGAGACAGAGGAACTGAAGCATGCCCACACTGGTAGCAGTGATCCTGATGCTGGGCTTGAGCTCATGAACCATGAGATCATGACCTGAGCCTAAGTTGGATGCTGAACCCACTGAGCCACCCAGGCGCCCCATAATGAACTGTGGCATTTTAAAATCCACATAAGGAGAATAGTGCATGGTGTTTGTTTTATTTCTAATACTATTGTCTTTGAAACTATTCAAATATAGCAATCCTTTTGCAACTGTGGATTTTTAGGTCACTTATATAAACTGTTTATGCTTCTGCAATGGCAAGAATCCTGGATCAGGCATGCGTAAACAATTGCAAGTTAAAGTTCGTGTGTTCACATTGGCATGGCCATGCTTTCTCACAAATACCATCTTTGCATTTGGGAACTTTTGGTTTTCTCGTATCCATCCTTCATCTTTTGCCTACTGCTCCCCATGAGCAACATTTGATAATTCTACAACAATCATGTATATATGTGGTAGTGTCATATAATTGTTCAGTTCTTAAAAAAAAAAATTTAACATCTTTATTTATTTTTGAGACAGGGAGAGACAGAGCATGAACAGGGGAGGGTCAGAGAGAGGGAGACACAGAATCTGAAACAGGCTCCAGGCTCTGAGCTGTCAGCACAGAGCCTGACGCGGGGCTCGAACTCACAGACCGTGAGATCATGACCTGAGCCGAAGTCGGCCGCTTAACCGACTGAGCCACCCAGGTGCCCCAATTGTTCGGTTCTTAAATATCACCACTGAATAATGTGTCCCACTTAGCAATTGTAAAATACTGCTTCCAATTGAATATATGTCAAGTTAGCTTTTGTTAGTTATTCAGTTAATATAATGTATAGCCTCTGTTTCAGATGACATGTAAATATATGCACCATCAAAAATTAAAATGGCGTGAATAGTGGAGCGAGGGGATTGAGACAAAGGGAATTTGAGTCAGAAAATATGAAGACAAAAAAAATTAGCATGCAAAATCCATACCTTCTTTTTTCCTCCTTCTCTTTCTCTTCTTCCTCTTGTTTTTATCCTTTTCCTTCACCATTTTTTTCTTAGCTAAATGTGAGTTATGTTCCTTATTATTTAGTCACACTTTAAATAGACTTTGATGACAAATCAAATGGTTTCATTAGTAAATATGTAATGAAATAACTTTGGGGCCATAAAAACAAAACTTCTGAATATCCCCCGGGCTTTTATGCAGTTCACTCTGAATTTATGATATAAACCTGTCCTAGGAATAACCTTGATACAAAATATGCGTTTCACAACTTAATTAAACTCCTGACAGCATGAAGTTACCACATTTCTAGACATGTTAACCAAGCTAAAGCAAAGAACAATGTTTACCTGAATTTATCCGAATGAATTCTTTTAAAGAAACTATTAAAATGAGTTATTGTATGAATTTCAGTAGGGAGAAAACTTGCCCTTATCTGAAATGAAAATCAGGAAAAACACAACATCCTCGCTTGCTCCTAGAACCTTAGCAAGGAGTTGCATTGTGATGGAGATCCAGGCAGAGGACCTCTTAAACATGTGTGCATTGCTTCAGTATAATCCCTGCATTACTGGAACGATATCCAAGATCTTCTAATAGTATTAGTTCTAATCATCTTAAACCGTGCTCTTTTGCTGCTGTTACTGCAATAGAGCTTAGAAGTAGTTGGAATCCATCTAAATTTTCCTTCTATTAGAATGAAATACATATGTACTCCCCTGTTTTTTTGCCCTTCCAGGTTACTTTTATGTTGCTTTAAGAAAATGTAAATAGAAGCTTTGATGGAGTTCATAACACACTATTGGAAAATATGGCATCTTGGTATATTGGATATTTTAAGCCGAAGATTTAAGTAGGAGAGTCACTTGGATCTTTGTACCCTTTTCCCCCTGAGTTAGGTCATAAAACCCTCCCATGAGAGGTGATCTCTCTATACCCAGAGGAAAGGAACATCCTTATCTTCCAAGACAAAGAGATGCTCAGAAAATTCCTAACGAACAGGCCTTGTTAAGTTTCCTCCACTTTACTGTAATCATCTCATACTCTGTACATATCTTATTCTTCCAGGACAGCCTACTGTGAAAACATTCAAGTCTATTTCTTCCGTGTTTCATTAGCCCCACCCAGGAGCACTGAGAAAGTTAAGGAAAACCTTTACCTCCACCACTGCATCAATAAAGTAATGCTTTTTGTGAAACTGTGGCTGGTTGTATAAAAAATATTTTACAGTCAGATGTCAACGATATGGCCATCATTCATGAACCTTAATATAATGTCTTCTGGTCACAGTTTTCTGAAGCCAGGAGTTTTAGAATGACTTTTATCAGACCAGAGAGCCTAGTCAGGAAATCTTACCCTCACTGTTCATGGGGAGAAGTCTGAAGTTCATGAAACTTAAAAAAGTCTGACTTGCATTAGGTTTAAATTCCCCAAACTGTGTTTTATTCCTACCCAGTGACATCATTTACCCCCCTACTAAGGTATGAGAAGAGTTAAATCATCTATTTCTTTTGACAGAACAATAAACTGAATTTTTAGTTTTGCAAATGACTCAACTCAGAATATTAAAAAAAAAAAAAGGAAAATATATTATGGTGATTATTCCAAACCTGGAGGAATTTTCAATAATTTTAATATTCATATACTTCCTCTCCTTTTAATTTTAACATATGTTTTCCTCACTTCAAATGTTTTCCCCCTTTTTTCTCCCCAGATTTTCAGAAATTAAATTTTTATTACTTTAATACACATGTCAAAAAAAAAAGATATTCCACTCAACTTCCTTTTGAAAATAAAAATATATGTTTTTAAGTAATTCTATCAAAGATTTAGACTCAAAATAATTACTTTTTGAGGCTTTTCAATCCCCTAAGATAAACTTTTGCAAATACCAACAAGGGGTTTTTAAATATTGTGGGGAAACAGATGCAAAGGAGACACATTCTTTAAACATTTTTTTTATCCTTTTCTCAATGAATAGTAGTACATTAATACTTCAGGGAACTAGGGAAATTATTATGTTCTTAAAAGCAGGTACCATAACAAAATATATGTGTGTAAGTCATTTTGTGAGGGAGTTGGGGGCAAGGAGAGAAACAGAAGGTAAAAGGAAGACAGAGACAGAGAAACTCTTCCCTCCCAGCCGACTGAGGTACTCCTAATCTCCTAAGAAATGGTGACAAATAGGAAAGCACTGGTTTCCATAGTTGCCACATTCAGTTGGATATGGGCATCCCATTTGTTTGTTTTATATATAACAGAACGCAAAATTTAGATCTCAGAGGAAGAATCAATGAAAACTCTCTTTATGAGTTTGGTGGGGTTTTTTTGTTTGTTTTTTGGTTTTTGGTTTTTGCTTGTGTGTGTTTTTTCTTTTTTTTTTTTTAACCTCTGTGAGTAACCCAGTGTTCTATAGAAATTAAAATTCTGAGTACCTGGGTAGCTCAGTCATTTAAGCATCTGATTCTTGATTTTGTTTCAGGTGATGATGGTTTGTGGTTCATGGTTTGTGGGATTGAGCCCTGTGTCAGATGCTGTGCTAACAGCATGGAACCTTCTTGGGATTCTCTGTCTCCCTCTCTCTCTGGCCTTCCCCTGCTTGTGCTCTCTCTCTCTTTCAAAATAAATAAATAAACATTTTTACAAAAAGGAAATTAAGATTATGAATTGCATTAGAATTAAGGCCAGATAATGTGGCCCACATTTGAATTTTAAATCCACACGTGGTTGCCTGAATTTTTTACTAAACTTTAGTTTATAGAAGAGCCGATGATTCCTTGTGCTCCAGATCAAATACTGTCAACTACTTATTTGATCATATGCATTGGGTTTTTGATTTAAATAATTGAGCGGTGCTTCTGATATCTGACCTGCTTCTTGCAGCTTTTCTGATTATGGGGGCCATTATTGGCTCTTGACCAAGACCTAGTTATAGCAGCTCTTTGAATATAGTCAATCCATGAATGGAAATTTAAAAGAAAGTCTTCATTCTGTTTTAGAAAAAGTTTTCCATCTTGTATTTCAAATAATCAAGTAGATAACACTGTGCTTGATATAATAAACCATCTTCCACAAAGAAGGGAACATGGATTAATTGGTTTTATTATTTCCTTCTATAGTAGGTTGTTAGCACAAATGGCCCGATCAGTGCCCTCTCTGTATTCCTTCCATTCTGATCTGTGATGCTGGAGCTTCTCCTATCAAGAGGTGGAGTGTGTTTCTTCACTCTTGAGTCTCTTCTGGTCTTATTGCTTGTTTTAAGCAGTACAATATAGTGTTTGGGACATTTTGATAACTTTGAGCCCAGGGGGTTATGCCAGCAAAGACGAGCAGAACTGAAATTTGCAGGAAACCTACGTAAGAACAGTATGGATGAGCACAGTCTAAATTGCCACTCCACAAAAATGAAAACTAAATAAATTATTTTAAGCCATTATGCTCTATTGCTCTTCACTATATAACAAGAGTTAACTGACACAGTTTCTATTTTATTTTCCACTGAGAATTTTTCCCTAGATTACTCAGAAGTTCAAAGCCTAGCAGACCTTCACTGTTTGTTTAACTTGATAAATTTCCTTAGCTCTTATGTGCCCCCACTCATTCATTCAGTCAAGAGATACCTGACAAAGCTTCTGCTGTATGCCAGTCACTTCATGGGTGCTTTGGATAGAGTGGTGACCAAGGTAAAAGCCTATCATTTACAGTATTTTCATTCTAGGAACACGGTAATATCTATATCTTAGGATTGCTTTGAGGCGTAAATTTGGTGATGAATATATAACACACAAACACATGAATGCAGTTACATCAACTCCCCCATCATTTCCAGGTGGAAAGAAATGATTTTCCTAAGAATCATTTTCCTAAGAATCCTTTTCCTAAGGAATGATCTCTGATACAGCTTTAGAACAAACTCTGCTATTTAGCTGAAAAGAGCAGATTGAGTGACTCTACCATTATCATCTATTGTTTAATGTCTCTAAATTATGTTTGTTTTTTTGGTAAAACGGAGCTAATGCTTCTAAAATGTTTTTATTAGTATAAGTCATGTCCCTTGTTCTCGTTTGTCTTAACATTATATATTTACTTGCAGTCTCTGAATTTCTGCGTTCACTATGATTTCTAATTAATATTCTAAGAAACTGAATCAAGAATATAAAATCTTGGTTAAGTTGTTTTTGATCTTTCATCAAGATACCTAAAGGCATGTGAATGGAACCCTTTTTCTCTAGAGCTGTAGTTGGTTCTATGAAGACGGTTACTGGGCCATTCCCCGCATGAATTTCACAGATTGCTTAGCTGAACAGACAATATCCAGGAACTTGAGATCATTAGTCATTTCATGGAGGGAAGAATATGGCTTCCCTAGTCGACGGATTTTGCCTCCCACAGAATTTGGACACCATTATAGAAGTAGGCCTCATTGTTCAGGGACGTATGTGCAAGTTACTTTATACCTGAATTCATAATTCCCCTGATGCATGTATGCACATATGAAATGTGTTCCATTAACAGAAATGATTCCCCAAAAGTAAAGAACCATCACATTTGTCCAAGCCAGTCATCATATGTATCTACTAAGAGTGCAGTTGTATAACAAGTGAATGAATATGTTATATTTTCTGGAAGTATTCTAAAGGAAAAAAAAGCCCACAATGCATGTACTGTATACACATTTCATATAAGTCAGTTTTTTTTTCACCCTTGGCACTATTGATATTTGGGGCTGGATGATTATTAATTGTGAGGGGCTGTCCTGTGCATTGTAAGACATTTTAAGGACTCCTAATTTTTTTTTAATTTTAATGTTTGAGAGAGACAGAGACAGAGCAGGAGCAGTGGAGGGGCACAGAGAGGGGGAGACAGAATCCGAAACAGGCTCCAGGCTCTGAGCTGTCAGCACAGAGCCTGATGCGGGGGCTCGAACTCACAAACCGTGAGATCATGACCTGAGCCGAAGTCGGACGCCCAACCGAATGAGCCACCCAGGCACCCCTAGGACTCCTAATCTTAACCAACTAGATGCCACTAACACCCTGCCACCAATTCTAACATTCAAAAATCTCTCTCTCTCTCTCTCTCTCTCTCTCTCTCTCTCTCTATATATATATATATATATATATATATATATATATATATATATATATACACACACTCACACATATATAATATATGATATAATATAAAATATTACATATACACATATATGTAATGCATGTATATATGTATATAATTTATAAAATGTATCTAAGTGTCTAAAACATAACAATTCTACAATAAAATTATTATAATATTTTATTCTGGCTAAGCAAAAAATGTTAATGAGCATTTGGTTAGAGATGGAAAGGCAGATGCCGGTGAGGGAGCATGCAATTTAAGGAAAATATTATGAACAATGCACAAAACCCTTGAAGTCCATTTTGGAAGTGAACCCTATTTCCTTGTTTTTGATATTCACAATTAGACTTTTTTTTTCTATTTTTAAAATTTTTTTTCTATTTTTTATTTAGTAAAGAATCTTTAAGTTATATCTTACACTTGATATGCTTATGTAACCTTGTTTCTTTTCATTCCCTTCGCTTCTAATCTGTGATTAGACTATTTGCTAATACACTTAGTCATACAACTAAAGTGTGATTAAAGTGATTGCCTTTAACTTGGAATATGAAAAGACCCTGTAGTAATGAAAGTATAGGGCGGCAGAATCTTAATTGATGAGATATTTGTGTTCTTTTTAAAAAAAAAATTTTAATGTTTATTTATTTTTGAGAGAGAGCGAGCAAGCAGGGGACGGCAGAGAGAGAGGGAGACACAGAATCTGAAACAGTCTCCACTCTGAGCTGTCATCACGGAGCCCAGCGAAGGGCTTGAAATCACAAATAGTGAGGTCATGACCTGAGCTGAAGTTAGACACTTCACCGACTTAGCCACCCAGGTGCCCCCCCACTTTTTAAAAATTTTTTTTTAATCTTAAAGATTTTTCTGTTATTCATAATGTATAATATGTTTCTCTGAGTCTAAGTGACTCTGAAAGAGCAGGTATCAATAATAGGACTAAGGAAGGCATGAGAAAGAATTGGCCTTGGAGAAGTAATGATGAAATTGATAACAGACAGGCTGAGTTGGTAAATTAAGCCATATACAGGGGGCTATGCACCATTGGCCTCAGCCCTTCATCCCACACTTAGGGAAACAGGAAAAATGTAGTTGTTGAAAATGTAGTAGGGATATGATGCTATTTCCTGTCTGTAACCTTTTTGTTGATTGCCAGTAAAATGGCAAAAAGAACACTTACATGAGGAAGACTTGAATAGCTGATATCAAATATATCAAATGAACCTGAAGTTTTATACTTGGATATATACACACACATATATGTTCATATATATTTACATACACATTTATAAATATTTAAATATATATTCATATATATTTATATGTTCATATGTATTTACATATATAGTGTCTCATCTCTATATACATGCATAATCTGTACATATATATTCTTATACTTTGTTAGACATAGTACATAAATGGCACTGTATAAATCGATATCTAGAATGTATATCAAAATAAAACTTTGTACATTAATAACTTATACAGAAGAAATATTTTTATGTATTACAGTGCAAATTTCAATTGTATTTTTCAAAATGTAGAGAGAAAAATTATTTTCTCTAGTAGACTAAAATCGTCTTGAAATCAAGATTTATTTTTAAGTCCTAGTTTATTGTCTTCATAACCTCTATGCTTTTCATATTTTTGCTGATGTTTGTTGAGCTCATAGAGTTTTTCAATTTAGATATGCCTAATTTAGGATGTCAACCACAGCTATTCAAATACTCATATTATTTAACCTCCTTGATTCGCAGTTTTCCTTTCCTTCTGTGAATTGGTGATAAATTTTGTTCTCAAAATTTCATTATGATAATTAAATAATAAATTCATGAAGAACATTTAGTGAAACATTCATTTCAGTGTAGGTGCAGGATACATGTTTCTCCCTATGTCCTTTACCCACATTGAACTGGGAAGCATAAATCAATGTCCAATGACATACGGGAATAGAGAAAATTGCATTTTCACATAAGCAAGTTTCTGGTAACTTATTATAACTTAGGGACAGTTTTTTTGGTGAAAACACATTTCAAATTATAACTTGACTTCATATAGCTTGGGAACACTAAATACATCATAACACACACACATGTACACGTGTGCACGCACACACACACACACACACACACACACACGTTTACAAAGACAGATGCACAAGAAGATTTCCATCACAGCTGCATTTCCCCAGGGGACTCACCTGACCTGGAAGGTTTCTATAAGTTTCTAAAATATGTGAATTTTTTCCTGAAGGTATCAGAGAAAACATTTCCAAAATGCCTCACTGTGAGAAATAGAATCTAGTTCTTTGGTGCTTTCGGGGTACACACCACATTGTGGTAAGGCCACTTTAGTAGACACACAGAATTACTGCTCACTTATGTAGAGAACTCATTTCAAAAACCAAGGCCCAGGAAACAACTAAAATAAACCAATCCTCATTTTTAGTCAGCTTTTGCCTTACACTTTTGTGTTTCTGTTTTCTCACCTTATTCGTCTAGTTTTTTTTTTTTTTTTAATTCATTAATTGAGCTTTGCTTTACTTACCCAACAGGATCTTTACTCTGACTGCGTTCACATATGCATACCTCTATGTTTATACACACATGCCCCTTTTTCATTGTGGTCCCTCTGCATGTCTGTCTCAAATAGTAGTTGATCATTTTCTGCTACATTTGGGGAATATTCTCAGATTGCTTTTTGGCCATTTTGCACTTAGAATGTGTAAATGTAGAAATTGAGTATCTAAAGAGTAAATATTAGTTTAAGTTTTATATTAGTTTTGTTGCATATGGTTTTTATTGAAAGCACACAATAACCACAAGAGTCAGCTATTATTAGCACCTTTTCAGAGTTGTAGAGCAGGAAACATTAGACTTAAAGGAGTCTAGTAACCTTTCCCCAAATTCACAAACTTAGTAAGAGAAGGTGTGCCTGATTTCAGTGTTTGCAATCTTTCTGCAATTCCAACCTATGAAAAAAAAAACAGAGCAAGAATTGGTGCATAGAAAGTATAACTGAATTTAGAAACTGAAGCTTCGCTGGCTCTTAATTCTAGGTTCCATTAAGAATGATGAGGAAGAAATGACTTTAAATTCCCATCAAGTTTAAAATCTATATGTACAGCTGCATGGCAGCAGCAATCTTCATTTTAATTTACTTTTATTTAGGTCCATCTCAAAGGGTTTTGACATGAAAATAAATTCTCTAAAATTAAGCTGTGGCAAAGTATTGAAATATAAATGAAGACACATTGGAAAAGAAATGGAAGCACAGAATTGATTTGTGCAGTTCGGTCTTTGGGTTCCCTTCATTAATTGTTCTGTCTCTTCTTGTTTTTCATGGTATGTCCCACATAGAAAGCTTTTCAGAATGTGCCTTGACAAAGATGGTATTTTAAGTACAGACTTACTCAATACATAATAATGTGTCTCAAAATCAAACCTGGAGGAAGAGAATGGCAGAGGGATGAGCAAGTCTAATGAAGATACTCTCCACCTTATGGGAGAAGAGCATGGAGATAAAGTCAGGTGCATTCAGCATCAGGACAGTGAATTAATGTGAAAGAGGCAGATTTTTTTTTCCTGTGATCTTAAACACAATATTGTGTGTAAGTAACTAGGTCCAATACAGGCAAGAAAAGCCATCAGTGTGAACTGAATGCCAGTGAAAAATGTAAACCTGGAATGAGGGTGACACCAACAAGGGTGGTCTGATAAATTTTGTGGAAACTGCCAGTATAATCAGCTTTCTCAGGTATACATTTCTTTGGTGGAATACCACTGACAGCATGCAATTGAGTCCCTTTCAACATTGTTGACAGTATATTTATGATCCTGCTATTGTCCAGGTTCAGTTCTAACACAGTCCTCCTTACACTTTATGCTGTAGCAAAACTGATCTGCTTAAAGTTTCTCAAATACATTTTCCTTTTCTGATGTTGTCATTTTTGCATATGCTGCTTTCTCTGCCTTAAATTCATGACTCCTGCCTACCCTGTCTGCCTTCCAGGGTTACTCAAAATTTTCTTCTGTGAAATCTTCCTGAGACTCATTCAGGCGATATGAAGACTTCTATTCAGTGCTCCTAAGACATCTTGTATTAAATTTCCCCTTTAGCAGAAATGACATTACACTGTATCTGACTATGATGTAGATTATGTTTGGTCTACACATGCCATGTTTCTACCAAGAAAGTATCATACTCTTTTGCAATAAATCTGTTTTTCTACCTCCTCAGATTACAGTTTAGTGTCAGCTTCTGCTGTTTCAACACTTTCCTTCCTTTTCCTGTTACAGACGTCACTAATCTCTCTCAGCAGGTTTCTATTGGGACAGGAGACACGGCTTCTTAATCTTTCACATTTAGCACTCAAAACTGGATTCTAAATCCAGTTAAGGCTAAAACTACAATTTTAATATTAGCATATATTTAATATTTACTATGGCATTAGGTTATTAAAATAGGTAGAGCTGTTTGCTATAGTGAGCTAGAAAAACGCCAGACACAATTTTGTTTGATTAAATTGGTCAGTTGATAGGATTATTGTTTAGTCACTTTCTGATTAGCATGTCTTCCCTGAAGTTCTTTTTTACTTCTATTCTTCTGACTTGTTCCACAAGTACACTGATTCTAAATAGTTGTGTTCTAAAGGCTCTCTCCATCACTTGCGAATGGACATTTGTAAACATGTTGTAGATGTGAGATATTACATTGTTTATATTAATTGGCTTACTGGCTGTATAGACTTTCTTTAAAACCAGTGGAAAGACCAGAGAGTTGCCAGACCATCATAGCAGTGAACAACCTCCTAAGACAATGGGAATATGTTCAACTAACAGACTTTCTCATTTCTGTGGGTACTATATGCATGCCATTTAATAGTTTAGTACATTCCTACACAGTAATCAAAACTCTTTTCCCATTTCAGTCCCATTTCTAGATAGATGTTCTCCCTAGACAGCCTTAAGATGATGTCTCTAAATTTGTGCATTTTAGAATATGTGTGTAAGACCTGCATATGTGGCCTATAAAAAGGACTCCTCCGCTTATGGACAATTTTGACATGGTATTGGAATGCAGTGCTTGTCCCTAGACCACATGTTTTTTTCTTATTTCTACTCTGGGGATGTATTTGCCCATGATTCCATGTCTATCCTATTTTATGGTGGCTAACAACCACCAAATAGCTAAGAACTTCATTTGTGCTCAAATAATGACCACCAGTAAAAGCCCTTCAGAGAACTGATTTTGAGTGTAATATAGGTCCATCGCTTGTACTAATCAGTGAACCAATGATTCCTGCAATTCCCTGTGGTGTTTTAAAGACTAAAAAAAAAGGTTGCATTTACTACAGATGAGGTATAAAATCTCCTGGAGGTTGAACCTTGCACATGTGGAGTTTTTTTGTTTTTTTTTTTCTTAAAAAGAGAGAGAGGTTATTCTAAAAACCTGAATTAATAAGATTGCCTATCTCTACTGAGTAAAATAACTGGATAAATAACCAAACTGTGATTCCAAATAATTTGCATTTTAAAGTAATAATTGTGTATAATTATTTTAAAAATAAAAAAAGATATGTGGAGACTTATATAAATGTCTGAAAATTTGAACTTTGTATTGAATTTCATATGTACTTAGGAAAAAAATTCATTTGTTCCTTGAAAAGCAGGACTTTACTTTGGGCCCATTAGGATTATGTTTTCCATTGTCATGTTCTCTGAAACTGTTTAAATATGTAGTAGTTAGGAGGTACAATCTATTTCCTGGAGGAAATGTAATTATTAGACAATAATGCAAAGACACAAAATTCAGAATGTGGTGCACAAAGGTTCTTCTCTCTTTGGATCCCCGTTGGGACCATCTGGACACCAGTTTATCTGAAGCTTAGAAATTTGCTTTTGCCAGGGCTGCCTCCCATGTTTCTTCTCAATTCTTTCCTATTCCATCCAACATATACCTGCTTCTTGGTTTCCCTCACTTCATCCCACTGCCATAGATTATGTTTAGTCACTTGCTATCCATCCTTCTCCTTGATAGAGTTGATGTTTATATAGGTTTATATAGGTTCATCAGTGGCCTTCATTTCAATATTATTTCTTTATAAGAAAAACTTTTTTTTTGCTAATATCTGACATTTCTTATGTCATGAATCTGACAGAAGCATTTCTTTTTTTTTCTTTATTTTTTTTAATGTTTTTATTTTTGAAGGAGAAGAGAAACAGAGCATAAGTGGGGGAGGAACAGAGAGAGAGGGAGACACAGAATTTGAAGCAGGTTCCAGGCTCTAAGCTGTCAGCACAGAATCTGACACGGGGCTTGAACACATGAACTGTGAGATCATGACCTGACCCGAAGTCGGACCCTTAACCAACTGAGCCACCCAGGCACCCAAAGAATTTCTTTAATCCATGCTGTGTATGATTTCAAAATTGTGGTGAGGGAAGAGGGGAGATAGGGATAGACAGAAATAGAAAATAACTCTAACTTTCTCCACCATAAAGTTTAATAGTAGTGATGATCACAGTGCGACTCATCTGATTGAGAGGCTATAGAACAATTTTTTCTCCCTTATTCCAATCATAGTATATTGTGTTTTTTTCTATGTTTACAATATATTACTACTTCAGCTCCTTGAGAATATAGTAATGTTAAGGAGTTAGCCAAGCAGTGCAATATCCTCTTTGATAAAACCAGCAATTAATAAGTCCATTGTGTCCAAAAGGAATCTCCCCAAACTTGTGACACCGAAGTTAGGCTTTGATTGAATGTCAAGTTTTGGGAGCAAGGAATAGAATATTGATTTGATTCCTGGACTGGTTTTTTTGTTTGTTTGTTTGTTTGTTTGTTTGTTTTGTTTTCCCTACTCTTAAGCCTGTCCAGTGGTCAAGATTAAAGAAGGTGGATGTTTAGAATCTTGGAGGTTTGAAACAATATTCATATATTTTAATGTTTATTCTTGAGAGAGAGACAGAGAGACAAAGAGCATGAGCGGGGGAGGGGCAGAGAGAGAGGGAGACACAGAATCCGAAGCAGGCTCCAGACTGAACTGTCAGCACAGAGTCTGATATGGGGCTAGAATTTAAGAATGGTGAGATCATGACCTGAGCTGAAGTCAGATGCTTAACCACCCAGATGCTTAGCCACTCAGGCTTCCCATATATTTTCTATAACAAGCTAATGTTTACTTTTCAGTTTATTTCAACAAAGAATCATTGAGCCAAGGTAGACAAGCAATTAAGTAAAGAGCTAAAATAATATCTTTACAAGTTTATTATAAATGAATATCTAAAGAAAAAATAATAAAGGGTGTATTTATCACATTGCCTTTTTTTTAAGAAGAGGATAGAAGGGATTGAGTGATTCACATTATCCACATGGGTAAGGAAAATCATCTTGATTTTACACATTCATTGTTAGCTAGGTTCAAAAGTATGTATAGAAGCCAGAGGGGTGTCCCAAACATTTGGAGGCATTTGCTAATTACACATAATGGGAATTACATGGAAGGGGAATAATAGGTTCCAGGGTACAGATACGAGAAACATCAACTTCCATTGTGGGAATTCTAAATTGCTAGAAGATGAAGTACCAAATGGACAGCATGTGGAGTATTAGGAAATGTGCAGCGAAAAAAGAGTATGATTAGAGAGATGGAGAAAGAGAGAGAGAGAGAGAGAGAGAGAGAGAGAAAGAGACAGTGGAAATTAAGTGGAAGTCAGAGCATTATGAAACTTTGGACTTTAACCTTTATATGCTGCTGTTGTTGATGATGATGGTATGGATTGTTTGCTGTAGAACCATTTGCCTAAAAGAATTCTTCATGGAGAAACAAGAATGGAGGTGCTGTGACTGATGTTAGGGTGGGAAATCTCCCCTCTACAATTCGGTCAGCTTTTTCCACCAAGGTCACCACCTCACACAAACTGCTATTCACTGTCCCAGAAATAGTTCCTCAGATATGCTAAACTTCTGCTCAGCACAGTTGAAGACACACTCTACGGAGTAAAACCATGCTCAGATTTCCATTTTTCATTGGAAAAAATGAATTAAGGAATAAAAAGGGAGAATTTAGAGGACTGTAAAACCCAGTTATTTTGTTAAAGAAGCTCCAAGGAAAATTACTGATGATCTAAACAATAAAACCACTGGTGGCAAGGGTGGAAAGAAAAAGGTGGATCAAAAACAACATGTATGAAATTTGTCATTTTTAGCTAATGTTGGTTAACTTTTTGCAGTGGTAGACAAGAAATATGTAGAAGAATCTAGGCTATCTTTGAGGTTCCTGACTTGAGGTGAATGGTAGTGTTAATTAGCTGCTTGCCCTGTAAGAGCTTGCCCTGTAACAGCCATTTGCTATTGTTTTGCCAAGAAAAATAAAAATTCATTTTACTGGATACAACAAGATATTCATTTTTATTTAATTTTATTATTTTATTTATTTTTTGGAATACATAAAAATGTTTCTTCCTATTGAGCAGAAACTATTTACTACACCCTCTACAAGATTGCCAGGAGGCATTTGTGTATTTAATGTTCCTTTAGTTCAAATATACTTAATCATAATTAAACTCAGCTGAATGGCTTTTAAAAGAAGTTAGTTGTTACTGTGATTGGCAGTTTTCTGTGCCTTTGACAACATCTAATGAAATATGCCTGGATGCTGTGCAACATTGACATATGCTAAAATTTATCTTCTATGATCTCTAATGTAATGTGATTATGTTGATTCTTCAGTTTTCAGGAAGGCATGTTATTACTTCCCATTATCTAAATAAGAATGATAAATGTTTGAGATTTTCATTATATATAAACAATCTTGGAATTAGTATTCTTCAACTACTTTTCTTTTAAATGGGAGTGAGTATTGTTTTGCAGGAGGAAATATTCCGAGACAAGTAATTCATCATATTTTTCCTCAAAAGAAGTATTAAGTAATTACATAACAGATGTTTCAAATTTATAAAGAGGGGAAAGAAGAGAGTGAGAAAGTGACACTGCAGATATTATTTTGGGGGCACAAGTTTGTAGCTTGCTGTTCACCACTAGATGACCTTGAATGTTTTGTAGTCATGAGCTGTCTGGTTGTCTTCTTGTGGATGGGGAATTAGGACTTAGGATAATTCACCGTATTTTCCAGGATTCGAAAAAAATACATAAAAAATAAATACATTTGAAAGAAACTTCATCGTAGCTAAAATTGAACTGAACCTACATACCCAGCTTTCTTATATTAGGTTTGAGTTCCAAAGATGAATAGTCATTAATTATGGCAACAATGACATAGCTTTCCTCACAACATCTAACATAAAACCTGACCTGGGCTTTTTGTATGCTTCATTCTGATTAGGCTTGGGATAAGAAAATTTAGAGGAGAAGATGGGTAACAAGTGGTTATGTGCTTTTTTTCCATAAGGAGTGCTGGCATATTCATTGATTTATTGATTAATTTATATATTAAGCCGCTTTCAGCAGCCAAAAACAAAACAAAACAACAAAAACAAAAAAAAAACAAAAATAACTTAAAAGTCCTTCTATATCAGTGGTCCTTAACTGAGAAGGATTTGACCTCCTCCCCCCAAATCTAGGGCATTTCTGATGATCACAACTGAAGAAGGAAGCATCTAGTGGGTAAAGTCTAAGGATGCTACTAAATATTCTACAATGCACAGAGTAGCCTCATGCAACAAATAATTATCCAACTAAAATGTTGATGGATCCATGACAGAGAAATTAGGTTCTATCTACCTCAATTTTCTACTTTAAGAGAAGATATTAAGATGTTAATGAAAAATACAGACTACGAGTGAGACATGATTAATAGCTATATGATCTTTGGCAAGTTTTAAATTATCTTGTTGTCTTGGCCTTGTGTGTATGTGTGGGTATGTGAGAGAGTGAGATCAAGAGAGGGAGAGAGAGAGAATATTTACTATATTGCTGGGTAGTTTTGTGAAGTTTAAATGAAAAAAATTATGTAAAGCATTTAGAAGCATTTATTTAACACATACTTTAGGTGTTTTTCCTCCATATTTCAATTACTGTTCTAAGATGGTCCTCAGTGTTCTTTAGTATGTTGGTCACCATGAACTTGTTTTATAGAAATTTGTCAAATTAGACTTTTATACTTATTTGTGGAATTTTATATTTTATGTAACTCTACCCATTAACTTATAAACTCCAATATTACAGAGGCCATGCTTATTTTTGTCACTATTTTGTGCCAAGTATATATCACAGTTGCTATTAAATTGCAGGCACATAATATTTGCTAATTCAAGTGTAAATAAATTAATGAATTGATAAATTATACAAGTCATAGGGTAAGAGAAAGAAGAAAAGTTGAAAGGGGAAGAAAATGAGGAAGAAGAATCATAGAAAGATCTGTCAATAACATCATTTAAACATTTAGGTTTTATGACAATAACTGACCTGGGAAAAGGAAGACTACTAGTTCCAGTTTAGATATGTAATAATTTTATGACTCAAGGCAAGTTTCATAGCATCTAACCCTTAATTTTTCTATATAAAGTTTGCAGACTAAGCCATGATTTTTTTTTGATCACAGAATAAATTAGACAAAGTAGTTTTTCTTCCACATGTAAGGAGCTTATAAATTGCCACTCCATCATAAGGCAGGTAGAAGCCTGAACAGACAAAAAGTAAAC
This sequence comes from Neofelis nebulosa, assembly GCF_028018385.1. NCBI lineage: Eukaryota > Metazoa > Chordata > Mammalia > Carnivora > Felidae > Neofelis > Neofelis nebulosa. Next base: position 37,716,683 of record NC_080798.1, read on the forward strand.
TCTTCTAGGACATGAAAGAGATGAGGACATGGAAAATTGTGGCCCCCAACATTGGAAACGGTTAATACTGCAACTCAAGGTTAATCAGAGCAGAAACTCACAAGCAGAAACTGCAAGGGAACCGGTGTGAGGGTAAGAAAACCTGAACCACAATTGACTAATTGCTGGAGACTTACTGTGGATAAGCCTGAGAGTTAAAAATTCCAGGAGTACCCATTCAGAGAGGGAGCCTAATCTGCTGGTATATTATCAGAGCTTAACTGACCTGGAGAAAGGGAAATACACAACTCTAGCCCAGTCAAGCCACCTGTCCCACCCAAAGGGTGGGGGAGAAAGGGAGAAAAAACTGAGAAACATTGGTGTGAAGTTCATAATCTTACTGAAAGACTGAGACAAAATTCACAGGGCTGTGAAACACTTCCTTTCTCCCCAAATTATACCTTTATATTACTAAAGGTCTGTTTATAGCAGTTCCTTTTACCTGTAATTCATATCCTTCTGTCAAGAAAAATTTTCAAAGTATACTCAAACACACACACACACACACACACACACACACACACACACACACACAAAATACAATTTGAAGAGACAGGGCAAGTATCAGACTATGACAAGGCAGGGATGTTGTAATTACTAGACTATGATTAATATGTTAAGGGCTCTAATGGATAACTAGACAGAATGCAGGAACAGATGGGTAATGTAATCAGACAGACAGAAATCCTCAGAAAGAACCAGAAGGAAATGCTAGAGATCAAAAACTCTAAGAGAGATGAAGAATGCCTTTGATGTGCTTATTGGTAGACTGGATACAGCTGAGGAAAGAATCTCTGAGCTTGAGAATATGACAATAGAAATTGCTATAACAAGACCAGGAAAAAAAATAAAAGAAACAACAGTAGAATATTTGGGAATAGTGAGACAACCGCAAGAGTGTAACATGCATGTAGTAGGAATATCAAAATGAAAATAAAGAGTGAGAGAAAGTAACAGAAGAAATATTGAAGCAGTAGTGGCTGAAATGACACCCAAATTAATGTCAGGCACCAAACCACAGACCCAAGAAGTTCAGAGAACAGTAGCAGGATAAACGCCTCCCTCCTCCCCAAAACCATATATCTAGGCATATCATTTTCACATTTTAAAACATCAAAAATAAAGAAAAAAATCATGTACTTTACAGAGGAGTAAAATACATTAACTACAGAAGAGCAAAGAGAAAAGAGAACTTTGCAAGTAAGAAGAGAAATCATGGAAGCAAGAGGAGAATAAGCATTTTATGTGTTGAGAGAGAAAAAACAACCTAGAATTCTGTACTCTTTGAAATTGGTCTTAAAAGTAAAAGAAAAAAAATTTTTTTTTTAATTTATTTTTGGGACAGAGAGAGACAGAGCATGAACGGGGGAGGGGCAGAGAGAGAGGGAGACACAGAATCGGAAACAGGCTCCAGGCTCCGAGCCATCAGCCCAGAGCCTGACGCGGGGCTCGAACTCACGGACCGTGAGATCGTGACCTGGCTGAAGTCGGACACTTAACCGACTGCGCCACCCAGGCGCCCCAAAAGAAAAATTTTTAAAAAAACCTTTCTCAAACAAAAATTGAGAGGATTTGTTGCTAGTAGACCAGTCTTAAAAGAAATGTTTAAGATGTAATTTAGAGAGAAGGAAATACTGTAGGTTAGAAGCTCATAGCTCCATAAAGAAATGAAGGCCATGAACTTTTTTTTTCATTAATCTACAGACAGCAATTTGTTCAAGAATAATAGCAACAGTGTATTCTATTATGTATGATACATATATATGCTTACATACTTATATGTAAGTGAAATAAATAACAGCAATGATACATGGGATAGGAAGGAAGTATTAGGATTATTTTGTTAATATAAGGCACTCATATACATTTGAAGTGGTATAGTGTTATCTGAAAGTAGACTTAGACTATATGTAAATGTATGTTGCAGACTCTAAGGCAACCACTAAAGGGAGTAAAATAAAAAAGTATACCTTATATATTAAGAAAGGAAAGAAAATGGGATAAAATATTAATACTCAATTTAAAACCATGGGAAAAGAAGACAAAAATAGGAAGAAAAAACAATATGGAAAATAAATAGAAAGCAATAACAACTATGGTAGATATTAATCTGTATCAAGTATGCCAATATCACTGTATCAATAACTGTATTAGTAATTATTGTAAATGTCAATGGTTTAATTTTTTTTAACGTTTATTTAGTTTTGATAGACAGAGGGTGAGCAGGGGAGGGGCAGAGAGAGAGACAATTGGAAGCAGGCTCCAGGCTCTGAGCTGTCAGCCCAGAGCCCAACATGGGGCTAGAACCCACGAACTATGAGCTCATGACATGAGCCAAAGTCAGACACTTAACCAATTGAGCCACCCAGGTCCCTCATAAATGTCACTGGTTTAAATCCATCTATTAAAGGACGGTAGTGATTGTCAGAGTGGATCAAAAAACAAGACCCAGCTATATATTGTCTACAAGAAACCCAGTTTAAATATAAACACACATAGATTAGAAGGAAATAGATGGAGGAAAATATATGGTGTTAACACCAGTCATCAGAAAGCAAGAACAGCCATATTAATTTCAGATAAAGCAGACCTCAGAGCAAGAAAAGTTAACAAGGATAAAGAAGAGAATAACATAATGATGCATGGAGCAAGTCTCCAGAAAGATATAACAACCTTTAATGTGTATGTCCCTAAAAACACAATGTCATGCTATTTGAGTGAAAAACTAATAGAACTATAATGAGAAATAAATGAATCCACTATCATAGTTGGAAACTATCAAAAGTGGACAGTTAACAGCAGACAGAAAATCAGTAAGGATGTACTTGAGCTCAACAGTGCCATCAATCAAGTGGATGTAACTGACATCTGCACACTGCTTCATCCGACTGAATATACATCCTTCTCAAGGAACATGTTCTCACATGGAACATTCTCTAAGAACACATTCTGAGTCATGAAATAAATGCTAACGGGCTTAAGAATTAGAAGTCATACGGCGTTGGTCTCAGACCAAACTAAAATTAAACCACAAATTAATAACAGAAAGAAAATTAGAAAACTCCCATATCCATAGAGATTAAATGCACACTTGTAAATAATATAAGGGTTAAGAAGATATCTCAAGAGAAATTTAAAAAAATATTTTGTACTGATGAAAGTGGAAATAGAACTTACCAAAATTTGTAGGATGCAGTGAAAGCAGTGCTTAGAGGGAAATTTATAGTATTGAATGCATATATTTAAAAAAAAAAAAAAATTTAAAATAAATAATTTGTTTCTATCTCAGGAAACTAGGGGAAAAAAAGGGGAGGGTCAAATTATATCCAAAACAAGTGGAAGAAAAGCAATGATAAGAATTAGAGCAGTTATCAATAAAATTGAAAACAGGAAATCAATACAAAAAAAATCAGTGAAACCAAAAGCTGGTTCTTTGAAGAGATTGATAAAATTGATGCACCTCTAGCTAGGTTAAATAAGAAAACAAAGAGGATATGAATCACTAATACCAGAAATGAAAGAGGGTATGTCAATACCAATCTTAGGAACATTAAAAGGATAATAAAGGAGGGGCACCTGGGTGGCTCAGTTAAGCATCTTACTCTTGGTTTTGGCCTAGGTCATGATCTCACAGTTCTTGGGATTGAATGATGCTTCGGGCTCCGTCCTCTTGCAGAGCCTGCTTGGGATTCTATCTCTTCCTCTCTGTCTCTGCTCCTCCCTTCAAAATAAATAAATAAAAAATTTTAAAAAGGCTAATAAAGGAATACTGTGAACAAGTTTATCCACAAGTCTGTTAACCCAAATGAAATGGGCCAATTCCTTAAAAGACACAGTTTGCCAAAACTTACACAAGATAATGTAGGTAATATGAATAGGCCTGCATGTCACTCATAAATTGTCTAGTAGAAGTGACAAACATAGAATGCCTAGTAAAAGTGACTTGCCAAGATTTCCTCTGTGCCATCACAAACAAGGCAAATGACCCATGTGGATACATAGTTGTTCATATTTTAGAGCTTTTATGAAACCCTTGCTTCATCCAATAGGTCTTACTCATGGTATTTACATGGCAGTGGCTAGGTCATGAAAGTAATGGCACTGAACATCAGAAGAGCTCATCCTTTGTAATACATATTCAGTATTATTTTATCCTTTTGAGAGTCTTATAACTTAAAACTAAACATGGTTAGCATGTTTTTAAAAATGTATCATTTGGAATAATTACTGCAAGAAATATCCTATGGAAACACTTTTCCTCAATGTTGAGAAATAGGGAACAAAATATTTCCCTCAGCATTTGGAGTGTTCAGTGCCTGATGTCAGTTGCCAGCACTACCTTGGAGATCTCTGTGTTGTTACTTGTCCAGCTCTCTCTGCTTTTTGTTGCTAAATCTTTATTTGGATCTGTTCCTCTTTTTTCACCCCTTCCTCCTCCTCCTCCTCCTCCTCCTCCTCCTCCTCCTCCTCCTCCTCCTCCTCCTCCTCCTTCTTCTTTTTCATTTACAGCCCCATGTCACAGTTTTTCAAGGAAAACTCTGCTCCATTCATGCAAAAGTTGGGATTTGGAGGGCAGTGTCTCCCCAGCTAAAATCTCTGGAATCAGGAGACCATGGATGTTAGTAATGGAATCAGGGACTCAAACTAGTCCCTGTATTCTAAAACCTAACACACACACACACACACACACACACACACACACACACACACACACCAATCTCTAAAAGATTTTCTTTTAAATATTGAGGTAAGAAGAATATATCAAAACAGTGAGGTAATTGATAACGTCGGGCAAATCAGACCACATAATGCTTAAAAAGAGAGAAGTTGGTTTAGGAAATGGAGAAGAGAGTCAAGCAGGAAGATGCCTTGCCTGAAATGTTATTACAATGACACTTTGTATGAGAACAAAGGATCTTGAGACAATGGAGTCCTCATCTTGGGACTGCATTCCAAGTTTTAGGGAAGAAAGAACTCCGATATGGATAAAACATTTGTAGAGAGAAGTGCCTGGTATTCTGCTTTACTACAAGGATGAAGTTATTGTAGAGAGAGTTAGGGATTTATAATACTGAATTTGGGAGGAGAATCAAGATTGCTTATCTCAGATGCAGGTGAATATTCTGTTTGATTTCATCAATTGAAAGCGTATCAGTGACTCTAGATCTCAGAGCCAGGGAAAGTAGGGTAAACAATCAAAAACTCTTTTTAGCAAAAATGTATCTTGACTGCTGATTTTATTACTCCAACAATTACTGTGGTAAATAGAATAACAAGCTCACAATATCTTATAGATCTTCTATCAAGAGGTGGAATTTATTTCCCCATGCCTTGAATATGAGTTGGTCTTAGGACTTGGGTTGACCAACAGCATGTCATACAAAGTATATCACTAGACTTTGAAAAGCAGATCTAAAGATGCCTTGCATCTGAGGCTTTCTGTCTCTTCAAACCATGACCAATCATGCTATGTATCAGCCTGGGATGAAAGACTATGTGCAGAGGGAAGCCCATTCATCCCAGCCATTCACCTGTCCTGGCTGAGATCTCAGACATGTTGACTGAGGTCATCTCAGACCATCTTACTCTAGCTAAGCAGGCTAAATATATATAAATGAGTCTTAGTGAGACCAGCAAGAGAACTGTCCAGGCAGCTTACAGAATTACACACACACACACACACACACACGCGCGCGCGCGCAATTTTAAATTGTTATCACCTTAACACAATTAGTTGTGAGATGCATTTTACATAGATAAAATAAATTTCACAATTAACCTAATAAATAATTTAAGATGAGGAAAAGATAAAAGCATATTCTAAAAAGATAGTTTGAAGATGAAAATACTGATGGAACCTTGATAAGTTTCTTTCCTGATACAGTAGAAAAGAAGAAAAAAATGTATACCATCAAAATGCAATTTAGGATGAGATTTTGACAGAAAGGCTTGGATTAAAAACAAAACGCACAATCACACTATACATGCATATTCATATGCTTGTCACAACATAAATGTATATAGATAGTTATTTTCTAACATATATAAATATAGAGTGTTTTGACAGATGTGACAGATATGTATACATATATATCTATTGCTATCAGTGTTTTTAAAACTAGTGTGATGGATGCTTATTCGCTGCATTTCATTATTTTTTAGTCATGGTAAACCCAAAGAACAACTGCCTCTCATTTTTAAAATAAGCAAACCATTTTGCTTTCCTGTTAACCTCTGACAGTGCAAAGTAAAATGATTCATTAAATACATACTCTATGATTATTTATGAGATGCTAACTAGATGTGTGATGTGCTAATTATTAAGAAAGTGCACATTTGGAACATCTCCACGTGTCTTTCTAATTCCCCTGTTTTCCCCCAGGTGTAGTTGCTCTCCCTCTGGAAGAACACTAGGGTGTTGTACCATTTTTTCACTGCACTAAAAGATGTTCAAGAATAAAATTCTAAAATCCATTACACATTGTCGGTAAAGTAGATGTTAAAAAGGGTAAGGAATTTTTAAAAATGTTCGATGTGACAAGGAAATAAATGTTCATCATAGTTTTTAGATAAAAAATATTTGTAAGCTATTTTTTTTGTACAATGCAAACAGTATGGCCATGAGGTTATAAAAAAAGACAAAAGACAGGAATATGATGTATCAACATATACCTGAAACATAGCAATTGTTTTTAAATGTATCTTTCTCTTCATTTTATTTTTCGAAGTAGATATTTTTAATGAAAAAACACTACTAGTTTGGGAGTTGAGAAAATATGTAAAATACATTTTTAAACAAGGTTTGCCGAAAATATACATTGCTTTATTACTGACAATGGCAACACTAGAAACAAATAATATTCATCATTTGCAATGTATATGGGACTTTCCTAAAATCTATATTATCTCACATGATTATCTGAATCCTATGAATTTGGTGACATACTTCAATGACTTCTTAGCCCGTTCACCTGCATCCACCCTTGACCCTTTGCAGTCATTTTAATATTTGATCATGCCATTCCCTATCTTGGCTTAAAATGGTTGGATTTCTTCCCATTATTCTCACAATCAAGGTAAATCCTGTAAAAGTAGCCTCCAGAGTTACGTTTGGTCTAACTTCTACATATCTCTGCAGTCTTAGTTTGGCAGTGCCCTTTCTTGCTTTCTGTATTACAACCATCCTGGCTTTCTTCAATTTGAGAATTCCCAAACATCCTGCTCCTTCATGGTATGCTTCCATCTGTTTCCCTTTACCAGAGTTTGCTTTTTCCATCTGTCTAATGCCTTTTCATCCTTGAGATCTCAACTAAGCTATCATTCTAAATGCAGCAACCTAGATTTTCATGACTTTATAAAATTCCTATTGTATACATGCTGATAGCCCCCCAAAATTCCATATTTTAAGCTAATAGCTTTGGAAATTTAAAATTTATTGCTCTGATTACTTCCTTAATGCTTGTCTATGATATTGGCAGTAAAGTTCATCAAGCCAGGACATTGTTTGCTTTTATTCATGATCTTGTCTTCAGAGGTTAACAAAATATTTGTAAAGTGATAGAGAGTGAACAAATAGTTGTTGAATAAGTGCATAAGGCAAAGAATGGGTTGAACAATGAATTTTTTTGTTTCAGTTGAAGAGTATTTATTTGAAGAAAGTGGCGTAAGTTTTCTTAAACTTGTCTTTTCACAAAATAGAGTGTAAATAGTACCTAATTGAAACAGATGTTTCTAGTTGATATCAATACTGTTTTTAGGTCTTTTTTTTTAAAAAAAATTATTTAACGTTTATTTATTTTTGAGACAGAGAGAGACAGAGCATGAACAGGGGAGGGCCAGAGAGAGAGGGAGACACAGAATCTGAAGCAGACTCCAGGCTCTGAGCTGTCAGCACAGAGCCCGACGCGGGGCTGGAAATCAAAGAGCACAAGATCATGACCTGAGCCGAAGTCGGACGCTTAAACTGACTGAGCCACCCAGGCGCCCCGTGAGGTCTTTTTAAGAAGGATGATTTACGTAAAGCATTAGTTAAGAAAGTTAGTGAGAGTCGGTAGATGTGTGTGTGGTAAATACAGATCAAAACAAACAAACAAAAAAAAAAGAGGAAAGCTCAGTAACACATTTTATAGATTTTTGTTCCTTAAAGTTCAGGCTAACCAGAATTTAGGTTTCTCTGGGTAATGAAATATAAAATAAAGGAAGTTTGGGATTAAAATTGGTAGCAGTGAACTGACACCAGATTTCACTGAGAAATATAACATTTTACAATCAAGAACTTATTATTTTCTCTGGATAATAAATATGAGACATTGTCCAAATGGTTAGTATGAAGCAGCTGTCCTACTAAGATTGTACCAGAGAAATAAAAAAACAAGGTCATGGATAGGACATGAAATACCATTGTTCCCTGTTTCTTGGATTCTCAACCTTGAGAATTAGCCTTGATGAAGTCTTTTGGGGAAACACAACTAATCACTTCACCATCTTTGACTGTGTTTACAAGCTCTTCTGTTTCATTGATTTGATTGGTCACTAAGCAGTGGTTTGACTGAATCAACCCATTGTCTGATAGTATTAACCTGCCCAGTAAATTATTCAATAACTTAGAATGTGTATTTCTCTAGCAGAATATATCATGGTCAGTTGGGGAATAGATAAATCTAAGATAGAAAAAAAAAACTATAAAAAGCATTCATCCCTAGCTTTAAATGCTAACAAAATCTACGAAGTGTTTTGTTTTTCCTTCGTCTTTCATGCTTAATTTCCCCTTCACTTTGCCATTGATGGTCTTAGACATGTTGCTTTGATGCTTTCTCATCAGTGTGTCCCATCATGGTGGGTGTCCCATGGTCCCAAGTCAGCTGAAAAATAACAAAAGAATGACTGTCAGCTTTACCTGAGAGAAAAAGGGCTCACCATGACTAGTGCCTAGGAGAAAATAAAATGAGGTGTAAAATAATAATTGAATGTTTGAAACATGTAAGTCAATGGAGATAATGTAATTACTTCAACAACAGAAAACTGTACTATGAGTAAAGTCCAGTAGATAGAAAAGCATTTGCTGAAGTGAGTATCTGAAGATGCTGTGACTGGCTCTCATGGGAGTCTTTGATGAGCATGAAAGATTGACAGTTGTAATTAGTCATGGACTCTGGGAGAAAATGGTACCTTGCCAGAAACAGATACATTTACATAGGGACGGGAAGAATCAGGACTTGATAAACTTCATTGATCTTAGACTGCCAGACAGATGGGTTGATAGTAATTTCCAGGTGGATTTTGAAAACAAGAATTCTGAGGTCAAATTGCTGAGCCACTTGCACTATTTGCTATCCATGTTGCCTTGGGCAATTCTCAGTTTCCTCATCGGTAAAACAGAGGTGATAGTATGATCTTAACTCACAGTGTTTTTGAAAAGGGTATATTAGTTAATGCCTGTAAATTAAGTATCATAAATACTTATGATTATCAGAGTGTGTGTCTATTGTAGAAATTGTTAAGTCTTGGCCCTTGCTCTTCTGAAACACCGTGATGTACAGGAATCTCTATGAAGGTCTTTTTCTGTCCCAGGAAAATGATTGGCTCTGAAGAGCAGTCTTCAGCTGATGACTTGATAGGATTCATGATTAAATACCCTATTTTGCCTTTCCCTTGAGTCAGATGCTAAAAAGGATTCTCGGAGCTGCCCAATGGACCTGAGCTCTCGTCTCCCACAGAAATTGGCTTATCATTAATATACCCTATATTGGCCTCATGCCCTCCCCCATGTGACTTTTACATTCCCTTTCTAGGCATTCTTGAGATTATTTCCCAAGGAGACTATTGTTCTAAAATACTTATCTTAGGGTCTGATTTGAGGGAACCCAAAATAAGACATTGGTTAATATATTTAAGCTCTCATTATTACCTATCAGAATAAACGTAATTCCTGCCGAATTATATTCTGTATAAATACCTAGAAAATGTATGGCTCAGAAAAGAGCCTGATTTGTTTTTTTCTTCCTCCCTTTCAGGACTCATGGAGAGATATTATTTTCAGCATTTTCAATTCATTCTTAATGTTCTGGATTACTGTTATCATTCTCTACTGAACTTTGTGATATGGCTCAGAAGTAAATCAATTGTATATCCTGGCTTTATATTTTCCAGGGAAGTTTTCCTTAAACCATCTTTTTATCTTAGTCTAAAATCTCATGAAAAAAACTGTGGACTATACTGAAGGGCTACTGGTCATTTAGCCACACTGACTATACATTTCCTTTCTGTATGATCCTCCACAGTACTTAGTGGACGTGAAAAGTTACCAAAACCATGCAGACAGATAAGAGTCACTTGAAACACTCGTTTAATGTACTACTCTAGAGGTGCAGTTAAAGCACGTGCAATCATGTGTATAAATGACCAGAAATGTAGGTATTACCATTTACGTGATTGCTTGTCTACATAGAAAAATAGGTATATATCTACAGTGTTGTTAACTAAAAACACTTTGGAAATCTAAGAGGGATGAGTAACTCTGACTAGTGGCTACTGAAGGAACAAAAAAGATGAGTGTTTAAGACTGAATAGAAATTTGCCGAGAAAGGATGATTGAGAAGTAAGATCCAAAAAGAGTTAGTAGCATATACAAAGACCTGGGATTTTTAAAGTTTATATAGAAGTACAGTGAAGCTAGAACACAAGCACATATGTTGAAATAAAAAGAGATCAGCCTGGAGAAATGGGTAAGTTTGTGCTAAATTAATGCTAACTCAGTATATCTCAAACATTAATACACATCAAACACGTCAGTATATGTATATTGTAACATTATTCGTAATAGCCAAGGCATGGAAACAATGGAAGTGTTCATCTTTGGATGAATGGATTAAAAAAATAAAAAAGCTCTGATATACACACACAGAGGGATATCATGAGAAAGAAAGAAATCCTACCAGTTGCAACAGCATGGATGGAACTTTGAGGGCATTGTGCTAAGTGAATTAAGCCAGAAAAAAAAAAAATGCAACTACTGTATGATCTCACTTACATGAGGAATCTAAAAAAGTAGAAGTCAGAAACAGCAAATTTGTGGTTGACAGGGAATGGTGGGTGGCAAGTAGAAGGAAATGAAGAGATGTTGGTCAAAGGTATGAGTTTCCAGTTACAAGATGAATAAATTCTGGGAATCTAATGTACAGCATGGTGACTAGAGTTAACTGTATTGAGTACTTGAAAGGTGCTAAGAGAGTACATCTTAGATGTTCTCACCCAACAGCCAGCACAACAAACAAATACTATGTGAGATGATGGATGTGTTAATTGACCTTATTGTAGTATTTATTTTGCAGTATCTACATGAATCAAATCATCATGTTACATACCTTAAACTTATACAATGTTAATGTATCATTTATATCTCCATAAAGGTGGAAAATTTTTACAAAGTAGGGCTTATTGAAACACAGATTATTGGGCCCTCCCCCCAGTAATTCTGATTCAGTAAATTGAGAATTTACATTTTTAACAAATCCATGATTGATGCTGATGCTCTTTTGGCCCAAGGACAGCACTTTGAGAATCACTGTGCTAAGGCAATATTTTGCATTTTATCCTGAAGGTATTGATACTGACAGATGTTATTTTAATCATGCTCTCCAGAAGCATATAGATTATTTCTAATCCTTCTTTTACCATATCTTCAAAATTTTGAAAACTGCTTTCACATGACAGCTAAGTCCACTTTTATCCAGGATAAATTTAGCTCATTCCATGAAATATTCTTAGAGCCCATGGCTATCAAAACACTTATTACCCTAAGGATGCCCTAGTTTGTTTTAAAATCTGACTAAATATAGAGCCAGTAACTTGCTATTTTTCATGTGATATGGCCAGGGAGATTGTGAGGAGATGAAGTTTGCCTTTAGACAGACCATATGCTCTTACTGATGTTGCCTAAATGTGTATTATCTGATTTAGCAAGTAAAAACCACTATTTAACATTGTGCTTGTTTCCACAAAAAACCCTGGGGATTTCCTTCTGCAGGAGACTACGTGATGGCAATTAGGAGGTGAATAAGTGGCTTTTATATTTATGATAACAAATGGCTTTGTTTACTTCTGTATTTCAAACATCTAAAGAAATGCTTGGCACATAGAAGGTGCCCAAGAAATATTTGCTGAGTGAATTATTGAATGAATGTTGGGCCTTATCTTACATGTTTGCAAATTTCAGCAGGGTATTTAAACAATGTATTAAAATTAGACTCCCTCCCTGCCCCCACTAATGTTGCTGTAAGGAATAGCTTCCTTGGAAGCCTCATTTACATAAAGTACATATAAAGATTTGGGTCTCTATGTTTCTTGAGTGATAACCTGAGAATTATAAAAATAATAGAATTTGGCAGCAATCTCGCACATTCTGTTAAATATATTGAAATGTTAATGATTTAGGTCAATAGTCTGACATCTCCATAACTTCCTCCTTGGCGCTGAATATAAATCCTAAGTAAAAGGAATATGGTGAGAATAGAAAAGTAAAGAACGAACATTATATGGGTTTGTCTTGTGGTAGGCACATTTTAAAAAACCATTTAATATTTCTCATGTGATGTATGAAGAAGGTATTTCTATTTCCATAACATTAATAAAGATACTGAGGCTGAGAAACATTAGGTAGATTAGTCACAGTTATGTAGCTATGAAGTGGGAGATCTGAGTAGAAAGAACAAGTAAATTAAAGATGTATTGCTGTCATCTGTCTCAACTAGTATGGATAGACACTTGGTGTAATAGGTTACAGATGGTTATAAAAATAAGCAGATGAAAATAAGAATATTCAATGAATGAGTTTGTTAATGGAAGGCCTTCTACCTTTATTAAAAAGACTCTATATGTAGAGATGATTGTTAAAATGTGGAGAACAGTATTTTTTAAAACTTTATTATAGTTTGGTAGTCTGCTAGAGACTCAGAAAAAGATGAGTACAATTAGTTCAAGCAGAGGAATGGAGAGACCTTACCCATAAAAGAATTGAATGTTTTAACTGAAGTAAAAAGCAGAAAAGAAACTGGAAGTGTTAGAAGTTAGAGGGTGGGCAGAGAATATTCATTAGAATTCTTAGACATTACTGAATATGTATTATATACAGTATATATATACATATATATATATATATGTATATATATATATAATATGTTTAATTAATTGTAATGTACGTGTGTAATCAGTAATTCTGAGCTAAATAGTTAACGACAAAATTACTGATTTTAAATGGAGTAGTGAAGAATTCATCCAGAACTCAACTTAAAGAGGCAAACAATATTTAAAAAATAAATGAGAAGTTTGGAGTGATGAAGAATAGATTATAAATTCCAAGTCTATCTGGCAGGTGTTTCAGAAAGAGAAAAATGGAGGGAAAGGTGTAGAAACAACATTTAAGAGATTTAAGTTTGTGTTTCCACAGTTGAAAAAAGGCATTGATTCTTAGGTTAAAGGGGCTAACTAAATGCAGTGCAGCATAAATAAGAGTAAATCACAGCCTAGACACGTTCTAGTGAAAGTACAGGTTACTCAAGTTCTATCTTAAAATCTATAGAGGGGTAGATTACTATAGAGTTAAGTAGACTGACAACAAACTTCTCCTAAATAATAATAAATGCCAGAAGATAACAGAGCAATATCTTGAGAACTGGGGAAAAATAAGATACAGATTAGCTGGTTTTACTTTGCCTTTTCATTTTGAAAGATAAATGAATTTTTAGAGTTAAGATTAAGATATCCATCCAGAGATCCACACTGAGAGAGTATTAAATGATGCACTTGAACAGGAATAAAGGGAATCTGGATGGAAGTCAGAGAAGTTCTGAAAAAGCTGAGCAGAACTAAATAGACTAATGTTTCTTATATTCAAGAAAAGGCTAAACTAGAGATCTGGATAATAGTCACAAGTCAGAGATTTCCTAGTGCTGAAAACATGCTGCATATGTGTTTTGTCTTGGTCAGCATAGAAATGGCTCGGTTTGTGGGAAAGATTTCTAAATAAGGGTATTTTTTTAAATATAAGTTTTTCTCTAAAGGATAGAAATTCATTTTTTTTAATAGGAAGTTTATTGTCAAATTGGTTTCCATACAACACCCAGTGCTTATACCAATAGGTGTGCTCCTCAATGCCTATCACCCACCCATGGCTCCCTCCCACTCCCCATCAACGCTCAGTTTATTCTCAGTTTTTAAGAGTCTCTTATGGTTTGGCTCTCTCCCTCTCTAACTTTTTTTTTCCTTCCCCTCCCCCATGGTCTTCTGTGACGTTTCTCAGGATCCACATAAGAGTGAAAACATATGGTATCTGTCTTTCTCTGTATGACTTATTTCACTTGGCATAATACCCTCCAGTTCCATCCATGTTGCTACAAAAGGCCATATTTCATTCCTTCTCATTGCCAAGTGGTATTCCATTGTATATATAAACCACAACTTCTTTATCCTTTCATCAGTTGATGGACATTGAGGCTCTTTTCATAATTTGGCTATTGTTGAAAGTGCCCCTATAAACATTGGGGTGCAAGTGCCCCTATGCATCAGCCCTCCTGTATCCTAAAGGATAGAAATTCAAATATTTATTTTTAGAATCTATAGAAGGAAAAGAGAAAAATGCTGAAGTTTTAAATCAACATAAAATATGTAGGAGTAAAAAAGGCAAAGAATAATAACAGTTTCCAGGGTTATGTATGTTAAGTCCAAATATGAAAGCAATTATGAACAGAATTAGAATATATCACTAATTAGAGCCAGAAATGATCTGAATGTTTTTTTTTAAATATCCAAATGTTTTGTGTTGATAAGAGTCACTATATTGCAATACTATACACAAGAAGATTACAATGAAGGGCTGGAAAATGATATCTGTGCCAACACTAAATGAATGTAGCTCCTGTGGCAACAGTAATATCATAAAGGTTGAATTTTAGAAAAAAAAAATGGTAGAAATAAAAGATGTGAAACTTTGGTGATCACCAACAGAAGTTTATAATTAAATCATTGTATATTTAGAAATATTATTAAACAATAAAAATGAATAAAACATCAACATGGGTAATGACCGCATATAATGCTATGTATAAAAAGTAGTATAATGCTATGCACAGTACTATATCAAGTTAAAAACAATCAAAATACCAGTAATATGTTTGTACATGCTTGGGAATGATGGACAGCAAATTGAGTACAGTGGTTACCTGCAGACAGAGACTCTGATAAAATTGTATTTGTGAAAGATTCTAAAATATACTTATAAAATCTTAGAAGTAAATAAAAATAAGTCAAATGAATGGGCGCCTGGGTGGCGCAGTCGGTTAAGCGTCCGACTTCAGCCAGGTCACGATCTCGCGGTCCGTGAGTTCGAGCCCCGCGTCAGGCTCTGGGCCGATGGCTCGGAGCCTGGAGCCTGTTTCCGATTCTGTGTCTCCCTCTCTCTCTGCCCCTCCCCCATTCATGCTCTGTCTCTCTCTGTCCCAAAAAATAAATTAAAAAAAAATAATAAATAAGTCAAATGAAGCATATAGAAATAAACAAAATCTGTTTTCAGATTTGACACCTTGTGTGTATATCTGTGCATGTGCACGTGTGTGTGTGTGTGTGTGCATGTGTGCATGCGTGTGTGCACGTGTGCATGTGTGTGTGTGTTTGTGCATGTGTGTGTGTGCTTGCGTGGTGGATGGAGTAAGGGCAGATTTGCTATTTGGATCTTGAGCTTATGTCATGCCTGAGACTAGGACAGCAACCCATAATTAGCAATCCAGGCCACTAGGCAGAAGAATGAGGAAATCAATATGCGAAACTCCTTTCTTTAGAGGTTTCAACTCTCAGAGGCAATGACCTGAGCTTTGCTGAGCTTGTTCAGCCCTTTGCTAACCCTCCTTCTGCTCTGATTATTCTCAGCAGCTCATTCCCATCAGTCACCCTCCTCACGGAGCTCCCCGGCAATCACACAAACCCAGTTTGCATCTGTCAGGCTCTGCCTGAAAAAGTCTGAATTCATGCAAATGTCACTTCTCAGCCTGTGAAACCCAGAGAGGGACTCTCTCATTCAACAGATGGGCCACAGGCACATAGTGAGAGAAGTGACCCTGGTTTTCCTGCGTCAATAAAAGGCAATTTTAGTAATTTACTCTTACCTCCAAAAGATTTTTTTTTCTTTTTTTAATTATTCAGTTTAATATTGGTACTTACTAATTAAACTCCTTTTAAACAGAACAATGGCAGCCTTTTCAGATGATGACGTTAGTAGAGAGGCAAAGTGGTTTGTTAGAAAAAGCTCAAATTTTGGCATCAAATCTGCCTTTAAATACTCCCTCAGCCACTTGACACTGAGTGTTTGGGAGATGGCTTACCTCCCAAAACAGGAGACTCTTCCAACTTGACTGGTCCTGCCCAGATGCCCTGCTTAGACACATCTTGCTGCAGACTTCCTGTCATTCTGTTTTCCAGTTTACAATCCCTTTTATGCTGTTTCTTGCCACACTGTCCTTGCACGAGCTAGATCATCTCCTGGCATGAGTCCCATCTCATACCCTACTTCATTAAGTTAATCTCTACTCTTTCTTCAGATGACACTCATCTCTATCTCAGAGGTGTCTTTAGTAACAAAGTAAACTTACTCTGTAATGTATCTCAGAGCAACATATCCATCTAATAATTTTGGAAACATACTTCTATTTTTGTGCTTCTTTTATTAAAGTTTGTCTCTACCAAAGAAAGATGTAAAGCTGTGTGTATAGGGAGCATGCTTCATTTATGCTTCCAGCACTTCCTTGCCCTCCAGAGATAGTTTCTCATTGAAAACTCCACTGTCACTTGAAGCCCCAGTGGGTACCTGGCTCCTGCCCCTTCTCCCAGGCTGAGGGTATGGAGGAAATACAGGACCAAGAGTTAATTCCTGTTTCCAGGTCGCAGAATGACCTGAGAGATAAACAATAGCTTTAATGCTTTTACTATGAAAACTCTGGGATTTTTTTTTAAGTAAACTTTAAAAAAATTTTGAATGGTTTTATTTTTTTTTTTTTATTTTTTTTTTCAACGTTTTTTATTTATTTTTGGGACAGAGAGAGACAGAGCATGAACGGGGGAGGGGCAGAGAGAGAGGGAGACACAGAATCGGAAACAGGCTCCAGGCTCCGAGCCATCAGCCCAGAGCCTGACGCGGGGCTCGAACTCACGGACCGCGAGATCGTGACCTGGCTGAAGTCGGACGCTTAACCGACTGCGCCACCCAGGCGCCCCATTGAATGGTTTTAAATCCATACAGAAGTTGCAAAGGTAATGTAGAGTTCCCATACACCCTCTACCAGTTTCTCTTAGCTTAAAATGGTATGGTATAGTTGTCACTGCTAATGAACCAGTGTCAATATGTTATTGTTAATTAAAATCCCTGCTTGGTTAACATCTCCCTGGTTTTTACCTGATGTCCTTTTTCTGTTCCAGGATTCCCATCCAAGTTACCACATGATAGTTACTCTATCTCTTCAGTGTCTTCTAAGCTCCGACAATTTCTCAGTTTTTATTTTTGATAATGTAAATGGTGTTGAGGAGTGCTGGTAGGTATTTTGTAAAATGTCCTTCAATATGGGTTTGTCTGATGGTCTTTCTCATAATTAGACTGGAATTAGGGGTTTTGGGAGGAAGACATTGAAAATTAAGTGCGTTTGTTTTCATATCAGTGGTACATGCTGTTAACATGACTTACCGCTATTGATGTTAACATTATCTGGCTAGGGTTTCTCTTCTGTCAAGGTACTCTTTTTCTCCCCCTTCCATATAGTACTTTTTAGAATGAAGTCAGGGTGGCACAGTTGGCTAAGTGTCTGACTTCAGCTCAGGTCATGATCTCAGGGTTTGTGAGTTCAAGACCTATGCCGGGCTCTGTTGCAAACTCCTGAGAGCCTGGAGCCTGCTTTGGATGCTGTGTCCCCCTCTCTCTCTCTCTCTACCCCTCCCCCATTGCACTCTGTCTCTGTCTCAAAAATAAATAAAAACATTTAAAAAATTTAGAAGGAAGTCACTATGTGCCACCCATACTTAAGAGGTGGGAAGTTAAGCTTCATCTACTTGATGGTTGAATATATAAACATTACTTGGAAAACTTCTGCATGGATGATTTGTCTCTTCTTCCTCATTTATTTATTAAATGTTTTGTTTGTATTAGGTGTATTAGTATGGACTCATGAATATTTATATGTTTTCACTATGGAAAGCTGTGGTTAACTTTTGCTAAGCTACATGGCCCCAAAGAGCTAAGAGGGACATCCTCACGTGTACTCAAGACTAACATTCCAAATAAATATCTTACTAGTCCACAGTATTAATAGCACTTCAATTCTGGCCAAGATAAATTCACTCCATAGCATGGTGGAAACTATCAAGATATACTGGCCTGACTTCATAAAATATTTGTAATTCACCGCCCCCATATTAGACAGAAAAGTTTGTATCCCCTCTCTCCCTTTACTCTGAATTTCTACTTCTTCATAACAAATTACCCCAAAACATATTGGTACAGGTCAACCATTTGTTACACTCCTGGATTTTGTAGGTCTTGAATTTCAGTGGGCCATAGTAGAGATGATTTGATTCTGTTTACCTAAATTTGGGATCTCAACCAGAAGATCAAATCCTGGGTGGGTGAAGGTAACTTTATGCCTACAGGTTGGAATCATCTGAAGCCTTATTCACCTATATGTCTAACAAATCATGCTGATTGCTGGCTGGGAACTTAGCTGAGTCTCTCATCCTGTATAACTTCATGGAGCTTCTTCATGAACTCTGTGATTTTTCATAATGGTGACTGGATTACAAAGATGAGCTCATCAGAGAGAGAGAGACAGGTAGAAGCAATGTCCCCTTTTATAACCTACCTAAGCTGTAACATGGTGTCACTAATTTTCATGATACCCTGCTCTTTGAGGCAGTAACAGACATACACCCAAGTTCTAGAGGAAAGAACACAGATTTCACTTCTTAATGGGCATGGGAAGGTTCTGTAGGAGCACGTGGGATTACTAATAGCTTTGTAGCCATTTTTGAAAAATAAAATCTGCCACCCCCATTTAGAATCATTTACTGGAACCACTTGGGATTGATTACCAGGTGCTATAAGTCTAATTTTATAGTGGCTATTGGTCAGAACATCTCTATTTGTTTAACTCACATTGAACAACTGTTCTCTAAACTTGGTCCATTTTGTTTGATCCACACCCACACTCTCCTAATCCTGGCCTAAGTCCTCATTCATTTTTCTTCTCTATTGTCCCATTTCCTTGAAGTCCCAGAGAATTTCTTACCTGAGGACATCAGTATAGTAAAAGAAAACAGGCTTTACCAATAAGTTTTAAAGATGGTCAAAAAGAAATGGGCCGATAGAATTTTCAAGTAGTTTTCAGTTGGAAAAATACAAGCAATGAACAGGAAGCAAGTATCTCAGACTGACCAGTGGAGCACAATAGGTATGTCATATTGGAGAATGATAAAGAGAACTTAGCTGACCTTCACTCAGAGAATCCTACTGTGAGCAAATTAACTTATTGGCAAGAAAAGAACAAATCTTCACTTTGAAATATTAATGGCTGTGTGAAATACATTTGGAGTGAAAGTGTGAAAATAGACAATCCAGGCAAGTAAATTAATGCCAGAAAGGGGTTAGAATGCAAATCATCAGTTTCCCCCCAAATCTCTAACCCTATACCTTCAAAAATTAGTGTCTAAAATCCACCTGTAATTTATTTTATATGATTAGAGAGTTAACACCTAAACTGTTTATATAAACCATAGAAGACAAATAGCCTTTGTAAATGGAAAATATTTAGCCTTATGAATATTTATCCTGCCTAACAAATTCTGATTTCTTTGCTCCCCATCAAAACTGAAAACACATGAAGAACCACATACTTTCGTCGTGTGTGATGTTTTATGCTATCAGCATCTCTATTAAAATCAGTTTCACTTCTAAGAATTTCCAAATGCTGAATCTGCACACTGCTTGAATTAGTACACATACATGAATTGGAAATGAGCAGTAATGCTCAGTTGGTACATTAAAGATTGTCCTTCTTGGTTTAGAGTTAACTTCGTTGCCTGGGAACACTTTACTAGAGTGTTCTTTCTAGGTACATTTATTCTGCATTTTCCTAATAGTACTCTATGATTCTACACAGTGTTTACCAAAATTTTCAATTGTTTATTTGTATATTTAGGCATTTTATAACTGGTGTTCTCAAAAGACTATAGCCTAAAATTTCCACATTGCAGTACACACACTGTATGTATTTTTGCTTGTGTATATATACCCTCTGTATGCATATGTGCACACATATAAATGAATAGTATACACATGTATTTGTGTGTGTGTGTGTGTGTGTGTGTGTGTGTGTGTGAGAGAGAGAGAGAGAGAGAGAGAGAGAGAGAGAGAGAGAGAGAGAGAGAGAGAGAGAACAAGAGGAGAGAAAAAATACCTGGTAAAAAAGTAAGAAAATTTTTAGGGGATTTCATTTTGTTTTGTTTTGTAGTTCATAGAAATCATTCACAACATATCTATACAGACAAAAAATTATTTAAGATTTTTATTTTCAGAATATAATGTATTCTTTATTGCCTTATGTGGATAAAGAATTCCCTTTAATAAAATGTAATATCAAACCCCTGCTAAATGAGGGTGACATATCATTACCATAGATATATAAGAAATGCCAACTTTTGGTTATAAGGTTATTGCACAAATTTTAAAGTTAATTTTCATATAAGTGCTTTAATTCATTGTTGGTATATCTCCTCAGATTATTAAACAAAAAAAGTATTTTAGTTTGAAAATTGAGAAATCAGCCATCTGGCATGCTTTATTTTGTAGCATTCTAAAACCTTATTATCCAATTAAATAGAATTATTTTTTCTCAGTAAAATAAAAATGTTAATAGTTTTAAAGTCTATAAAGTCTGTTTTATAATCATTGATTGTTTTTAACCTATTAAAATGAAAATATCTCAAGTTTTCCCAAATAAATAAAAACAATAATACTTTATAGTACTGTGTTTTTTAGTTACTATATGAATATATTTTACAACATCTATATCATATATGCATGCCATCTTTTTGAAGGGCTGTATAAGAAAGGTTTAGTCAGGACTCAAAATACCTAGTTAGAACTGACAATGCATTGCATTTGGGATATGTATTGGTATAGAATATTTTTTAAATATGTAACCCTGAAATGCTTTATAAAAAGTAAATGGAACTTCTGGTAAGTTCTCAGTCTGCTGAAAATTTTATCTCCTGTAGGGATCATGTTAATTTGACATATTTTAAAAGTTTACTCCTATGACAGTGCCACAACATGAGCAATTTTATTGAAATAGAAAGCAAAGAACAAAAATATTCAATAATTATTTTATTGATGTGAAGGAAATGAATTATTCATGGTTTCAAAGTATCTGTGAATAATTCTAATTACCTGCTTTTAAAGGATATGAGACCCACGGAAAGTACATTAACAATTTTGATTGAACACCTGCTATCCAGTAGTATACGGGAGGCATCAGAACCAAAATCCACTGTGTGTGTATGTGCGTGTGTATGTTTGTGTGTGTTTCTGATTTTCTAGGTAATCATTATATACTGTGCTTTGTTGGCCTCTGATATAATGCTTTGATAGTTGTAAAAATAGATCATTCAAGGTGATAATGCTAAATTATTCCTAACTCAAATGCATTATGCATTTCCTAGCATTCTCTATTTATTCATAGCTATGAAACACATTTTGAAAGATTATAAATGCTTGCTGAGAAGGTTTCCTGGATAAGGACTTGCTTCTAGATCTCTGCATTCTCTCCAGTGACAAGTGGATGGAAGTAGTCTTATGTCTGCCCCTAACCAGCTATTTGAACTCAGTTTTTTTTTTTTTGACTCAGTACCCCCACCTCCATTTGTCCCTGTAGTTCTGCTATACTAGTGGTATCATCGTTCACCTAGTTAATTGGCCAAACCACTTAGCTCATGAATTTTGAGCGTCAAACTTGACTTATCAGAGAAGGAAACATCTAATCAGGCAGGAGTTCTGAGCAATTCTATTGACTTTATCATTTTAAAAATTACTTTCTTCATATCTTTCTGTCACTTGCTTGTTTCAATTGGCATCTTCAGTGGAATTTCACTAAAATTGCACCCAGTCCTTTTAACCATGTGTTTCATCTGTCACCTCTTTTTTGCAGTTTTTTCCATGTCATAATCAACATGGTAGATTAAGTACATTAGATGCTTTTCATACTTTACTCCATTTTGGATCCTGTACCTTGTATAGCACTGGCTTGAGGAAAGGCTGTTAATAAGACTTAAATGTACACAGTTTCTTCTCCCTTCTGGTCTTTTTCTTTCTCTGCCTTGTTGCTTAACATTCTTTCTGTCAAATTCTATGATGCCATATTTTTAAACACCTTTTCATTTTACCAGAGTACCATACTTTTTTTTTTTGTGTGTGTCCTTATATTTGTGACTTCTTTTATGTAAATGCCCTGCTTCTCACTCTCCACTCACTTGGAGGTCAAGCCTTATCATGCAACACTTGACTTAGATGGATAGTCCTTGAGTGTCTTCATTGATTGCTTAAGACTGGATTACATGTCCATTTTCTATGTTCATAATGGTCTTCACTAACTCTTATTTATAGCATTTATTTCTCCTTACTACTACGCTAGACTAATTGTTTCTCCCCATGAAGACTACAAATGCCATTTGGTAGGAAATGTCTCATCAAACAAATTTATCCAGAACACATCATGGCTTCTAACACATAGCTAGCCCTTAAATATGTGTTAAAAATGGCACTTACTAAGTTTTGTGATAAAAGGATATTGCATATTAGCTTGTCAAATAATGTATTTGGCCAAATAATAGCTTGTCTGCATATTGGAATGGTATTCAACAAGTTAAATAAAATGAATGTTGTGCCAATTCAGATTAGGCTAACTTCTGATACAAGAAAAGCTTCCCATTTTTCTTATTTTAGCATCCTTGAATTTTCTCATAAGATATTTTTGTCCATTTTTTAAGTATAAGTGAATCCTTGAAAAAAAACCTTTCTTGTTCTGTTTTTCAGTATGCTAATATATCAGAACTATAATGGAACTATAATGGATCTAATGTTTTTCTGAAGAATAAAGCTCCAAATGCATCTTTCTCATAAATGGCAAAGAAACAAACAAAAATCAAACAAACAAACCCTAGAATTCTAAGGAAAAGGGAAAGTGCTAGAGATAGACAGACGGACAGATAGATAGATAATAGATAGACAAAATCATGAGTACTTCTGGAACCCATCCAATGTTTACTCTATGAATTGAAATGAAATTAAAGTAAGGGTGCCTGGGTGGCTCAATTGGTTAAGTGTCTGACTTCGGCTCAGGTCATGATCTCACAGTCTGTGAGTTCAAGTCCTGCATCGGGTTCTGTGCTGACAGCTCAGAGCCTGGAGCCTGCTTCGGATTCTGTCTCCCTCTCTCTCTGCCCTTCCCCAGCTCACATTCTTCCTCTCTCTCTCTCAAAAATAAATAAATGTTAAAAAAAATTGAAACTAAAGGAGCTAGAAAAGAAATATTTTGATTCACATTTGGGCCTATGAGAAACAAATAATATTGCATTCTCTATTTTGTGAAGAAATATGCGTGGAAAAATTTCCCCAATAATTCAACAATAGGTAACAAAAAATCTAGTCCCAGCATTAGGTAAATATCTCATTTGTAACAGGTAATGTAGACACTTCATATTTTCCATCTCTAATTTTCACACCATTTGGCAATTAAGAATAATATCTCCTTTTCCCAGTAGGGAATCTGAGAGTTAGTTTAATTAAATCTCAAAGTCTGAGGTAGAGCCTGGATATGGGCCCAATGAACTTTTTAGTTCTCTGCTATCCAATATACTGTACTTCACTGGCCATACTATAAGATCAGAAAAAAAAAATTATATATATATATATATATATATATATATATATATATATATATATGTATATAATTTTTGTAGGGCATGTATACTATGCTGTATATGTAATATATATATTTATTTATATTAAGTATATACATATAAATATAGTATATAAATACATAAAATATAATATTATATATCCATCGTATAGTATATATCCATGTTTATAGTGTATATCCTGTCCATATAAATATATAAAATGTATGTAAAATTTAGAGGCACCTGAGTGACTTGGTTGAGCGTTCAACTCTTGATTTCTGCTCACGTCATGATCCCAGGGACATGGGATTGAGCCCTGCATCCAGCTCTTCCCTGAACATGGAGCTTACTTGAGGTTTTCTCTGTCTCTCTCTTTGTGTGTCTCTCTCTCTCTCTGCACCTCTCCCCTACTCATGCTCTCAATCTCCCTAAAAAATAAAAAAGTATATAAAATTTAAAAATATTATGTATACATATATATAACTTTGTTGAAATATTCAGAGGTAATAATAAAACAGAAAAAACCTTCAAAAATATCCCTTAAAAAATCCAGGTACAGTTGAAAGCGGTAACAAATTACCACATCTCACATTAAAATTTTCTGCTTCTATAAGCCAATTAAAGAAAGAATAGGCAAATTTTGGTAAGCTATTGGGTTATTTTAAGGTACTTGGTGATTTAGTAATTTCACTGTTTTGCCTACTTAAGTTCAACAATGTAGATGTATCTAGCTGTACTGCATATTTTTTGTGAATACTAAATAAAATATGCCTAAATTACTATTTGCTTGGCAAAAATAGGCCCAAAGTTGTAGCTTCTCATTATAGATATAAAAGAACTTTGGGCTTCTCTCACAATTACTGGAATAAAATAACCTCAGTTTGGACCATATATTTGTGTGTGTATAAATAATTTGAATTTATGATATCATTGTTCATCTATTAAAATGAAAGACTCTAAAGGAGTATTTAAGAGTATTTAATGTTTTTATACTAATGTTAATGAACTCTATAGAAATTCATGAGTATATAATACTAAATTTAAGACAATCTAGATCTATGTATACATTTAAAAAGTAATATTACAAAATGATAATTATTATGTTACAATGATGAGCTTGAGTTTGTTTTCTTATTCCTTACATATTCAGTGTGTCATTTTTAACAAATATTATACTTATGATTGAGAAAGAATATTTTAATTAAATTAAAAATTAAAGATTTTCAATTAAGATTTGAGAGCTTGAGAGAATGATAAGAAAAATGTATTGTTGTATGATTCTGATAGTCATAAAAATTAATATAAACACAATTTTTAAGAAGTATTATAAAAATATCTTAGCCCATATTATTATAGCCATTGTAATTTCCTGGAATTATTAGCTATCTCATGGATGATTTGGCCCTGAAGTTAAAACTCTTAGTCTTCAGGCTTCTAAACAGTTAGTAATGAGTATCAAGAAGGTCAGGGGAAGTCAAGGAGATCTTTTAATGAAAGTAATTAAAAACCCAGTTAATGAGCAGATTTCTATTACATGAACATGTTAAAAAAAAAAAGATGCTATTGCCACTATTTTGTCTTCATTCTATATCTTTGAAGCAGAAAAATATAATAGGTGGAAAATGTGTTATTTATCATCCTAAGTCTCTAGAATATAGTTACTCCACACCTTGGGGGAGAAAAGGTAGATAAAGTTTAATAATTATGCAGAAATTGCTGGAGTTTTCTTTATTAATAACTTTTACAGTAAAATATCTTGTATGTGGAAGAAAATTCTCAGTATGACACAGACTTTTAATTTTATTTTAAATGCCAGTATTAAATGTTTCAAATTGAAAAAAAAAATCTATAGCAGTGATGACCAGTAGAAATATTACGCGTGTCACACATATGATTTCAAATTTTCTAATAGTCACATTTTAAAAAAGTAAAAAGAATCATGTGAAATTATTTCAATACAATATTTTATTGAGTCCAGTATATTAAAAATGTAATTTTGGCATGTAATCATTGTGCGGTTATTGGGATATTTTATATTTATGGAAGTATTTTGTACTATGTCTTTGAAATTCAGTGTGTATTTTACACTTTTAACTTACCTTACTTTGGATTAGTCACATTTTATATACATAATAGCCACATGTGACTTATCACTACCATATTTGATCATATATAATGATAAAATAACTCTCAATCCATGTGTCCAACACCTAGGTTTAAAATATTATAATTATTGGGGCGCCTGGGTGGCGCAGTCGGTTAAGCGTCTGACTTCGGCCAGGTCACGATCTCGCGGTCCGTGAGTTCGAGCCCCGCGTCGGGCTCTGGGCTGATGGCTCGGAGCCTGGAGCCTGTTTCCGATTCTGTGTCTCCCTCTCTCTCTGCCCCTCCCCCGTTCATGCTCTGTCTCTCTCTGTTCCAAAAATAAATAAAAAACGTTGAAAATTTAAAAAAAAATAAAAATAAAAAAATAAAATAATTATTTAGATAAAACCATGTGGAAAAAGATAAAGCTAAATGTTAACACAGTATCAGTAAAAGTGAAGCTCTCAACCATGTGCCTCTGGCAGAAACAAGTTCCATTTTTGTCTCACCTTCCCTGGAGTCAACCAGAACATTGGCATTCATGTATCCTCTCCTTCATTTTTATAGTCAGGGTTTTTGTCTGCTTGTTTGTTTTATATTTTAAGTGTATTGATGTTGTTATCTTTGTGACTCTTCCATTAAGAATGATTTCAACTTGGAGAAATGGAAAGCTCCAATCTAATTGGCGGTAGCAATAAAGGAATGCTGACCTAAAATAGTTGCTCACATAACTTGAAGGCATAAGATATGGCAAGTTTAAGTAGCTTCGTTTAACAGCTCTATTTACCATTGAGCCTGCAATTTGTTTCCTCTTCTTTGAACTCCAAAATGGTGACTCAAGGCTAAAGTGTTGTTGGTTGCAATATGAGCCCAAAACATGATGGTTGGTAGTAGCTGAGCCTACAGCATTCTCTGCTACAGTTGAAAAAGGCAGCTTCCTGGGATTTCATTTAGGGAGCAAGAACTCTTCCAGAACAGGTCAGCATACCATATCTCCAATTTCTTTTGCATTGATTTGTTCACATTCTTTTTCCTGAACTTATCACTGCTGAGGAGAAAGATTATACCCTGAGTCCAATCAGGCCCTTAATGAAGCTGGGCCAGTCCTTAAAACTGCTTTACTGCCATTAATTGGGAGAGTGACAACCATAATACTGAGTAGTTAACCACAGTCACCAATACCATATTTGTCATGAGAGTCTGGCTTTCTACTCGTCAACCACCCGACCAAAATGGGTATGAGTTTTCATACCCATTTTCTAGTTATTAAAACAATAAAAATAAGCATTGTTTTCAGCTAATTCTCTGAAAAGAAACAAATTCCCTGTGAATCTATTCTATAATTTAGAAGTAATAAGTATTGTAGATAATAATAGCAGGTTAACACTCTATCACATGTGATAAGATTTAAAAAAAAACACCATTTCAATAACAGATTCTTAGCTGAACCGTCTAATAGTTTGTTTTGAATGCATTTGTCTGCATGTATGCACTTCTGTTGTCCTGCCTTTGTTCAAGCTATTTTCCCCCCTAGTATCCATCCCTGTTAGGTTTTATCATAATTCTACAAGTATTTTAAGACCCAGGTAAAGTGATGGCTCCCCTGTGAAACTTTTTGAGCTTTAAACAATGACATCTTCTTTACAGAACATATCATTAATATCTCTTTTATGGTTCTTAACTGTAATTTCAGGCAGAATGAAAAGTTGGGCATCTGAACATGTTTTTTTCCAACTAGACAAAACATGTCTTTTTCTAAGTTGCTGCCTGTGGGTTATTGATCTTTCTGTCCCTCATGTTTACATGAACATGGTAAAATTCTATCAAAATTCTATGTGAATAAATAAGGTCCAGCATGAAGATGTTATGATCAATGGAAATATTTGTTCTTTTAATCTCTGGTAAATGAGAAGTGATCATATCCAAGTATGGCAACCAAACATGAACTGAGAGTTATAATTGCATTTGTGTTTGGTGATGTTCCCTATGGATTATTTTCAAGAATCATTGAAAGCTATTAAATTATTAGAAATGTATAGATCTGATGGTATAAACTACTCATATCCAATATCAAGAAGGCCTGTTTTTATCTTCTAAATTGGTCATATTCAATGGATGAATGTGTTTGATCTGAGAACCAGTGTTAGAGTCCTGATAAATGATTATTTGAAGATTAAACTTTGAAATTGGGATTTGTACCCTGTTACAATGGCAACCAGTGAGTGTGGTAACAAGTAGGGAGTAATGAACTACTACAATCCATGCTTAGCCTGACAAGCTTTCAAAGTCACAGGAAAGAAGCAGGAAATGGTGTTACAAATACTTTATTGTCTGAGGTTTCCATCCTTGGCAAATCCAATTTACATACAGCATTTCATTATTTCATTAATGAAGGCTTTGATGGGGAAAAATTGGTTTTTGTTTGTTATTGTTTTTGTTTTTTTTTTTTTTTTGAAAAGGCAATAGTCTAATCTTGTTCTCTGATCACAGAAGTTACAAAATGTAACATTTACATAATATCACTTTGTAGTGCTGTTATACCAATCCAGTTATCATTACATAAAAAAAGAATGATCTTCCTTTACCTTCGTATTTTCCAAGTCACTTCTAGTTGGTGTAACCTGGGACTTCACCATTTCGGATCTTTCTCTGTCTTTGTCTTTCTCTCTCATCCTGCCTAAGTTCTAAAATGTTGAAAATTCCTTCCCAGTTCTCTTCATGGGCTATATCTTTTGGCAGTTTTATGAGACTATATTTCCAATTATAAAGCCAAGTAGATAGTATTTACCTAATACCGTAAACAAAAACAGTCAATTAAGAAATAAGAAAGAAGAAGGAAAGAAATGAAGGAAGAAGAAGTAGGGAAAGGAGGAAGAAGAGTAGGATGTGGCAGAAGGAGGGGGAGGAGGAGGAGGAGGAGGAGGAGAAGAAGAAAAAGGAAGAGAAAAAATTTTGTTTTTGTTTTTGACAGAGAATATATGTCTGCTCATGTAACTTGTCCTCTTATCTAAACTACCACCTTGGTATTACATTGGACAAAAATACCACCCTGGTATTACAGTGGACAAAAGTTAAATGAAACAGTTTTCTTTTTACAACATTTTGTTGAAAAAAAAATTAATGTTTTTTCCCTAAAACTAATATGCATTTTTTTTCTTCCACTGGCTCCTAAATATTAGAAATACTGAAGGAGAAAGAATCTTTTGAGATAGGTCCCAATCTTAATCAGCCAAATCTTAGGGGTTGGTTGAAATTAGCTTTTTTCACGATGAGTTTGATGTGGCATGCAATTACTTCATCTAGGACTTTGACTACACAATACTGTGTGCTCCTTTACCTTGAGATGCAATTTACTGAATACCTATCATTTGCTAAATAATATGGTGACTAAGATTTCTGGAGGACCTCATAGGATAGTGGAGGAACAGATATGCAAATACGTCAATCATATTAAACACAGTAAATGCCATGGCAGAGGACTGAATAGGGCTCATTGGGAGTCCAGAGAATGGAAGTCACAGTTCTTTCCTTAATACCACTTAAGAACTTGTGGGGGAGATGGGGATTAGACACATGAAAGCACAATCAGCCTCTGCATCTTTTGTGCTGAGATTATACTGTGATGCCATTATTTCTTTGTATCTTCATCCAAAGGCTTGTGGCTAATTTATATGCTTGATTGAAAGGCAGCAAGATCTTGTGCATGCATGCAGCGGATAAAAGTCTGGTCTTGCCAAAAACAAAACAAACAAACCAAATAAAATTTTAAAAAGAAAGAAATGAAGGGGAAAAAAAAAACACTGAGCCCTACAGTGGGCACAAAAAGCTTAGTTCTGCAAGAATGTTAAACCCTATTTTATTTCTCTGCCACTGAATTTAAAATGAGCTTCGAGAAGGACTGTAAGTGTTGAGAGGAGGGAAGCAATTTCAAGTGACAGAGTTCAAAGGAGGTGGTTATGCATTTCTAAATGGGTACTGAATCTCCTTTAGAGATATTTTGCACTTAGAAATAAAGAGTTCAGTCAAGACCGTCACCTAACTTTCTGGAGAAAATGGCCTATGCAAATGGACCATATCTTTTACTGAAAGCCCCAGTCATAGTAATTCTAGGCTTCATTCATTTGACATTCCACAAATATTTATTGAATGCCTATAGTGTGCTAGGAGCTAGGGAAACAAAGTATAATATTTCAAAAGGATCTCTGTGCACTTTAAACTCCAAAATGGTATTTCTTACCTAAATAAATTTTACTGCAGGAAAAAACAAACAAGAAGCCCTATACAATCCTAAATGTGCTTAGCTGATTACCCTGACTCACCCCTTCCCTCCCACAAAAAAACACAATCACGGCTTTTGCCTGTGCTTTGCCAGTTGCTCCTTCTGCCTCCTGACCCACCCTGGTGCTTTCCCATGTGGCCTTCTCTTGGGAATTCTCATAACAAACTGCTTTCCATGATTATCTCCTGATCTATTGCCTTCCCCAGACCCCAGTAAAACAGGTCCTGGGTATGTTTTAAAATAGCATCTGTGAACAAAGTCTCATACAGGCAGAGAGAGTAAATAAGTGAACAGACAATGTTACAAGGTTACAAATACTCTGAAGAAAATACAGCAGAATTCTGTGAGAGCTGCTGGTTGATAGGGCTAATTTAGAGCAGTGAGGGGAGGTTTGCTGGAGGAGGTGGCTTTTGAAAGGACTTGACAAGGCTCTCAGCAGTGAGAATGCTCTAGAATGGTAGGGGTTCTTCATGTGAACCTAGACATTTGATCTACCACTATCTGTGTGCAACGTAATCAGATTTAATTTTATTTCTAGGTGCTTTGTAGTAATGATTCCATTTTCACTCACATGCCTGTCCTATCTCCCATTTTGCCACCCGTTAGATTCTTAAAATCTGAGATTGATTGAGGAAGTTAGATTTATTATGACCCATTATGAGCTAAAAGTCATGTTTGGCTACAAAAGAGTTTTAATATATTTATTCGCCATAGAAAAATTAAAAATCGGCATGAGCCATCAAATCAAAAATTTATTGAAGAGGTGACACAATTGCCTTGATATGGAATTCTGCCTGATTACCATTTTTGTTCTTTTCACATAAAATGACATAAAAGAGAAATGTAATTTTTTTTTTTTGTCTTTTAACTTGAACAAAACTATCTGATGAATTTCATGCTGATCATCCTAAAAAGGAAAAAAATAGAGGTTGGCAACACTGCCCAAAGCAGCAAGGCAGCATCTTTACCTAGTAAAACACCTTTTCACATAGATAGGATTAACCCTCTCTTTTACTAGCCTGGATGATTGCTTCTGAAGCACAACAGACTTGAGCTCATGATGGAGAATTTAGAACTGGTCTTAGTAGAGTCATTTTAACTTGTTTTGGGAATGGCAACACTTTACAGGAGAAACAGAACATAATTACTCACTATGAAATGCTTTGGCCCTTGATTAAAATAAAGACTTCACCCAGAAAACTTAGAAAATGTAAGCAAACACAGCACAAATTGCAAAGTTTTTGTAAGGAAAAGTTGATTCACCCCTGAAATCCAGGCATTACAGTGACTTGCTCTATGATACCGCATTTGGTCTAGAAATTTTGAGCACTGTGTTGTCACAACTTTCATGATGATAATTCTACCTATTACTTGTTCAGTTTGTACAGAATGTCAGGCAACATGTGAGACCATTCTCCTTTATTATTTCTAACAATAATTAAAAACATGGAAGACAGTTGAAAAGTATTAAAAATAGACATCAGACATTCCAACCTTAGGTATTTATTTACCAAAGAGAAATGAAACCATATTCACGCAAAGACTTGTAGGTGTCTATAGAAACTTCATTCACAACAGGAGAAACCTGGGACAAGTGGGGAGAACATAAACATCCATCAAAAAGTTACACTGATGAACAAAATGAGGTATATATGTACAATGGCATGCTGCTCAACACTAAAAAGCAAACATGGATAACCATAACTACTCTCCAAAACTATGGGTGGGTTTAAAAATTTTTATGCTGAGTGAAAGAAGCCAAGTGCAAAACATCCCACTTACATGAATTATGAACTAATCCATGATGTCAAAATATAAACCAGTGGTTTCCCTATAGCTGAGCTCAGAGGAGGGATGAATTTTGCAAAGAGACATGAGGAGATACTGATGGAAGCATTCTGACTCTTGATTTTGGGGGAGGTTTTTTGGAGTATAAAATCTCTCAAATCACATCAAAGTAATGCACTTTAAATGGATGTGGTTTATTGTATTTAAATTATTTCTCAAAAAAGGAATGAAGATAACAAAAGAGATTAGGAAACCAAAGTTGAGACAGGCGCTTGTCTAAAGTTCACACTACTACTAAATAAGTAGCAAGGAAACGGACAGGATTCCTTTTTTGCTTCTTCAGGCTTTAAATCTTGGGCTCTTTCCACCCCATCAGATGTAAGAAAAAAATAATTCTTGAAGAAGCATTCTTTATGCTTTCAGAATTGTAACCGTTAGGTTAGCATTTATTATGTCATTAATTCAATATTCAGAAATATTCCAAGTTATTTACAGTGCTCTAACTCTTAAGTAGGAGATGTAAAAATAAGACTTTTATTTGGATAACTTCGATAGGGAATCTGGAAGGTTTATGTGTGAATTTTTAGGAGAAGCTACTTGGAGACGGTCACATTATATAAATAAAATATGTGTTTTACTTCATATTTTACTGCTAGAAATATGTTAAATATGGTATATATTTTTAGGATATTTAAATAGGTGGTTTGAAATTCAGTACATAGTTTTCCTGTTTAGTTAGCTCAGTGGTGAATGTGAATATTCTTTGATCTCTTTGCAATACATGTGCACATGCAGAGATCCAAGGTGTCCTTCTTATCCTTCTCTCTTATTGAACAGATACAGAAACTGAGACCACACAGTTTTTGGGAGTATGTTTAAGGATATCAAACAGGAAGAGCTCAATATTGTTTAAGCAACACATGAGTGACTGAATATGGAAAAATACTTTTGAAGTTTCCTTTAATCAATAGAAAATTATTAACTAATCATTGCCATACAAATGGGAGATGTTTTTTTGAGACAGGCTTTATGCTTTTAGTATTTCCTTCCAATTTGCATTTGTATTATATAGATTCAGTAGTTAATTTTATCAATTTAGATAATGAATCGATGCATGGATTAGTTTGGTTTCCTGGTAAAGACATTCCTAAGTAAGGGTGAATTGCTAAATAACATAGGGTTGATAAAAGCAGATAATAGTACCTAAAGAGAGTTGTGAATAGAATCAAACTGACAGGGAGTATGAACAATCAAAGCAAACATTCAAACCACGATGACCTGTTTGCTACAGTGTAAAATTATCTCCTACTTTTTTTATTCCACTCAAATGCAAAAGAAGTTGGGATCAAAAAATAGGTGATTTTATATTTTGTTTTAGCATTAACAAAACCATCTGCTGAATTTAATCTTGATCATACAAATGCAAATTAAGGAATGGAGGTCTAGACTCAGCAGTGGGATGACAAGTTTGCCTAAAACAACAATAATAATGACAATGGTTTTCATGCAGATATAACTAACCAATGTATTAACATCTGCTTTCTTCTGTTCAAAATCCCGGTTTGGGATGCAAATAAAACTTTACCTATTTCCTTACCTATTTACCTAAAGTACATTTTTTGTTTACAATTAATAAAGGGAATTTTTAATACTATGTTAAGGCTATGGTATTAGAGAATTCTCTTCATTGCTCTGTTGTAAAGATAGTGAAGTAAAATGGTTAATATCACTGTGTCACAGGCTGACTCAATAGTAAAAATGCTGATTCTGTGAACAGTTTTGTTAAAGCATGCTGACATTGCTGGATATATGATGGAAATGAAGACCGTTCTTTTCCCATTTCCAAGGTCTTCAATTTCACTAATGTTTAGGCTATGCAACTATTTATGTATTATTGGGTTTAATAAGCCTTTGATGGCAGTCATAGAATTAGCGCCTTGAAATACATACTGAAGTTACTGTAAAAGAAATCTAGGAGCATCGGGTTAATGTATCTATTGTTTTCCCTTAGCATAGAAAAACACTGCATGATAGCTGAGGAGTCTAGGATACATTTAGAGGTACCATCATGGCACAAATTAAGTGACAACTTAGTTGTGAAGGGAAGAGTGAACTCTGGAATTAGTTGAATTTCTGTTTAGATTTCAGGTCATATTCCCAGCTCCAAATCATTACAAGGTTAGTGTAGGTAACTAAAATATCTGAGACTTTCTTTTCTCATGTATGCAATGCTAATCAATACTAATGGCACCTAGCTTTCCGAAGTGTTTTGAGTGCACAGTATTAACCATACCGGTGAAATATATCTGTGATATAAACAGCTCTGATCCCTTATTTACTGAAAATAAATTTACTGCTTTTATTTAAAATCTGGGGGTGCCTGGGTTGCTCATTTATTCAGCATCCAACTCTTGGTTTCGACTCAGGTCATGATCTCACGGTTTGTGGGTTCAAGCCCCACATTGGGCTCTGCACTGATGGTGCAGAGCCTGCTTGGGATTCTCTGTCTCCCTCTCTCTCTCTGTTCCTCTCCTACATACTCTGTCTCTGTCTCTGTCTCTCTCTCTCTCAAAATAAATAAACATTAAAAAAAAACTTTCATAGTTGCACTTAAGTGTCACTAATGCCTATGATACATAATATTTCCTTAATGTTTTGCAGTTCAAAATATATTTTCAGTTGTTATTTTAAACATTCCTCCACCCCCAATTTTGACATTACACTAATTTTAGACTTGAAAATATCAAGAATCTGGCCATAGCCAGATTTACTTAAGGACAGTTGTTACTAAATGGTGGATTTGCATATTACCAAAGAATTTCTCACTTCAAAGTGAGTGTGGGTCCACAAGGAGCACCATCTAACATCTCCATTTTAGCCCAAAGTTGTGCTGCTGTCTTGATTAATATCAGGTCTGGGGCTCATATTCAAGTCTGACTGACACATCCTAGAATTGCAACACTAGAGAGAAATTAAACAGCTCACTTTTTATATCTATAAAATTAAGATCATATAGTACCTTCACCATATTCATGTTTTAAGTATCAAATTATCTAAAATATGTGCTATTGGCAGGAATTTCTCCAGGACTCTTGGTGCAACATCCCTTACTCTTCTGAATTTAATTTAATTTAATTCAATTCAATTCAATTCAATTCAATTCAATTGTAAGTTTCCATTTGCCAAAATTGGCAAGAAAGTTATTAGCAGTAACTTTGTGGCCCCTTCTACCCTCCCTATATAGTATCTGAAAACTGATTCAGTCATCATTCTTGACCATGCCCAAATACTTTACTACAAGATGGGTACCTTTTCTGTTGATAGCACTGCTTCTACACTAGGAAGGTCACAGGAACTCCTGGTCTCAGTGGTCAATGTGCTCAGTGTCCAAATTGCATGTGCATTTATGCAGCACCAATACCACTCATACCTGCCCACCACGAATCTACAGTCCTGCAACCACAGATACACAAAACCTTATTCTAACCAATGGATCACCTCATCTCTCTTTTCAATGCCTGAAGAACTCAGCCTCCATCCTTCTTTCTTCTGACTGTAACTTTTCTTTGGATCCATTACTGAGGCCACAGAGACTTGTGTTCTTAAATGAGTCACAAAATGTTGGCTCATACTGTGATTAAAAATAATAATGTGTTCCCAATCATTAAAGGGCAGAAAATGTCACATTTTCACTTTTTTTTTTTGAAAAATCATAAGCTCTCACATTACTAGGCTGGTATTCGGGCAAGGCAACAACTGACTGAAGCTGAGTAATGACTTCCACTTCCCATTTGCCAAATCCTCACCCTTGTCCTCCTGACCTTGAGGCTGTAGTTGGGAGACTACTCAGCATCTTGGTTTCCCTATTGCGCTTCTTAACATTCTTTCTGGCTCTTTTAACTTAGTTGATTTACCCATCTTCCCCCTTGGATCTGTTTGTGACTACTAAGATTTATAAAAAAAATGAATATTACACTGCTTAATATTCCTTCATAACACTTATCCTAATAAGTAATTTTTCTGTTTCAGTTACTATGAAAATTGGCATCCTCACCTACCATTTCATAGCTTCCAAAAGTGCCTTATTATTTTGCTCCTAGAATGGTGACTGGAACAGAGAAGATCATCACTAATTACTTGAATAAATGAATGAAATAAAACCCTGTAACTCTTCTTTGGAAGTAAGAAAACAAACTGTTGGAATCACTTTGGCTCTTCAGTCATAAAATAATTAACATAAACTTTAAAATCAGATTATCTTACACGCACACACAATCAGTAAATGATACTGCTTCACATGCCACATTGACACTAATTATTACACTTCTCAGGATTATAGAGTTTCCTATTTACACAAGTAATATAAATCAAGTATATGTATAAAAACAATTACAATCATAAGCTTTCCAAAAATAAAGGCAAAACATAAAATTAATAATGCAATTGAACCTACTGTTAGCTCTCAGAGAATTTAGGCCCTAAAATAAAGAAGAAATGAAGTATTTCAATTCATAGAGTCCAGTCAGATCTAATTTCTATTTGTGTTTCATAATATGAACACCTCACTTGGCTTATGAAAATCCATTTAATATTTAAAAATGCAAAAGTTTAAAAAATAAACATTTTATAAAGAAACCTAAAATTCAAGCCATCTATTTAATCTAATAGTAGGAGTGGGGAAGTTGTAATAGCAGTAGTTGTAGTAATGGGAGTGGTGCTGGGGTAAATCATTATCTCCTCCTTTTTCTTTTTTATCATTGTCATCATCATCATCAGTTGAAATGAATTTCAGGGCCCAAGATGGAGCCGGTATCATGTCAGAAAACCAAAACTGTAATAACTTCCATCTCGTTATAAATGCTCTGCTTGAACAGAAACACAATATATTCACTCAGCCAATTCCCAAATACCAAGCCAACTCTGGGCTCTATACGTAATTCCTGTTCTTTGTTCCATTTTAAAATTTTTCTCTTCTTTGTTCCTTATTCTTTATCCTATAAAAGCTTCCCACTTTCTACTTCATTTTGAAGTTCTCTTGACCCATGGGAACAGAGACTGTTTTTCATGAAGTGTTAGGTAAAGTTGATTAGTATCACCTAAATTGTTTTCTTTAGTCATTTTTAGCAATAATCAAGTGCTGTAAGAAAAAGTTTCAGATATTGAGAAATTATTCTGTACTTTCAGCTCCATGCAAATATCTGGGTTTCTCACTAGTTTTAGAATCTAAGTAAAAGGTGTCACTCCACTTTGATATCATCAAGATATAGCCCCTGCTTTGAAAGAGCTCACACCTTAGAGCCGGAAGATAACTATATGCACAACCATCCAAAATAGAATAGGATGTATGTTGTTGTTCTGCTAAAAACAAAGGATTGTTGGGAGCACCAGAGCCATCCTGATTAATTCTGCCTAGAGGCTAGGAAAAGTTTCAGAGAAAATAAACATTACAGTTACACACACATAGATATATAATCCCGCAAATACTCAAATACATATATGTATATGGGTATTTATAATTATCACATGCCACTCTGAAACACAGAATGTAAATGCCATACTTATTTTCACTATCTATGGCTGCACACTCAGTTGCTATGGCAACACAGATTAATTAAAGGCCTTTCTTTTACAAATCTTAACTTCTCAGAACTTAGAGGCTTCAGTCATCTTCCACCTGTACAATTTATCTTGAAAAATAAAATCGTATCATATGCAGAATTATTTGTACAGGTGTCCTTATCCTCATTTCCAACTAAAATATACTTTGGTTTTAAGAAATGTTTCTTTCCTTGGTATCATCTTCTTCAGTATATACAAAGGAAATAACCCATTAGGTTATTCCTTTTTTTTTTTTTTTTTAGAATAAGCAGAGGGGAAATTCTATACTATTGTAATTAAATAAAAGGAGACAATGGCAGTTTACTTTTTATCAGTTCACTTCCTATGGTTATTAGTGCAACATTAAAGCAACATAAAAATATTCCTTTTTTTTCTTCTAAATAGCTATGATTCTGTTGGTTTTAATTAAAGGTGGAAGAGTTGAAAAACTGCTGGTCAGGGAAACAGTATTTCCAGTGTTAATAGTGCTACCATCTTTCTTGATGAATTTTAAATGTATGTAAAGATTATATTGGATTTGAAATTGTTATGAAATGAATTTTCTTCTAGTGAATCATTCACAATGTCTATCAGTGTACCATAGCCCCAGACACTTCATTATACACTAAACAATTATTGGAAAAGTCTGCTTAACAATCAGTTTTGGGGAGTGCCTACTTCTATAACCAACTGGAATAGGACAGTTTTATAATTAATATAAGCTTTAACATCACTACCTTCCAAAAACATCTTAAAGCAACATGTTACCCACAGAGGTAGATAGATTTGAGTGTGCTGTGAATACCCAGTAATTCTCTCCCAGCATGTTAAATTAAGTGCAATAGCACAAACTGTCTCCTCAGTAGCAACCTTACATGAACTCATGCACAAACATTTTTCTTGGGATATAAAAGCATTTTATTTTTATTAAAAAATGAATATTATTTACTCCAGATTTTGACACTGCAGCCTACTGTGTTGTTTTTAAAGTTACTTTGTATTCAACGTACTGGGCAGCATAATATGGTCCTTGTTTTCAAAGAACATGTGTTTTTCTTAGTTTGGGTCTCCCTGAGAGCAGAACCTGAGATGTGGAGTTGGAGGTAGGTAGTTTATTCAGAGGTAATTAAAGAATAAAAAGTGAGGGGGTAGGGAAGTGACACAAAAACAAAAAAAATAAAGGGCAAATTATTGAACTCTTATTGCAGTGAGCTTCTGGAGAAGCTCACTCCTACTGGGGCTTCACTCAAGAAAGTAAAATGAACATTGAAATTATCCTTACAAAGTATATGAAGATGCAGTACATTTCCTAGGATTCCTGTCCCCATTAGTTGAACACTATCTGGTGGCAGGTTTGCATGACTTCAGAGAAAAAAGGTAGAAATGCCTCAAAGACAGAGACCCCTTCAGAGGGACAACCTGGGCTGAGAACATGGAGCTGTCCAGTGCTAGTGTGCTGAAGTTGGCAGTGAGGAGATGCTACCCAGCTTTTAGCACACATATCATATATTCTTCTAAGACACCAAATAGAGCACAGTTTGTGCCGAATGAATTTATAAATACAGTGATATTGTTTATTGATGACAATCAGATGCAACTGACGGATATCAAACTATTGGGATATCAAACTCTAGGGATGATAAACTAGATATCAAACTATTTATAGTTTGGATATAGGGATATCCAACTATTTATATATAGTTGGATATATATATCCAACTCTAGGATATCAAACTATTTATATATCCTTTAACATGTAAACCCAGAACATATCATACTGTTTGAAAATGTTCTCTTTTCCCAAAAGGACCTTCTCTGAAGGGTCGTATGGAAAAATTTTACAAATATTCAAGACCCAACTGAAGTGTCACTTTAACTCATAAAACTTCCAGTGATGCACCAAAGTAGGTGAAATAATCTGCCCACTCCCTCCATACACTTGACATTATCATTGTGACATGTACATGCACATGCACTTGCAGCATCTGTGTGTTATTACAATATTTATTAATGTGTATATCTCCTTTGAGATATTAGGGGCTACAGAAATGGCTCATGTTCTGTACTCCGTGGGTCTAATATGGTACTTTGTACACAGTTAGCAAGTTGTACCAAATAAATGGTTGACAAATGCAATCATTTAAGATTGTATACTTTCCTATATAATTGGTCAGACTTTAATTGTTCTTTGTATTGCAGGCTACATTGGAGAAATGTGTGTTTTACCGCAGTTTAATTTTTATAGGATTTTTTTCTTACTGTACTTAAATAAAATTGAAACTGTCAGTAAAGGTGCAGAAAGTCATGGCTATAAGTTTGACCTCTATTATCTTACACATTTAAACATTGTTTTTCTGTAATATTTTTCTTGAGAGAACTATCACCTGTTTCATGTAATGCTCCATGAGCATTGCTCCACATTTTTTAAATTGGTTGATCTCTGGAATCCTTGTATTAATATTAACAAGCCTAAGAACATAAAAAGAGTTACACTTCATGTACCTGATGTTCATATTTGAGTGCCATTTGTAAATATCCATCTGTTTACTTTTTGACATCTCAAGGATACATTAATATAGAGCTTTGATATATTTATATAAAGAGCAATGGAGTTTGGTTACTTTAGACTCTATTAGGATGAAGGTCTGGTTTAATTAGTGTAAAAATGACAGTGGACTAACTTTACTAAAGAAAAAAAAAGGCATCACCAATCTGACTAAAAACTCTATTATTCTCTTATGACTCTTTACTGACGTTCATCCAAGTCACTGGAAAACCAAAGTACTATTATATTGATTATTCAGTGGAGCATTGAAAAGAAACTGTGGTTTGTAGAACTGAACCAAGAGTTAATGTCAAATGTGGATCTGGGTCACAGAACATGAAAATGTTTTGTGTTTATAGACAAATAATTGGATTAGCATATTTGATAAATACAAAAGATGGACTAAATTAATTGTATATTTGATGAGATATTCCATAGGTCCTTATTAGAATTTCCAAAGAGGTAGCCTGTAGCCCGAATTAGAATAGATGGTTTACTCCTGCCTGAAATCTTCTGTCGACTCAGGGTAGCAGCAAAATTGAATATGAATTTGACTACATTTAGAGAACAGTGTAGGATTTTATGGTAAATTCTCTTGAAATAACAGCATATGGGAAATATGTAAAGACTGAATACATAAATACTTTATAATAATCCTCTTGGTTCTGATTTTTCCCCCTCTTGCTTCACTTCTTTTATTTTCTGAGTACTCAATTCTTTTTCTATTTCATTCTTATGAAGAAATATTAGTTTTTTATTGGATTCTGCTACTCTTTTCTCTACCCTACAACCCAGCCTGCACAACTAAGCTTTGGCAATTGCCAGAGAAATTAGAATAGTCTATCTCCTTAGAATTTGTGAAGAAAAAAGATGCTTATTATTTATTCATTTGTTTTCTAAATTTTTTTTAATGTTTATTAATTTTTGAGACAGAGGGAGACAGAGCGCGAGTGGGGGAGGGGCAGAGAGAGAGGGAGACACAGAATCTGAAACAGGCTCCAGGCTCTGAGCTGTCAGCACAGAGCCCGATGTGGGACTCGAACCCACGAACCATGAGATCATGACCTAAGCCGCAGTCAGATGCTTGACCGACTGAGCCATCCAGGTGCCCCATATTTATTCATTTTATTTCATTTTATGTGTATGTACACAGGTGTATGTGTATCACACATACACACACAAACACACGCACAGAAAGCTTAGCAATGAATGTTTGGATTCACACATCCTATGAATATCACAAATGAATTGCTTGTTTACTGATAAACCATGGAATGATTCCAGCAAAATAGCCTCTACTAGATGACTTTTAATTAAAAAAATACTATATCTTGGAATTAGAAGAACATTTTCAGATTGTTGTCTATCTTCTATACTTTTGCATATTTTAAATATCCTGGAAAGACTAAAAGTAAGTTACTTATTCTTTTTGAGAACTGTAAAATTCTTTTGGTAGTTTTTGAAATGAATTTACCATGACTGCCATCCAAGGGGCTATTTTGGTGAAGTTAAAACTGACTTTGGAAATTTCAAATATTTCTCTTTCTCCTCCTGCATGATACTAAGCAAAAAGTAAGTGCCTAAAATATACTCAAAATGTACTAGAGGTAAATGATAATACAGGACGATGTGATTTGGTAGGGGAAGGTGGGATTTTAAAACAAAAGGATTCCATCTTCTGTTACCCATTTCTATGTGACTTTATTAAAATTGTTTTACCTGTTTAATCTGTAGATAATTCTTATTTCCTGCAATGGTGCCAGTAGGTATAGGAAAAATAATTTTCAAATGACCTGAGTGAATCCTGTAGCACAGTACATAATGCATAAAAAGTAA
Organism: Neofelis nebulosa; assembly: GCF_028018385.1. NCBI lineage: Eukaryota > Metazoa > Chordata > Mammalia > Carnivora > Felidae > Neofelis > Neofelis nebulosa. The sequence continues at coordinate 37,758,835 of NC_080798.1, forward strand.
TATTTCCCTATATTTTCAAGAAGTTTGTTTGTAAGGATCCAAGATTTGAAAATCTTGTAATAATGATCACAGACAACATTTATCTTCTACACTGCATTGTATCTTAACAACCTAATTGCTTTATGTGTAAAGGACAAAATGAAGACCAATTCACTTTAGAGACTGAAGTCTATTATTTTGAATGTTGGGGGAGAAAGAGTTTTAGTTCCCCGAGGAAGACATGACTTTTGGAAATAAAGACTAACCATGGGGTGCCATGTCTGTGGAACTGATAGATGATCAAGCTGGGTCCTACAAATTTGAAGTAAAAAAGTAATGAAACTCATCTCAGAGGGAAGTTCCAGAAATAGTTGGAGCAAAGTAAGAGCAATTTGAAAGCAAGTGTAACCTTCCAAACTGATGATAACAACTATAATCACATTGGCTCTCTTCAAATCTCCTATTTTTAAACTAATTGACATATGATATATGCTACACCTTGACTATTTTTTATCACTTCCAGGAGTACTGTCCTTTCCCCAGTAGCTGTTTTTATCCCCAACCCTGTGACTTGACAAAGGTCTAATCCATTATTATCATAATTCCTTGCTGGCGCATAGTTTTGACCAACCTGCTCTGTTTTTGTTTGCTTTGTTTTGCTGGAGGAATAACACTCCCTCATTTTAGATTTTATTTCTCATTTTAAGCACTATCTGAATTCAATTGTGTGCATTTCCAAGGAGAACTGATTCCCAAGGTTGCAGTTAATACAAAGAAGGCTGGCCCAGGACTGGTTCAGGCCTTTTCTATTCTGTGGATACAGAACCACGGTTCTCTGTTCTGAATACGCTGTACACATTCTGTTTCAGTATCAAAACATTTAAAAGGGTAGATCATACCTTTTCCTCAGACGATGTGATTATTGGCATGCCTTCTAAAAGAATGTACTGATAGAGGTTCCAAGAGCCTTTGTATCCCCTTTATTAAAGGTACCCTCACTTAATCCAATGATTTATGATTTATGTTCCTGTTATCCAGTGATGCTTACCTCTTATGTTTTTTTCTTGCTTGTTTCCTTCTTTGTGCACTTTGTTCATTTAAACAAATTCAAAAGCAGTCTTCAGTGGGTTGCCCTCTCTGATCTAACTTAGAGAAACTAAATGTCCATGCATTCATTGGGAGATTTTTGTCTTGACTTTTGCACCTTGACATCATGGGATAATTTTTCTGCCATCAACCTACTTTTGAAAGTTACCCCTCAGCCCCATGTGATCTGAATCAAGAGACAAATGTTGGGCCCATCATCTGCCATTATCTTTAAGTAAATAAGGATTTAATACAAAATATATGAAAGGCAGTTCTCAGTATGAGGATGTAATCACAAAGAATATCTATGATAAAATGAAAAGGATAAATCTTCTCTACCTCCTGTGGTAAGAGGTAGTTGAATGGAAGGGATTATTTTTTAGCTTACTTGTTCAGGAAGCCTTATATTCCATTTGAGTTTCTTTCTCTGAATATCCACTCCCATATATTTAAGTTGAATTATTGGGAAAAAAAACCTAAATTGTCTTTTAAGTGACCAGACATTAGCAAAAGTCACTGTACAGCAGGTACATAGTGTCTGCCTCATATTCAGAATCAGCAAATGCTATGCATTCTTTTAAAAATTTATTTATATTCAAGTTAGTTAACATGCAGTGTAGTATTAGTTTTCGTAGAACTCAGTAACTCATCACTTAGATATAACACCCAGTGCTCATCCCAAACAGTGTCCTCCTCAATTCCTATCACCCAATTAACTTGTTCCCCACCCACCTTCCTTCCAGCATCCCAATTTTTAAGAGTCTCTTATGGTTTGCCTCCCTCTCTGTTTTTATCTTATTTTTCCTTACCTTCCCATATATATATTCATCTGTTTTGCTTCTTAAATTCCTCACATGAGTGAAAGCATAAGATATTTGTCTTTCTCTGACTGACTTATTTCACTTAGCATAATACATTCTCGTTCTATCCACATTGTTTCAAATGGCAAGTTATCATTCTTTTTCACCACTGAGCAGTATTCCATTGTGTATATATACCGTATCTTCTTTGTCAGTTGATGGACATTTGGGATCTTTCCATAATTTGGCTATTGTATATCGTGCTGCTATAAACTTTGGGGTGCCTGTGCCCCTTCAAATCAACATTTTTGTATCCTTTGGATAAAAAGCTAATAGTGTAATTGCTAGATCATAGGGTACTTCTATTTTTAATTTTTTGAGAACCTCCATACTGTTTTCCAGAGTGACTGTAACAGTTGGCATTCCCATCAACATTGCAAGAGTGTTCCCCTTTTTTTGCATCCTCACCAACATCTGCTATTTCTTGAGTTGTTAATTTGGCCATTCTGAAAGGTGCGAGGTGGTATCTCATTGTGGTTTTGATTTGTATTTCCTTGATGACGAGTGATGTTGAACATCTTTTCATGTGTCTGTTAGCCATCTGGATGTCTTCTTTGGAAAAGTGCCTATTCAGTCTTCTGCCCATTTCCTCACTGGGTTATTTGTTTTTTGGGTGTTGAGTTCAATAAATTCTTTATAAATTTTGAATACTAACCCTTAAACCAATATGTCATTTGCAAATACTTTGTCCCATTCTGTCAATGCCTTTGAGTTTTGTTGATTGTTTCCTTCACTGTACAGAAAGTTTTTATCTTGGTGATCTCCCAATAGTTCAGTTTTGCTTTTGTTTCTCTCAGCTCTGGAAATATGTCTAGTAAGAAGTTGCTATGGCCAAGGTCAAGGAGATTGGTGCCTGTCTTCTCCTGTAGGATTTTGAAGGTTTCCTGTCTCACTCTTAGCTTACTCATCCACTTTGGATTCAGCAAAGTTGCAGAATATAAAATCAACATACAGAAATTGGTTGTATTTCTATACACCAATAATGAAGCAGCAGAAAGAGAAATCAAGGAATTGATCCCATCCACAATAGCAGCAAAAACTATAAGATAACTAGGAATAAACCTAACCAAAGAGGTAAAAGACCTGTACACTGAAAGCTTGTGAGAGAAATTGAAGAAGACACAAAGAAGTGGAAAAACATTTCATGCTTTGGATCAGAAGAACAAATACTGGTAAAATGCCTATACTACCCAAAGCAATCTACACATTCACAGCGATCGCTATCAAAATAACACTAGCATTCTTCACAGAGCTAGAACAAACAGTGTCAAAATTTGTGTGGAACCAGAGAAGAACCCAAATAGCCAAAGTAATGTTGGAAAAGAAAACCAATACTGGAGGCATCACAATTGCAGACTTCAAGTTGTATTGCAGAGCTATAATCACCAAGACTGCTATGGTACTGGCACAAAAACAGACACATAGATAAATGGAGCAGAATATAGAACCCTGAAATAGACTCACAAACATATGACCAACTAATCTTCAACAAAGCAGGAAAGAGTATCCACTGGAAAAAAAAAAGTTTCTTTAGCAAATGGTTTTGGGAGAACTGGACAGCAACATCCAGAAGAATGAACCTGGACTACTTTCTTACACCATACACAAAAATAAATTCAGAGTGGATGAAAGATGTAAATGTTATGTGTTCTTAATTTAAGGTATTATCAATTTTCCCTAGACATTATTTTGGATTCAATTTAGGAAAAAAATGTTGGAGAAGCACCTTTATTACACATTTTCAAATAAGCAACAATGTGGTAGAGATGCCTGCACTATAAAATCACAAAGAAGAATAAAAATCACCTTTTTTTATGCCCTTACCCACAGGCATGTTTACTATGTCAAAAACATTTTATATATTAAATATTTTTTGTAGGAATTAAAATGGATTTGAATTCTAATTTTGCACCTACTAGCTATGTGTCTGACAGAATCTCAGAGACACAACTTTGTTCTTGGTTAAAAGGTGTTTGTGACACACACCTCATGAGGTTGGTATTATAATTAAGTTATTTTATGTAAATTGCCTAACTATATCAAGAAATTCAAGTGGTCAGTAAACTTTAGTCAACTCTCTTTTCATTTAATAACCACTTTGGAAAAGGTTTGACTTTGCAGTATAAAGACTATAGCAAAAGTGACATTTCAGATTTAGCCTAGAAATAGCATCTCCCTTTTAAATCAAGATAAATAACAGACTTTGGTTGTTTTATTGGCTATCCTGGAGCTCATAGCAAATACTTCTGAGTCAACAGCTGAGCAGGGATATGCCATTGTATGGTAAAGGATAAAAATAAATGCATTCACTGGTCTGTGTCCCTCCCCACTGAGAAGGACAAATGATTTTCCTGGACAGTGTTAGTCCAATACCCAATATAAAGTTAAATCAACCTGCTCAGGTCATGTTGATGAAATACAGTGCCACTGTCACCTGTCTTTAGAAGGAATTTGAGTTTGATGCCAACAAAAACTAAATCTAACAGCTAAAGAGTGAGCGGCTGCAAAACTCTTCCCACTTCTTACCCTTTGTGTAACTTGGATTTCTTTAAAAATTATGATTGAATCTTTTAACAGAAAACCAATGATTAACCCTGAAAATCATTCAAGGAGGAGGTTATTTATAATAAATAAATATTAGAAGAAATTTAAATATCTTACTATAGAAGAATAGTTGTATGGGGCTAGGGGAGAAAAAATAAATTTCCCTCTACCATTTTAGGTTCTTGGCTGAGATGGTTCATGTAATAGAAAGGCAGATTAACAGAAGAAACAAACAAACAAAGAAAATTCAATATAACCTACATACCTTTGGTATACATGAAAGATACCCAGGAAAACTAAGTAACTTCCAGAAGTGGCTCAAGCCACCAACTTAAATACCATCTCTAGCCAAAGACCAAAGAACATGTGGAAGGTAAGGAAAGCAAGTTTTGGGCAGTTATCAGAAAAGTACAGTATACAAGATATGGTTGTTATGCAGATTTAAGACCTTGTCTTTTCCATTGATAAGAGTTTCTTTTGATTTAGGGGTGCCTGGGTGACTCAATTAGTTAAGTGTCTGACTCTTGATTTTGGCTCAGGTCGTGATCTTACAGTTTGTGAGTTTGAGCCTGGAGTCAGTCTCTGTGCTGACAGGACAGAGCCTTCTTGGGATTCTTTCTCTCTGCCCCTCTCCCACTTGCACGGTCTCTGTCACTCTCCAAATAAATAAGTAAACTTAAAAAAAGTTTCTTCTGATTTAGAGTCATCCTTCTCTTCCTGGTATAGTGAGGAAGACACTCATAAATGGATATTTCCCTTATGAATGTAAATGTCTCTTACAAAAGGGTAACTTTTACTCATTTTTCAGAGCTTCTCCCATGTTTGAATTTTCTTAAAAATAACCAACTCGTGATAATCCTTATGCCAAAGAGATGTACTTGGGAGTGGCAAATTCTGCTCCCCTTTAATTGTCAGTCATGGCCCGTACACTTGATTGACTAGGATGTATACATTAATCATCATCATCAAGTACCTCTAGCCACACTGGAACTACAAAAGAGAAAATAGTAATTGAAAAACTCATGTTAAAATAGTTTTCCTCAGAAGCATAGTCATGTGAAAAAGCGGTCCAGAAGATAATATGAAAAATTAATAATAGTTCTGTTAGAATGATTGCTGTTTTCTTAATATCATTATTATGGTATATTGCTTTTGTGATTCAAGATTAAAAATCACTGTTGTAGTCAACCCTCAGAAGAAAGAGCAACTCTTCTGAAAAAACTAATGATAGCTATGTAATTCTGTATTTTACAAGGGTATTTATCATAATGTTTTTTTTATATTAATCAAAAATTTGGAACAATCTTAAATGTCCAACAATGCCTGATTAGTTCAACAAGTGAATATATATTTAATAGAAGGAATACTATGCAGATATTAAATAGCATGTTTTCAAAGACTATTTAATTACATTAGAAAAGAAAAAGGATAAAGAGGCAAATGTGAAATTACAGTGAAGGGGAACAAATTCTGCCACTCTAAGATATGCCTCTTTGACTTAAGGATTATTTTAAGCTGATTATTTTTAAGAAACTGCAGACAGAAGAGAAATTCTGAAAGGAAGTAGAAGTTACCCTTCAATAAGAAACATATGAATATAAGGGAAATATTCATTTGTAGGGGTGTCTCTGTAGCTGTAAAAGGAAGAAGGGGTGACTCAAACTTAGCAGTGGAGAAGGCTGGACTTAAATCTGTGCAACAACCATACCCTTGTTTACTATGTTTTTTCTGGAAATCTCCCATAACTCACTCCATACCTCTAACATCTTCTTTTGTCTTTGGCTAGATATATGATGGCTTGGGTTATTTCAGGGAGATTATCAGTTTTCCTGGATATCTTCCAGGAAATGTTATAAATGTTACTAATTTTTTGTTTTTCTCATGTTAATGTGGCTTTTGTTGGGGAGGAAATTTCCTCTCAGCTGGACTATGCATCAATTGACATGATATAGATTAGCAAGAGAAAATCTAATTTCATTGGTACAGGGAATACTCATGGACATGAAACTCCAAAGACTGGTAAAATGAGGTATATACGTTATTCTGAACTATGGAGAAGGGGCAGGGGTGTGGAACTTCAAAGGAAAGGGATGAAATTTACAGGAAGGTGAAATGTTAAATGTTTGGTAAACAAATGTTTGCTGGGACACTCAGAAACAGTGGGATATAAAGGACTAGCTAGAACCTTCCATGTCTACCATATCTAGTTCATATTATAATATAGTTATCTTTGGTGATAGCCCTCTTCCTGAAACAAATCTTCTATCTAAATTCTTTTTAGGCATTTGGGAGGAAAGTAAAGAGCCTTACCTGACTCTGCTGGGTTTTGATTGCTTTTAACTCAAAATAATCCTCATGCCAAAGTGGCCCATTTTGGAGCAGGCCTGTCCTTGGCTCCTGCAATGTCATTTTAGTTATTACACCAACTAAGAGGAGAAGTGAACTTTTTTCTTTTCAACAATAAAATGCATCTTTATATGTACATACAGTAAAAAAATACTATAAATATATGACATATACCAAAGTATTAGCAGAAGTTGTCTTTAGATGGTTTATATTGTTCTTTATTCATTTCTGTATTTGCTTTTCTTCACAATAAAAATTTTAATCCCTTTAAAAATCATAGTTGGAGGAAGCACTCTCTGAAGAGCTTGCAGACTTCAATAATGTGTTCCTTTGGTTAGGCCATGTCAGTTACAATAAATTTCCAACCCCCTGACTCATGATTCTTTTATAATCCATTCACTGTCTCATATTGTGACAGGCACATAATAGATGACTGTTTCCCCCCCTTTGGTTGAGTTATTAAGTAACTCAGGCTAGGGTTATAGGTATCTTGTAAATAACATCCCCAAGCCTTTGTAAAATTATTTTGATGATCTCATATTTGATCCCAACACATTTATCTGTCAGAATCTTCCCCATCCCCTGTTTCTCATTTGTCCAAGTTCATCCCATAAAGAGTTCACTCCTGGCAGTTTAGAGTGTATCCACTAGCTCCTTTAGTAGCTTCTTAGGATGCCAGGTCCCAAGTTTCATGATGGGGCATTTCACGCAAATACGTAAGTGTGGGAGAGGCCAGAAACTTACATGTCTCGTTTGTCAGCTTTGCTGTGAAGAAGCAACCAAAGGACAGGTTCCCTCTTGGTCAGGCTGAATCACCCTCAGGTGGAAGAATAATCTAAGTGCCTCGTGATCATGGCACTAAGCAAATTGGAGGGAAAACCTACCATGCACCCAATCCAGTAGAGAAGAAAAAAAAAAACACCATGGTTGGAAGAAGGGTTGTCTGGGGTTAAGTTCTCTGAGGAGCAGACTGTTAGAGAAGTATTTGAGTGCAGTTTGTTGGGAGAGGGGTTGAAGGAGGCACACCTGTGGGAGAATTGGAATGCGAGACAGAGGAATAAAATCCATAATACATGTGTTATTTGCACATTATCTCTTTTGGCAAGGAAGATCTTCAGATAAACTGTTATGTCATCTAGGAGATGGGGGACCTAGGTTATTTATGTGCCAATTTTCATTTGTGATTGACTGCAGTTTGTATCCTGGCCCTTTCCACCTGCCAGCTACAAGGCTGTGTAGGTACTGACAGAGGAAGCCCATTTTAGAAAATCTACATATGCTTCCTTTGGAAGCTTTTGAGTACGCATGACCATGGGTGATGAACCCTGAGGGAATGTCAGGCATACCAACAGTATATGCTTCAAGGAGAATATAAACAAGGGTCAGAAGATGCAAATCACACTGTGATAGATCCCAAAATCAAGTGGAAGCAAAAAGGGAACATTATAAATTTCTGAGATGGATATCATGAAGATTAATGTAAACATTGTCTCCAGAATTAATACTGGGGAAAGCAGAATAAAGTAGAGCATCTAGAAATAAAGCAAAATATGTAAATGCCCCTATTGTTCACATAAAATAACTATTCCCTGCTCATATATGTATTCATATTCAGAAGGTTTAAAAATCTAAAGGCAACAAATGAAAATTTCCTGAAAGAACTGACTACCTGGGGAGAATAATTCTAATGCAGAATAATGCTGAAATCTTGTATTTACAGAAAAATTGTGTACATTAAAATCACCAAAATTATAAGCACAAAAATTAAGAAGTATACATTTTCCGTATAAATGACAAAGTTGGTAGCTCCATAATCTATAGAATGCATTCTTTAGAGTGAAGCTTTAGTCAAACTGCCCGGGTTAGAGTCCTGACTTTAAGAAAGTTACTTAAATAAGTCTCAGAATAGAGACCTTTAATATTTTTTTTTTAATTGGCGTAAAGGTAGTGCCTATCACATAGGATTGTGGGGCCTTAAAGAAGCTACTATGTGTGAAGATTTCAGCTCATGGCAAACTCTGAGTCAGTGTTAGCTCTTGTTACCTATCCCTACTTTTACCACCAACACTAAACACCACCACTCTTTCCCCTACCGCTGTTGCTCTCTTAGTTACTAATAAAACTGTAATCATACAAAATTATAAAGACTCAAAAAATCTCCTCCACTCATTTCTTCTCTTTCCCTCTCTCACACAGACACAAATGTCCCCAAAATATTTTTAAACTTCAGAAAATTTTAAAGTGATGAATTCTATAAAAAGATACTGATCCTTAACTATAAAAATATAATAATATCACATTATATTACCTGGAGGGAGAATTACGTTTCCATACTTTTGTGGGGAGGTTATTGGCACATATCTTGTTAGTAATTTAGCACTATGTATCAGTCCAAAAAGCATCCTAAAAGAAAAACAAATATAATCCAGTTATAAACAGTTATTTCTTAAATAATCTATCATAGCAATAATTATGACAGCCAAAAACTGTAACCTATATAAAAGCCCAACAATAAAGTTTTGGTTAAAATTATATGTCCATATGATATAATAGTAAACAACCATTAAAATGACAATTTTGGAAAGGCATTTAAGGGTGAAAAAAATCTTTACAGTATATGGTAGGTAAAAGAGTTGAAGGATAAAATGTCTAGTCTCCATAGAGTAAAAGTCTTGGATGATGATAATTTTTAAATGTATTATGTGTGTTAGATTAATTATCATTAAAGCATTGATGGAACAAACACTCCTACCCTCTGTGTTATACAGCTATAACTACCATAGTTAAGAGAACGAAGGTTATACCAGTAGTAGGTTACATATAAAAATTGAGGAGGAATAACCCATGATCACAATGAATATTCAAGGTGGTGATGGTGGCAATGGTGTTGTGTATATGTGTATGAGAGAGGGAGAGGGAGAGAGGAACTTTATGATATATTAGGAGTTTTACTTTTTTATTTATTAGAAATTCTTAAAAGAATTAGTATGGCATTGATATTCAAAATTATTAGATTATAGAGCTCTTAAGTAGAAAGGAGGGACAAGAAATAAAGTAGAAATTTACAGTACAAGGGACAGCATCTGTTTTCAACAAATGTTACAGTAGGTTTTTAGTTGAATAGAAATGGATGTGTTACCATTTTTTGGTTCCTTTGAATATCTGTAATGTTATAATTAGTATATTGAATTTGCTTAACATCCAGCACAGACTATAAATAAGAAAAATTCTGGAGTTTGAGTGAGCTTCTGGACTAGTAGGTGAGTTGTGTTGTTTCTTCAAGTTGTAGAAATGTAGCTAAGAGGGATAGAATTTAATCTGGAAATTCATAAAGATTTGTGGGTATAGGCATACTGAAAGTGTGTTGTGGAAGATTTGGATATAACACCAACAGCTTTAAGATATAAACATACTTTTACAGGCTGAAGTTACTATAATATCATAAAGTGTTCTATATTTGTGTTTTTACTAACATTAGTAGACCTCATTTCTAAGAATTCAATGCCAAATTTTATCCCATGTACTAAACAAAACTAGCTTTACTGTTCTGATTCATTTTAAGTACTGATGGCCTTGGATAGGATCCTACTACCCCAGAGATTTGGGATGTGCCAAGGTACTCATTGGCACTCATATTTCTATTCATTATATATATTACATATATATTAATTACATATAAATATATATTATACATAAATATGTATTAATTATATATTAATTATATATAAATATATTATATATGTTAATTATATATAAATATATATTAATTATTTATATTAGTTATATATATAAATATTATATATATATAAATATTATATATATATATATATATATATGCCTTATATTCAAAACACTATTTTAAGCAACATAGCACACTAATGAATAACACAGACACATATCAACATAGAAGTTTCTCTTCTAATAGGACTTTAATCCATTTGTGCAGTTGGTTCCAGTGGCAGTAAATTATAGGAAATATTCAAATTTGAAAACCAGTGCATGTTTCCATGCAGTATAACCTAAGCATTTTATAAAAAAAAAAGACATGCAAACAGAACTGAACTCATGACTCAAAAGTGAATATGTAACTCCTAACAGTATGAAAGACGAAGTTATAAGAGAGAATGAAGTATTGCATGTTGCATGAAATATTGCAGAGTAAATGTATTGGACATTTTCCCCCAATTTTAAATATATATGATTTACAGAGCACAGTTTTAGATGAATCTGTTAGTGTTTATTTTTACTCTAGTAGCAGCAGAAAATGTAGAACCCTTGGGAAAAAAAAAGGCTATCTTACACATTTGTCCTCGAAGATAGTCTATAATTGCCTTAACTCTTAAGATGAAAGGGGAGAAAATATCATTTTGATAACATGTATACAAGGATTCTGGTGACTACAGTGAAAGAATTTTGTCATACCCAGGTAGATTGGGAGATAAACTCTGCATTTTGTTTGCAATGTACCAATGCCATTTAAATTTTACAGAATTAGCACAGAAATTATATATATGTATATTCTTGTATAACTAAGTATAAGACTTTCTCATAGATGCTTTATATTGTTGAAAAAACAACCTATGTGTGATTGCATCTTAATTATATTGTTGGAAATGGTTGTTTATATCATAATGAGTATCAAGGAAGATATTTCCATAATAAAATCTGAAGAGTCAGACCCCTTTGCAAGCTAGTTTATCAGATGTGGGACAACAACAATCTCATAAGCAGAGGGCAGTGAGAGCTAAACTGTCTCATGAGATGACTTCAAATGAGTAATACAAATTAAAACAAGTTTGAGCAGCACTTCCAAGGGCATGACAGCTTAGAAAAAATTTATGATCTTGTTGAGAAATGAAAAATTCCCTGTTTAATAAAAATCCACTGGGTGTGTTCTACAGTGAATTAGGCTTTTCTGATAAAGAAATAGTTCCATACTTAAATCTGTGGGAATATGGATTTGAAGACATAGTATCTTTTCCAAATTCTGTGACTGTTATCAGTGGTGTCAGCAGATACGTATAGATTGTTTTAGAGCTTTGGACTAAAGTTTCCCTTAAACAACTTTGTGTGTGTGTGTGTGTGTGTGTGTGTGTGTGTGCGCGCGCGTGTGTCTTTCTCACTCTTTCTGTCCCTTTTTCTCTCTCCATATGTAGTCTACTTGTCATTTGTCACAGTGTACTTGTGTCCTTTAACATCTTGCTTGGGATTACAAACTCAAATGCATCAAGGGTCAAGCAGGTATCATAAAAGAGCTCAGGGGGCCAGTTGGGAGCTGTGGTGAAGTGTAAGGGGTAACAGCATGTGATTAAAAAACTTGAGCTCTAATTATTTGCTAAGTCATCTCTCCACTTCTAGTGAAGCAGGGCAGAATATACCACCCCCAAATCGGTCACTTTTGCAGAAGGATTATTTTGAGTGAGATGCAGTAAAAACCCAGTAGATTTAGGAAAAGGTATTTAGCTCCACCTCAGCTGTCTACATTTACACTAGAAAGGGGACCATAGCGGGAAGAGAGCTATTATTATTGCTTCACCTGCCACGTCTCAGCTTTGCTGCCTTAGATCTTTGTCTGAAGCTATGGAAACTTGCTCAGTTCTTGAGCAGGTAGAGTCTGAAGGTATAGGAAACTTAATTTTCCAGAGGCCTCACTCAACCAGTGGGGTCCAGACTTTGTTTTCAACCAAGCTTTGATGTATTAATTGGAAGAGGGCATTATGATTGCTCCTCTGCAGTTTTTCAGAGGACACCCAGAAAGAATAGGTTTAGTTGCTCAGGGTGGCTAACAGCTTATCAACATACACTTGATTAGTTTTTCCTCTGTCCTTGTCTGATTCTGTACAACCTCACTCTTGAGTTCTTGTGATCACCTCTAAAATAAAAATAAACTGTATTAACTCAAGGTTCTGTCTTAATCTTTGCTTTCAGTGGAATCTATACTAAGACAACAGCTAATGAAAATAATCTGAAAGCTAAAAATGCACATTATGCCACCAGCTTAATACCGATACTTGTGCCATTACACGTTATTATTCCATGAAGAGTTGTACTCTGCTTCACTTGCTGTCCTCCCCATAAGTCAAGACAGAAAAGATTCCTCACTTTTTTCAGGAGGATTTATATGATCATAAAGTGTTCTTAGGGGCGCCTGGGTGGCGCAGTCGGTTAAGCGCCCGACTTCAGCCAGGTCACGATCTCGCGGCCTGTGAGTTCGAGCCCCGCGTCAGGCTCTGTGCTGACAGCTCAGAGCCTGGAGCCTGTTTCCGATTCCGTGTCTCCCTCTCTCTCTGCCCCTCCCCCGTTCATGCTCTGTCTCTCTCTGTCCCAAAAATAAAAATAAAAAAAAAAACGTTGGAAAAAAAAAAAATTTAAAAAAAAAAAAAAAAAAAAAAAGTGTTCTTAGTACCCTTATCATTTGAATACATGTCAGTGGCCTTGGGGAAGAAAGACAGACACACATTTGGTTCTAGTTCAGATATCCTGGAGAAAGTAGAAGGTAATAGTAAAGATGTGTCCCTTTACATGTAAGGCATTAGATTAGGTCTTTTAAAATTTTTTTTTAATGTTTAGTTATCTTTGAGAGAGAGAGAGGAAGAGAGAGACAGACAGGGTGGAGTGGGGGAGTGGAGGAGAGAGAGGGAGATATGGAATATGAAGCAGGCTTCAGGCTCTGAGCTGTCAGCACAGAGCCTGTTGTGGGGCTCAAACTGACAAACAAGGAGATCATGACCTGAGCTGAAGTTGGCCACTTAACCCACTGAGCCACCCAGGTGCCCTTAGGTTGGCCTTATATAAGATTTCACATAATATTCCTTGTCACTGACCCTGGGAGAAGACATGCCTTATATCTCAGATTATAAACAAGGACATACAAGACATAAACTTCCCAGTATCACACAACTGTAAACCCAAGGTACAAAACATGCTGTCTGACATCTCAGCCTATGCTCTTTTAAGTCCTTAAGACTGCAGACTCTGTGAGAGTTAATTATCTTAGATTTCCTTGCTTTGATCAAGTATCTGTTAATTTAATTAAGCCTATAGGGAGAGATTCAGATTTTATGGGATAAGGAAAATTCTAGAATTCTAGATAATAAATTTTATCTCTGGTGGCCAAAAAAAAAAAAAAGAAGAAGAAGAAGAAGAAGAAGAAGAAGAATGAGTATAAAGATGAAAAGTAGGTGAAGATATTGTAATTTTAAGCATGACCTACTTTAAGAGTTTTGCCTTATAAGGGGTTGGAATACTTTCAAGAGAAATGTTTAAAAATTTTTTTTTTTTCAACGTTTTTTATTTTTATTTTTGGGACAGAGAGAGACAGAGCATGAACGGGGGAGGGCCAGAGAGAGAGGGAGACACAGAATCGGAAACAGGCTCCAGGCTCTGAGCCATCAGCCCAGAGCCTGACGCGGGGCTCGAACTCACGGACCGCGAGATCGTGACCTGGCTGAAGTCGGACGCTTAACCGACTGCGCCACCCAGGCGCCCCAAGAGAAATGTTTATAACTGAGTCATTCAGATTTTTTCCTCCAAGTCATATAGGAATTTGCTTCTTAAAATATTTTGAATGTATTCGACCTGGTCTAAACTTTTTATCAATTTAAAGATACTCTTTCTTCTTCTAAATAAATGTATGGGAAACATGTTTATATAGATCTGGAAAATAGTGGGGTTGTCTCTATGGGATAATGGTTTGCTCTAAGCATTGAATGCTTTTAATTTAAATCTAAATTCAGACATTAACCTATCCATTTTCAATTGTATTTTATCCAGTTTTAGTAGTGTCCAATTAAATCCCAATTAAATGCAATTTCTTTCTATTAATTTAATTATCTCTCATATCTTTCAATAGCCTTCATTAGTTTTAGTTATTTTCAGTAAACTTTTGATTAAATCATTTTATTACTAATTCCTTTATATAAATTTCAGTCATCTTTCAGTCTAATCAATCTATATGCCTAAAATCAATATCATATACCCACAATCAGGGGTACTCTTTACACTTAATTGAGTGAGATAGAAACTAATCTAACTCATTTAAATCAGTGTGGCACAGTACAGTGCACAGTCTCCATGAAAGTCAGTACTTCTGTGATGAGCATCACTGCTGGTTTGTAATTGCTAAACATGGTAAAAATATTTCTAATTCAGCAAGACTCGGTGTTTCTCTGTCATTCTGCCACATTTGAGAACCTGTTATAAACCCTTGTCTTTGGACTTGTCCCTCACTCTTGTTTACTAACTTTTCAAACATGAAGGGCAGTCCTGAGTCATAGTGAAAAGAAGAATCTGGAACCATACAGGTCTCTGAATTCTCTTTCTGCCCATTTTTTATGACGTTACGTTGGTTGGGTAAATTACCTGACCCTTCGATGCCACCTGTCTCTCCTGCAGTAATAATACTACCTACCATTTTGAATGGTTGTCTGGATTATAACATTTAGAAGAGTGTCTGACCTACAGAGGTTTCTCAGTTTTAGCTGCTATTATCACCATAGTTTACAGTTATAAAAACTAACAGATATTAAGCACGCAATCATGTGATGGAGTCTTCTTGTGCATTTCATAGCATTATATCATTAATTACACACAGAATTGTGAAATGGATACTGTTTTCCTTGGTTTGCAAATAAACTAAGGCACTTGCCAAAAAAAAACAAAAACAAAAAAAACCCAAAACAAATGAAAAACAAAAAAAAAACAAAACAAGAAACCCCCAAAACTACAGATGTTAATGGAGATAGAGGTGGTAAAAGAGAGAAATAGATCTGGAGCATTGTTTGCACTATTGTGAGGAAACAATGGTTTTGGAAGGGTGAGGGAGCTGCATAGAACCCTCTCCATCATTAAGTTGAGAGAGAGAACATAGTTAGCTAACAGCTTCACCTTCAACAATGTCATTAGGAAGATACAGATTGAATAAATGAAGAATGACAAGTTTATAAAAATACACAGGGATCTGCCAGGCTTTCTGAGCTATGTTGGATGTATAGAACATATTAACTGACTATCTATAGCAGTGTTTGCCTTTGATAATGATTAAAATACATTTGTAAACTAGAAGCAGTTGTTAAGGCCAAAGGGGGAAAAATAGAATGGAATATTCTACAAAGTTTGCCTGGACAAAGAATATCAGAGAATTAATAAAAATTCATATCCCTTAAAACAATGGTATTAGGACAAAAAAGACAAAGTACAAAAAGACAAATCTATGTCCAGGAAAAAGATTGCAAGTAGGCTATGGAGGCAGCTCCTGGATCCTTGGTGGAAATGAGTATGAAATGGGGACAAGTTAGGAATCAAGTGAGGAAAATCCTGGGATTGGCCTTTAGTACTTCTGTTGTCCTCTGATTTTCTATCACCTACTTTTAGGCAAGAACATGGTGGGAATATATGCACTGGAATCTTAAAATTAGAATCAGGTGACAATGGGGAAATCAAGGTAGTTCCTTTATCTTTACCAACTTTAATTGATGGCAGATGAGTGCGTCACTTATAGTAACTACTTAATTAAAATGTATTGGCTACTTTAGTGAAGGCACTTAGGTAGACAATAATAGGTTTCTACTGTTTTGTTGACTCGTTTGAAGAATGGAATCTTCCTTCATAGTTTTGCTTCCTCACAGTTCACATGGGTAAATAAGTGTCTTTTGACAACATCACTGGAAATATGAATAAAATTCTTGCATTTCGTATGAAATACCAAGATCATTTACAAATATTGGAATAAAATATTAAAATTTAAAACAAATAAAATTAAATTCTAAAAAAAATCCTGGGTGTTGGTAGTAGTGGTGTTCGTTAACAGACAGTTGTTGGTGAAGATTTGGAACAGTTTGGGGAAGACATGTTAGGAATTTAAATGAAAACGCATTTTCATGTCAAAAAGAAAGGTAATTATAATTTCCTATTATAATGTTAGTTTTGAAGTGTTTGTAATATAAAAATGTCTAGTCAAGTAAGAAGAAAAAGTAAAATAAACCAACTTAAAATAATAAGAACAACACAATGCCAAAGCCTGATGTAAAAAATTCTTTAACATGCTACAAACGTATTCATTTTAAGGGCAGGTTCTCTGCCATTTTCATACATGAGGCTTTGTTCCCTTTTTAACAAATAAAAATCTATAATACTTGACCCTCCAAAATTATCCTTGTTTGCCTAGAAATATAAAATGTTTTGAGCAGAATTAAAACAGTGGTAAGTGATGGGCAAATCTCAAGATCACCCTTGTCTGACATTACAACAGAGTCAGAATTGTTTTTTAATAGACAAAGAGTAGTTTATGAAAGCCATAACTTCAGCTCAATCAGAATGAGACACATTATTTTTATCTGTACTCATAATTTGGGTTGCAGTCCAAAGTAGTTTTTCTTTCAGAAGAAAAGTATAAATGAGCTGAAATATTCCCTAATCTCACCGCACATATAGCCACATAAACTGTGACTTGTTTTTCTCTAATGTTCCATGATATTGACTGTTGCAACGTAGCAATATTGTTAGAAGGTAAGGGCGTTGGGGCACCTTGGTGGCTCAGTCACTTAAGCGTCGGTCTCTTGATTTCAGCTCAGGATCTCAAGGTGGAGAGATCTAGCTATGCCCAGCATGGAGCCTATTTGAAGATTCTCTTTCTCCCTGTACCATTTAGGCTCGCGTGCTCTCTCTCTCTCTCACGCTCTCTCTCTCACTCTCAAAAAACAAAACCCAAAAAGCAAAAAACAAAACAAAAAAAACAAAACCACAAACAAAAGCAGTCTAAGAGCCTTAATATTGGATCAAACCCATGGGTAGGAGAGGTCACAGTTTGTTTTCCTCTAAAATGAATCAAGTTTGTGAGAAAGTCGGGATAGAAGGAACATACTTAAACATCATAAAAGCCATTTATGAAAAGCCCACAGCTAACATCATCCTCAATGAGGAGAAACTTAGAGCTTTTTCCCTGAGATCAGGAACACGGCAGGGATGCCCACTCTCACTGCTGTTGTTTAACATAGTGTTGGAAGCTCTAGCATCAGCAATCAGACATCAAAAGGAAATCAAAGGCATCAGAATTGGCAAAGATGAAGTCAAGCTTTCGCTTTTTGCAGATGACATGATACTATACATGGAAAATCCAATAGACTCCACCAAAAGTCTGCTAGAACTGATACATGAATTCAGCAAAGTTGCAGGATACAAAATCAATGTACAGAAATCAGTTGCATTCTTATACACTTACAATGAAGCAACAGAAAGACAAATAAAGAAACTGACCCCATTCACAATTGCACCAAGAAGCATAAAATACCTAGGAATAAATCTAACCAAAGATATACAAGATCTGTATGCTGAAAACCATACAAAGCTTATGAAGGAAATTGAAGAAGATATAAAGAAATGGAAAGACATTCCATGCTCATGGATTGGAAGAATAAATATTGTCAAAATGTCAATACTACCCAAAGCTATCTACACATTCAATGCAATCCCAATCAAAATTGCACCAGCATTCTTCTCGAAACTAGAACGAGCAATCCTAAAATTCATATGGAACCACAAAAGGCCCCGAATAGCCAAAGTAATTTTGAAGAAGAAGACCAAAGCAGGAAGCATCACAATCCCAGACTTTAGCCTCTGCTACAAAGCTGTCATCATCAAGACAGCATGGAACTGGAGAGTGTGATGCTAAGTGAAATAAGCCATACAGAGAAAGACAGATACCATATGGTTTCACTCTTATGTGGATCCTGAGAAACTTAACAGAAACCCATGGGGGAGGGGAAGGAAAAAAAAAGAGGTTAGAGTGGGAGAGAGCCAAAGCATAAGAGACTGTTAAAAACTGAGAACAAACTGAGGGTTGATGGGGGGTGGGAGGGAGGGGAGGGTGTGTGATGGGTATTGAGGAGGACACCTTTTGGGTTGAGCACTGGGTGTTGTATGTAAACCATTTTGACAATAAATTTCATGTATTGAAAAAAAAATAAAAAAAAAACATAAATGAATAAAACAAGGTTATATATTAAAAAAAAATTAAAAAAAATAAAATGAATCAAGTTTGTATTCCTAAAGTGAAAGTTATCTTCTGAATTAATTTCAAGACCAGGCTAAAAACTGGAAAATAAGTAACAAAGTGGAGATAGGGAGAGAAGGAGTGGGTTGAGGATAGAGGTTCAAGAGTGAAGCTACGAATGAATCTACTGGTGGGCTCATTCACATTGTGCTCTGTGTATGCTGTGGAGTCAAACCAGTCAGTACGTTATGGAATCTTCCTATGCTCTACAAATTGCAGCCATTTCAAGAATAAAGAACAATTCAAAGAGTTAAAAGGAAGAAAAAGGAAAATAGGACTAGGACATAGGTATGAGAAGAAGAAATTTAAGATAGTCATGGAAGGATTAGCTATCACGAATTCCTTTCTTATCCTTCTACTGCATGTGCTAGTTAAAATACCTTGAGTGAGATTAATTCTTACCCCTTTGCTGAGATTCGCTAATCCTGTACTGTTCTGGTATTTTAAAGCTAGGTTCCTTTGCAAAAAGATTTTGGCTCAGTTGCTAAATGCATAATACTTTACATTAGATACTGTGTAAATAATTCAAGTGTCTTTAGTGTACCTGTCAGAAAAATGAAGAATATTTGAAATTTACATGTACATAAAAGAAAAAGGGTGGTAGATAGGAAGACAAGGTTCTTGACCCATTGATTATATCTTGGCATCTTACAGCTGTGTAGGGCCAGTATTTCCAATTCTAAGATAAAAATGAATCTATATTGATTTCTAATCTCTTTTGAGCATCTTTTGGAAAAAATGATATTTATTCACAGAGGAGGTACCAATCACTGCAGAACTCTAATGATTTGTTTCAGATGAAAAATGAGCCTGACGTCAAATTATACTAAGCTCTGGAGCAATGCGTTTGTTTTATTTACTCTTTTTCAGCCAGGGTGAATGTCATTATTTAAAACTCTATTACTTCCCATAAAACCTATGGCATCTTATTATGTAATGTAGTTACATGCAGTACAAATATAATCTGTATTTCTAGTGTCTGATTCTCTCACTGGATTGAAAAAGGAGTTTTGTTACTTATATATTCCAGCTCCCCCATACTATGCTATGCACATAGTAAGATAATAATCAGTCTATTTAATGGGAATGCTTGAAAAAATGTTCAAATACGGGGAAAACAGGTGTTCTTGCACTAATTCTATTGGCTTAATTGAGTCCAATTGCATATATCTTTTATTTGAGCCATTTCAAATCCCTTTTGGAAGAATTTAATTACAAATCATAAATTAATGAAAATTACAGTGATTTATGGATTCATGTTTTCATAGTAGATCAAATGTTCTATGTTTTCCATCATCTCTACAATCTCAAGAACTACGAATCTGGTACTCCATTTGTATTTAGTGTTCACTTAGATGGTTCAGATTGAAAATGACATTGGGTCATTGTCACTAACACCAACTGTCTAATTTGAGTATAAGTTTCCTTTGGCTCCCATTAAACTTTTGAACTCCTTGTGAAAAATAGAGAAAATTATGATTATAATCTTGACATATGCTTCCAATTTTGATATGAGGAATTAGAAATGACTGCAATTTATATTAGATTATGCTCAAACATTTTGCTAGTTAATTCATCAAAACACAGATATGTTTTCCAAATACTAATTTTTGAATTCAAATTAAATTTGCAAAGACATTTAATCCATATGCTTCATACTGTAACTCATCATTTTGTAGGCGAGAACAGGTCTAAGTTCAGGACTATTTTTTGACTAAGACACTTTGAGTGTTTTTAATTAACATTTAAAACTTTTTTTTCTTTAAGGCTGGAAGTTATGTTTGACAAAGTTAAGGCCAAACACCAAAAGGTTAGTGTTTTGTCTAGAACTCAGCATACATGAATCTTAAATGAATTTTAAACCTGGCTAAAATAAGCTGTCACACTCCCTGAGAAAGTGATAGAGAATAAGGAAGTTTGCCATTAAGGAAGTTACAAGTGAGTATTTAACACCAGCTAGGGATCAAGGAAAGGTAGATGGAAAAGAATCAGTTTGTTAAGGGAAATAAATACTTCTATATAATAATTAGGCCATGCATGAATGAATAATTTCTTATATATTTTTGAGGAGTTACATAATTTTGGCCCGTGTTTTTACTTGCTTTCTTAGAGTTAAATTTAAAATATATATGTGAAACTGCCTTCTTCATACAAGTCAGGTAATTCTAGTCAGGGGTGTGTGTGTCTATGAGGGAGACAGAGACAGAGGAGAAGGTACAAAGATATTACTTCTGAGCTCATACCTTGTGCTGGGAATCATTTATTGCCTTTTGTTCTGGTTGATATTCTGACAAAATGAAGATGGTTTAGCAAGGTCTAAAAATGAATCAGAATCATCCATTACCATGTGGAGTGAAGAACAGACGGGGAAGAGGGTATGAAGGGAGGCTTTGGAGGTTAGAAAAAAAATAGGATTATCAGAGGAGAATCAGAGCTTTGACAACCAGAAATACATTGAGTCCTATGTAGTAGCCAGCCTCCAAAATGTTCTTCATTTCCTCATTCTTGTTTTCTCATGCACTTGGGTAGTCTCTTCACACACTGAATCAAAGCTAGCATGCTGACCAATAAAATATGATAGTAGTGGGGCGTCTGTGTGGGTCAGTCAGTTAAGCGTCTGAGTTTGATTCATGTCATGATCTCATGGTTCATGGGTTTAAGTCCTGCATCAGGCTCTGTGCTGACAGCTCAGAGCTTGGACCTGCTTTGGATTTTGTGTCTCCCTCTTTCTCTTTCCATCCCACACTTGTGCTCTGTCTTCAAAAATAAATAAATGTTAAAAAAATAAAATAAAATATGAGAGTAGTGATGGTATATAATTTCCTGAGCTAGGTCATGAATGGCATTGCAGCCCGTGCCCAATCTTGTGATCCTTCTGGAAGAATTCTGTTGCTATGCCAAGAGGATGCTCAAGAAGCTACAAGTGGAGGGAAGCTGAAGCTCTAGCTAGAAGCCAACACAGCCTTGCCAGTCCTGTGAATGAGCTTCCTTGGATATATACTCTCCAGACCCAGTGCAGCTTTCCTGTGACCTCAGTCCCATCCATCATCTGATTGTAACCTCATGCGAGATCCCCCCAAAAAACATCCAACCAAACTCTGAAATTCCTGACCCACAGAAACCATGACAAATAATTACTAGTTATGGTTGTTTTAAGTTATTAAGTTTTGAGTCATTCGTTGTATAGCAATAGATACATAAAGACGCACAAAAAGTTGATTCAGGAGGGTCGCCTGGGTGACTCAGTCAAACTTTCAACTCATGATTTTGGCTCAGGTCATGATCTCACACTGTGAGATCAAGCCTCATGTCAGGCTCTGCACTGGACAGAGATTCTCTATCTCTCTCTGCCCCTGCCCCACTCATGCTCTGTGTCTCTCTCTCTCAAAAAAAAAAAAAAAAGTGGATTCAGGAGTAAAATATACCCATTTATGCAAATATCAAATATGTAGTGAGTGCAGGTACTTTGAGAATTCAATGGAGAAAGATGGATGTAATCCAGACTTAGAGAACTTACAGTGTAATGGAAATGGATCCTTTTAAATGTTTTTTTTTAATGTTTGTTTATTTTAAGGAGGGGGGAGTGACAGAGTGAGAGGGAGAGAATCCCAAGCAGGCTCCATGCTGCCAGGATAGACCCCGATGTAGGGCTTGAATTCACAAACCATGAGATCATGACAAAATCAAGAGTTGAGTGTTTAACTGACTGAGCCACCCAAGTGCGCCCTTTTTTAACATTTTAAAGGTATTTATAATATTAACAAATTACTAATGTAGTAGTATAAATGAAGACGGTCATATGAAGGGAACATTATAAGAAGCTAAAATGCAAACCAGGGCTTAATTAGGGGAAGAGATTTTAGAAAAAAAATGTTATGGTAGACTTTCTGAAGAGATGACATTGAAATCAGAATAAGAAGGCAGAAAAGGAGCTAGTACATTTTCTGGAGAGAAACACAGACCTGTGTGTTCAAAGGCCCTGTGCTGAGAAAGAGATTAGTGTAGTTGAAGAAAGGAAAGTTGGCTCAGAGTATGAACTTTACGAGCAAGGAACGTAGGATAGGAGGCAGAAACTAGATTTTGCAGGATTTTATAGAAAATGGTAAGAAGTTAGGATATTCAGTTGTAATCTACTGAAGGGTTTTGAACAGAGGAAGGTAACATTCTCAACAAATTCAATTAATGCTAGGCACAAAAGTACTCCTTCGTGACAATGACAATTTCTTTAGGGATTGGGTTGATGACCAGTCAAGGACTCATGCCGTTAATGACATTTCTTGATGATAGTATTTCTTCTTATGTTGAATGCGTTCATCCAGTGGAGAATTGTGAGATGAATAAGTTGTTCAAACATTTGAGGAAGGATTCTTGGTACATAAATTTGTTATTGTGTATTTTTAGAGAATTTAATATCAGCTGGACTAGTATCTTTCAGTTTGCTTTGAATTTGCAATGCTGTATTACTACAACAGCATAACAGTAAAGAACAGAATCATTTCTCTGGGGTGTTACGGGTCTAAGAGTTGAAGAATCTTCCAAGACAAAGATCTACTGAATTATAGTCTATAAAATGCCTCACTATAATCAGGAAAACCATTTTATTTACCCACATCCTCAGCCCAGTGTTACAAAGAAATAATCATATGTAGTGAGTATAATCGTGTTTTTCTAGCATAAGGAAACCTAATCGTGTTGAATCATGGCACAGACACGATTTGACAAAATGAAATAATGCAGGTACCATTCAAAAAAAAGAACACATTAATTTTGGATTTGCAATTTGCTACAATTACTATTACTAGGCCTATTGCTTTAATAGTGGATATTCAATTTGGATTTTTCATTTTTTTTTCCCCAAAAGGGTTGAGTGTCAACTCAAATTCTATAATTTGCATTTAAAAAAATACATTTCTCATCAGTGTAAAGTACTGTTTGTCACCTGGCAGGTAATAATTTCCTATCCCAACTCTTAGTTCTGGTGAATATTTTCCCCTTCAAAGAATATATTAAATCAAAAGAACACAACATTTTATGCTAATGCAATCTTTGTAAAGACTGAGATAAAATTTCAAGTACTGATAATTATGAAAACCCTATAAGAGGATTCTGGAAATATTGGTTTCCTATTCCTTGGGATACTGTTCTGTCAAAAATAAATGATTTTGTATATTGATTTTCAAAAGACTGATTCTAAGGGACATATTTCCAGAAAACACCTTTCTCCAACAGGCCATTTAATTTACTCCCTGAAGAACCACATTTCATAATTTTGCATTTGCAAGAGTAGTAACATATATCATACATATTATTTGTCTTTAGAACGATCATTTTGACTTTAAAGTATGTAATGGCTCAAAATAGTAATTTTTTGAATAATCAATTGCATTCAAAAATTCAATAATTGTACATTTAATACCCATTTTGTTTAAGGATTTTCCTAAAGGTCAGAGATCCAAAGAAGACAAAGATTCTTTTTATTCAGCCAGCTACTAGTACCGTTCAGGAGACAAGAATTTCAGACTATATTGTGTTTTTGAAACAAATAAAAGAAAATTACCACCATAATGATCTCAGAAAGAGGCCAAAGTGAAGGACGTCTTCCTGGAGGAGGTGATACTTCAGTTGGGTTTGAAGGCTGAGTGAGAAAAGCAGGAAAAAAATGTGCTATGTACTGTATGTATAGTAGAGCAGGCAAATGGTGAAAATAATAAAGGAGTAAGATTAAAAGGGGTATTCTTTGCTGTATTATGATATTGTAATCTATTCATAATGCAAAAGAAAACCATGGGGATATTTTTACTCAGATCTTAAATCTATTTTAGAAAAACTTAAACAAACCTAGTGTATGGATTTTTTCAAAAAATCATCCTCAGTTGTGTTTGCCATGCTGATATTGTCTTAACTCTATATTTTTGAAAGAGAAACTCAATACTCTAATACTCATGAAGGTGGCTGGCACGTCAACCTTAGAGAGCAAAATCCTTAATTAAGGCTCAGATCAGTCACAGCGAAGCAGCAATCTTTCCCATATTGATCTGGATAAACCGCTTAGGAGAGTGAAAATGGCATTGTCTCTGTTTATTTTCCTTACACAGCCAGAAGTTGAATTTTTGCCATTTTGTCTTCAGCAAAATAAACCCAGAGTGATTCTCTACTCTGCCGGTTGACTACCCTGTCTCCTTTGTTTTTAAGTCTGGAAGCTGGACAAGGCCACAGCTGCCTATTAGGGAGCCTTTCAATTTCAGCACACTTTCCCCAAGGCCACCATCTCTGGGGACATTGCTTTCAGAACAGTGTTGTGAAGGTGCTCATGAGGACAATGTGAGAGACAGTCAACATCCTGACTAGAGCACTTGAAAAAAAATAGATTGTGTTGCTCTTTTGAGCAAGAAGTCATTAATCCAAGTGAAATACAGGAAACCATACCACCACCACCACCACCAAAAAAACCCCACTTTCTCTCCAGTCTGCTTTTTTGTAGCCAATGTTATACCATATCAAAGGTTTTTAATGCTTGTGAAGAAATCATCAAAACCATCTGTTTCTATACAGTTAAGTAATCATTAAAGTGCTTTTAATCAAATTGCAGGGAGTTTATAATTGGATTGAAGACTCCTTTCTGTATAACCTTAGTGTGGAGCTCCCTTGCCCAGGAACATATTCTTGTTAAAATATTTGCAAAAGTTAAGGCAGTTATGAGTTGCAGATATCTACATCTATTAGTACAGTTATCTACAGTTAAGAGTCTTAGGGTAGGTTTCCAGCTGTAGAACTTGAGATGAGATCCACGTGCAATTGATTCATTGCTTGGTTCTCTCCCATTTCCTTTCCTCTTTCCCTCAGTCTATTGACAGTCCCACAGAGTAGCTTTTGTTGGATTCCACAGGGGTGGTCTATAGAGTAATTTGTGCCTCAGTATGTCTTAAACCAAATAAACCATGCTGAAACCTTCCTTTACAACACCCTTCCTTGGAAGATCCCAAGGAAATTTGCATTCCACATTCTCCAGTTGTCTATACACTGGTTCCAGAAGCCTGAGAGGAGTACAAGAGAGAGGACCATAGATACTGACTGTTAAAAAAAAAAAAGTGTTATAAAGCTAGAAAGAGCTAAGTAAATAAAAGTATTCAAGGGGACCTGGTTGAAGTAAAGAAATATTTACGCTCAATGACTTAATTGAATAATGAGCACATAAAAGTTTGATGTGAAGTGATGGGAACCTCGGGAAAGACAATTTACAATCAGGACTATCCT
The DNA here is from genome assembly GCF_028018385.1 of Neofelis nebulosa. Classification (NCBI taxonomy): domain Eukaryota; kingdom Metazoa; phylum Chordata; class Mammalia; order Carnivora; family Felidae; genus Neofelis; species Neofelis nebulosa. Next base: position 37,784,953 of record NC_080798.1, read on the forward strand.
GAAAATTTATGACATGTAGCCCAACTAAGGATAAACATGTAAAATAGTCATTCATTCACAGCACTCCATTTACCAAATGGCCAAAAAGATTGTAGGGGTAGCTATTTTCATGTCAGATTCTTCAGAATGGTGGACTCTAATGGAAAAATCATTGGATTAATTGTTAGAATAGAATGCTATCAACTTTGTTCTGTGCTTGTGAATTAGGGTATAGGAACAGTAAACATTTCTTCCTTATGTGTTACACTGGCTACTGTGGTGTACCAATCAGACTCTCCTTTACCACATTGGGGCTCCTATTTCTATAGCTGCTAGTAATGGTGGATGTTAATGCTTCATAGCTGTCTTTCATCAGAAAACTGCCTTTGGCCAAGGTTCACAGCTTCACCTAATGCCAGGGACCCTTCTCTGGGAACAGTCTGAATCTGGTGGGAATTCAAGTATGAAGATCTTACTCCTCGCATTAATTTTTTTAATGCTTATTTATTTTTGAGAGAGAGAAGAAAAAGTGCATGAGTGGGGGAGGGACAAAGACAGAGAGGGGGACAGAGAATCCAAAGCAGGCTCTGTGCTGACAGCAAGAGAGCCCGACATGGGGCTTGGACTCATGAACAGTGAGATCATAACCTGAGGTGAAGTTGGATGCTTAACTGACGGAGCCACCCAGACGCTCCTTGAAATATTTGAAGGAGTAAGTCATGGCTAGAACTAGTTGTAGGATTGGCTGAGTCTTCCTTTGCAACTATACCACTGTTCAACTTCTCCCTCTGTCCAATCCTGCTTCTTTTACTCCCTTATAGTTGTTCTTGATAGCTCTCTCGAAGAAGTGTCCTGAAGGTATTGTCTGCTTTCTAAAGAAAATGGTGTAAAAATGTTGGTGATACATTGGTCCCATGAAGCAGAATTTATGTGGGATTTTGTTTTTCACTTTGATTACATATACATAAAATAAAAATTACTATTCTTTGTGTTTAATACTCTTTTTTAGTTGAAGTATAGTCGACACATAATCTATTAGTTTCAGGTGTACAACATATTGATTTGACAAATCTGTATATTAATGCTCACCACAATAAGTATAGTCACTATCTCTCACCATATAATGCTATTATAATATTACTGACTATATTCCTTATGCTGTAATTTTATCTCTGTGACTTACTTATTTTGTAACTAGAGGTTTATACCTCTTAATCCCCTTTGTCTGTTTTACTCATATCTCCCCCAACTCCCTCTGGCAACCAGCAGTTTGTTCTCTGTATTTAAGCATGTATGTTTGTTGGTTCATTTGTTTTGTTTTTTAGATTCCACATATAAGTGAAATTATGTGATATTTTTCTTGTTTCACTTAGCATAATATCCTCTAGTTCCATCAATGTTGTCACAAATGGCTAAGATCTCAGTGTTTTTTATGGTTGGGTTGGGTAACGTCCCTGTGTGTGTGTGTGTGTGTGTGTGTGTGTGTGTGCACGCACGCTTGTCTTTATCTATTTATCTATTGATGGACACCTGTATGGCTTCCATATCTTGGCTATTGTAAATAATCCTGCAGTAAGCACACGGGTGCATATATCTTTATGAATTAGTGTTTTTGTTTTATCTGGGTAGATACCCAGTAGCGGAATTACTGGATCATATGGTATCAGTATTTTTAACTTTTTGAGGAATCTCCACACTATTTTTCACAGTGGTTGTACCAATTCCCGCCAACAGCACACAAAGATTCTCTTTTCTCCACATCCTTGCCAACACTTGTCATTTCTTCTCTTTTTGACACTAGCCATTCTGACTGGTTTGAGGTGATAACCTTATTTTGCTTTTGATTTGCATTTCCCTGTTGATTAGTGATGTTGAGCATCTTTTCCTGTGTTTCTTGGTCTTCCTTTGGAAGAATGTGCTCTTCCCAGTGTTTAATTGGATTGTTTGGTTTTCTTGTTGAGTTGTATAAGTTTTTTTTTAATGTTTATTTATTTTGAGAGAGAGAGAGAGAGCATGTGCATGAGGGGGGAAAGGCAGAGAGAGAGAGAGAGAGAGAGAGAGAGAGAGAGAGAGAGAGAGAGAAATCGAAGCAGGCTCCACACTATCAGTGTAGAGCCCAACATAGGGCTTGAACTCAAAAAATGTGAGATCATGAGCTGAGCTGAAATCAAGAGTTGGATGCTTAACTAACTGAGACACCCTGGTGCCCCAAGCTGTATAAGTTTTTTAAAATATATTTTAGATATTACCCCTTACCAGATATTTTATTTGTAAATATCTTCTTTTATTCACCCTACTGACTTTTTATTAAGATTTCCTTTGATGTGAAAAACTCACTATTTTAATCATTTTAAAGTATCTAATACTTTACTACCCTCACATTACTACCCTTGCAACTTGTACAAAATCACCATTCTCTAGTTCCAGAATATTTTTGTCACCTTGAATGTAAATCCATTACTCATTAAGCAGTAACTATTCATTCCCCACTCCTTTCTGCCTTAAACAACCATGAATCTGCTTTCTGTCTCTATAGATTTTCTTTTTCTGGATATTTAGCACAATTTTAATTATGAAACAGGTAGTCTTCTGTGTCTGGCTTTTTTTTTTTTTTTTTTTTTTTTTTTTAGTATAATGTTTCCAAGATTCATTTATGCTGTAGCAAGTATCAATACTTTGTTCCTTTTTATAGCTAAAGAGTATTCTATCATATGGATATACTATCTTGTTAATCTATTAATCCATTAATGTATATTTGTGTTGTTTCTACCTTTTGGCTGTTATAAATAGTATTGCTATGAACATTCCCATGTAGTTTTTGCTTGAAGACTTGTTTTCAATTTTTGAGGGTATATATCTAGATGTGACGTTTTTCTTTCCTATTGTATTGTTTTTGACTTGTTGAGGACATGCCAAACTGTTCTCCATAGTGGCTGCATTATTTTATATCACCATTATTAATAAATGAACCATTTTCATTACAGATTCTAGGTAGTTGTGACTCTAAGGGGAAGATCTTTGGGATAATTGTCAGAATGGAATTTTATTTATATTCTAGTTTCTTCACATCCTCACCAACACTAGTTATTTTCTGTATTGTTTGATGTCATCACAGTAGGTATGAAGTAGTATCTCATTATGGTTTTGATTTATAAATTATTAATAACTAATGATGTTGAGTATCTTTTCACATGCTCATTTGATATTTGTAGTTCTTACCTCATTTTCAGTTGGATTTTTTGTTCTTTAGTTGTTGAGTTATAAAATTCTTTACATATTTAGAATGAGACTTTGGAGCTAGATTACATATAATACAGCTGGCAATAGACCATACCACTGATTATGTCTTGACATCATCTGGAATGCTATATAGGTGCAAATGTGAAAATTTCCAACAGTTGTGAATTGAGGCAGGACATTGTGAAAGAAAATACTCTGGCAGATGTAATATCTCAGGCATTTGGGATGTTCTAGGAATTTTACAATGATAAATATTATGTCTCTCGCTGGGAGTTATCATTGTACTGGAGAAAGACAATGAAAGTAAATGAAAATTAAAAATAAAATAATCAGTTAAAAGATAAAACGTCAGAATCACTCTTTGGAAGGTTATGAAAGAGAACCATCTTTTAGAGTTTGAGTTCAGAAAAAGCAGAGCAACAGAGAAAGCATTGGATCAAGTTGTAAATTTAATGACAGCAGAGCTCCTGGATAATGTTGATTTTTTTTTTTTATCTTGTTCAATTTCTAGAAACCTAAGTCTGATTCTCCAGGTCAGAATTTCTAATGAGAATAACTGGCAAAATGATATTTGGGATAGAAACATTAAGCTGGTTCACCTAAAGATCTGGAATCCCCAGATTTCCCTAAATTTTCTGTGTCTATACATGTATTCTTCTTATCCTAGGTAAAGACTAGGATCCTTCCCCATACACTTGATTGCAGATGATGCAGAACCTTGCCTCGCAAGACACATGGCTTCCTTGGGTTATGCTCCCACCTTCCCGTCTACTCATCAGACCAATAACTAGGTCAAATCATAACATATGCCAACTGGGACAATCCTAAATCTGCTAAGGAAGAAAGGAGACTACATGGAATGACATAATATTTAATAGTAATAGTAATAGTAGTAGTAAATGTGCCAAAAGAAGTTAAAAGAGTGCATGAGTCTCAGCTCAGTGCATTGGGATTTTTTGGGGGGGTGGTGAAAGTGGGTGGTGAACATAAAGTTTGACAATGGAGCATTTATCAGTATAGAGGGACTCCATGAGGCGGGATCTGACACATGTAAAGAACTCCGAGAGATGATATTAACTTTCTGCTAGGATGACTCTTAAAATTTTGGAGAAAATGGTAATCCACATAATAAAAGAGAAATGCCAGTATTGCCAAGGCAGAAAGTAGAGGAAGGTACTGAAAGATTTATAGGAATGGACACGTGAGGTTAGAGATACTTTGTCACCTGAAATATTCATTTACTAACTATATCTCACAAGAAGACAGAAAGCATTGCATTTACTAAGTGATAAGGAATTTGATGGTGAGAAGGTCACTAGCAATCCTGGGAAACTGTTGTAACTGTCTTCTGAGGGCTAGGGATAATGGTAAACTATATTGTTACATGAATTGGTTTCATTATAGCAATAGGGACCATATGGTTCCCAAAACAATAGAGACCAGATGGTGATACTTAATTGTCAGGGGTATGGAGGGAGCTGTTATTGTAACAAGTAGAAAAGTTGCAGTGAGAGTCAAGGCACCCTAATGCACAGATTACTGTTGAGATGGTAAATAGAGTCCCCAGATGGCAAGGTAGATGAGCAGCCAACAAGGATATTGATCAATCTATATAATAAAAATAAATTAAACATGAATAATCATAAAGCCCTCTTAATAAAAATAATGATATTTTTAGACCTGCAACCCATTGATTGAAGGAGAGGCTAGAATTCTTAGTCCACTAAAACATACATAGTGTACAGTAAAGCTTTTCCAAGTCCTTTTCCAAACAGACCAGTGACAATTTATTTAGGTTACCAAATACCTAGAAAAGGTAGTATCTAGACATTTTGAAGACTGCATGAAGCAGAGTCCATTTTTGCTTTAATGATGCAGGACCTGAAGCGTTATTAGGCCCTCCTTCCTTCCCCTGGGGATATAATTTATGGTGACCAGAAAATAGAAAGGAGTCCTGGGCTTGTCTGGCTTACAATAGGTACACTGGATGTATGGAACTACTCAGTGATCATTTTGACATAGATATATTTGGTCGCTGAAAGTAGTCTCCCCCCCCCCACACACCAATTTATTAATTTCTTGGCATGTGGGATAAGACCTATCTTGGAAGGCCAAGTGGAAAACAATAAAGCTACTCCAGGATTATAATAACTATAGTACAAGGGATCCATATTATTTGGCTCTCCCACACAACTTGACATTTGTCCAGAATATCTTTCATATCTATTTAATCAGACAAGTAAGCAAGGTATGCCTAATGCACTGGGCAACTTGGCAAGATAGATGCATTTCAGACACTGGGAGATGAAACCTATACAATTCAAGGGGTAATCACATGAGTATGGTTTCTTAAGGTCTGGTGGTTGAGAGCAAATCACCTGTAAAGTAAAATGCAAATGCATCTTGTATCTCTCTAAAATAAGAAGGAAGCACCATGGCTGTTAGTTCATTTTCAATTCTCTATGCAACATATTGCACACATTGATTCAACCTACTTAATAATACAGAAGACGACCACCTTAAATGGAGTTTAGAATTGGAAATGGCTTAATATTCGGACCCAACTGTGACACAAATGACTCAGCCACTTGGACACTAAGACTTAGCAAACTATATGGCATTTGATGTTATCTTTAAGGGAAAAAAATACCAGGTAGAATTCATGCCAAACCCATGTAGGGGATTGCAATGTAAAATTCTAGTGTTCTGGTGTAAGGCCATGCTATGTATAGCAGAAATCTATACAGTCTTAAAAAAATATAAAACAGATTCTGGTGTGCTCTTAGGTCCTTATGGAGATAGAATATTTGATTATGGATCATCAAAGGGCCTTATAACCAGAAACAACTACCATGCACTTGGTTCTTTCAGTTCCAATAAGTCATAGTGTTGGAAGCATCAGTAATAATCCTTTCTAAGTTGGAAATGGTATCTTCAAGAGAAGGGGCAGAGTATGTATGTTCAGAGGGTAAATGAAAACTGCATAAACAAGTGGCCTGGAACCCATGTCATCAACCACTGCTACACAGCCTCCTCTCCTTCAGCTTGTGCCTGTACCATGGGGAAGAACCTATGGCCAGCTGATTGAGTAGGAAAAAGTAGGAAGAAGGCAAAGCTTGTTTAGAGGTGTGTTGGTTTGTTACATGGGTGCAAACCTAAAATGCACTGTTCCTATACTATAGCGCTTCTTGGGAATGACTGAATGATGGGTGGGAAGAAATCCTCTCACTGTCAGTTTTGAACTGTGTCCATGGCCATCCATTTTGTAAATAAAGAGAAGTAGTCCAAGGAAGGGATATTTGCATGCTTGTGGATAGTGATAAATGGCATGATTACAAAGCAGGAAGCAGGTGGGTCTATGGGAGTAAGAATCTACGCTAAAAGGAAACATTGTGCAAGCAAGTAGATGGAATGACTTGGTAGCAGCAATGGAGATGGGAACAAGTTGTCAGATTCTGAATATAGTTTGAAGGTAAAATGAAAAAGATTTCCTGATGGATTGGATATGGTTTGTAGAAAACAGCAGAAGCCAGGGAAGTTTCCAAGATTATTGTACCTAAAACACACACACACACACACACACACACACACACACACACACACAGTTACTTTAAAATACACTAGAGATTAAAAAAAAATCTTAACAGTAGCTATCATCTCAGTTTCCATAGCATTTAATTCACCTATAGTTTTCCTTCTTGCTCTATAGTATTCAGAATATAATTTTGATAGTAACATGTATTGGGTTACTTTAGCCATACTTCTGTCATTGAATAAATATGTTGTTTACCACTTTTTTAGTCAATAATACTGCAAAATAATATTAATACATAGAAATTTGCATTTAGGATTAATTCTCTAAGATGGTATATCACTGGCAATAACACTTTAAGAAATGTATCTTGGTTTTCTCTTACATTTGAGGGCATTAGTTATTACTTACAAATTTGTCTTTATATGTACATAAATGACAATTATTATAATAACATAAAATATATTACATAGATTGTTATTATATAATGTTATTTAATATGTAAAGTATAAGACTATATAATATATATTATATATATGTGTATATATAAGTATAAAATATTTTCCAGTCATATAGAGACATATTATAACTTAAAAATGTCTTCATTTGTTTGATTGCTACTGAGATAGAAATATTTTTTCCATATACTTGGAAACTATTTAGTATTTCCTCATACACATGGTCTTTCCAGGTCCTTTTCCACTTTATTTCTTAATTTTTTTGGTATTTTTCTTATCGATTCGTATAACTTTTCTGTATTAATAAAGACTTTGTCAGTTTGTCACATTTGCTGGAAAGACTTTTGGCAGCTTTTTTTGAAATAGACTTTTTATAGCTTTTTGTTGATATGTTGCTTTGTGATTGCTTCTTTATTTCTAAATTTAAAACTGTATCCACTTGTCAGAAATTTTTCTCAACAGCCTATCCCATTTTCTCCTAGTTAACTATGCTTTAATCTTAATAGTGAATTTTTCTTTTTGCCTCCCGGACTATCTCTTGCTGTGTAGTAACTTCACCATTATATATAAGAAAACCAAGGTAGAGAGTAGTGTCTTACCCAAGCCATTCTCCACCCTCATCCATGTTACCATCTAGCTTAGTTGGCAAGAGAGAGAACTCAAAATAGAAACCATCTGCAATGCTAGCAAGACATCAAACTATAATATTTCACATGGGAGATGTTTGACCAGGTGTTTTTTTAGTAGATTAATCAATAACTATGTATCATAGGATAGTACAAAAGAGGAAAGCTTCCTAATGCAGGCATTGAAACCCTGTAAAGGCTATTGCTTTTAGCTTCAATGATTCATCACCCCTTTTCCTTTCTACATGTAGGTATTTATCAAAGATATGTAATTACATTTTTAATGTGTTCTACAATTCTAATATGATTACTAACTAAATCAAAGACTATTTACCATTTGTTATCCAGTTTACTCTTTATACTAACTTTGGTCGAAGGACACAAAGTGAAAACTCAGGAGAATCAAATAATCAGTTCACTAATACTTTAATGAAGGACAATGAATAAGTCAGTGGGAGAGAGAAAGCTGGGGTAAAAGCCATGATCTATATCTATATCTATCTATATATCCACACACACACATACACACACACAAGAAAAACAAACAGCAAACAAACTCCGCTTCTTCCACTTTTGTACATACCACTATATGCTCCTTTTCCTAATTAATGCTAATTAGGATATATCAAGTAACAGAATGGGACTGCCATTTTTCTTCTTTTTAAAAAACTCATTTACATTTCTTTACACACATTTTTAAAAATTCAGTGTCATTTTTGTATTGTTAAAGTTTATAACTCTTCATGAAATCTTTAAGACCAAAAGTAATGTATTTGGAAAGTGAAAAACCCAAAACATTAGAATCTTCTCTGAAGAGAAGATTGTCTGGGTTGCAAAACCAGCAACCCTATCTAACAAATCTTGCTTTTTGTCAAACAGCAATGTAAATGACACATAAATTCACTTTACTATTTTAAGACTGACAGATATTTTGAAATAAATTGCCTGTGGGAAATACATTGATCTAAATTATTGGCTAACTTGAGTGTGATACTTACTACCAAATCAAAATTGATACAGTTATATGATCAATGTATTTAAGTGTTTCAAAATGTAGAACAATGTGTCCTTAAAATTAAATGAAACAACAATGGATCTCTCAGTTATTTACAAAATTTTAAATAATTCAATAGGCTAATGTCAAACAAATTTTAATCCTTAGAAGTATAGAAGACTGTTTTTATTTTTCAAAGGAAGTTATTTTTATAGCATTCACACATTTTGGGTGCAAATGTCTTTATGAATAGATTTTGTCCTCTTAATTGTTTTAATGTTACTACCACACTGAATATATTCACCTACAAATTTGACTATTTCCATTAGTTTTTATGTTCTGTTATGAATCTTACACAAAACCATCCATTTCTCTTTAAACTAAAAAAAAAGTTGGGGCGCCTGGGTGGCGCAGTCGGTTAAGCGGCCGACTTCAGCCAGGTCACGATCTCGCGTCTGTGAGTTCGAGCCCCACATCGGGCTCTGTGCTGACAGCTCGGAGCCTGGAGCCTGTTTCCAATTCTGTGTCTCCCTCTCTCTCTGCCCCTCCCCCCGTTCATGCTCTGTGTCTCTCTGTCCCAAAAATAAATAAAAAACATTGAAAAAAAAAATTTAAAAAAAAAAAAATAAAAAATAAACTAAAAAAAAAGCAACAAAAACAAGAAAAAACTGTAGCATCTTATATTAAAATCCTTTTTATTTCAGATGACTTTGAAAGCTGCTAGTTTATTTTGGAGGTGTGTGTGTGTGTGTGTGTGTGTGTGTGTATGAAGATAGCACGTGAATATGTAATATAGCTTTTATATATTTGTAATGAAGAACAAAGGTCACATGAAACTTGTTTTTCTTCAGCATATTGTAAAAGTAGGAAGGTTTCTATTTTGTCTAGGAAAAATACAAGTGGAAATGAATTGAAAATACGTTGGAAAATGTTCACATCAGACATATAAAGACTTCTTAATTGTTAATAAAATATATACCTGGGTATTTGTTGTGATGGTGTTATAAACACCATTTTTAGCATAATTCAGTTAAATCCTGCACAGTGCATTAGAAATGAATGTGTCCTACATGCCTAGAATAAAATACACACATATGCACCTGCCCACACATACTGAGGCAAACTCACATACTCACTCACATATACACAATTCATGATCATAGCTTGGGATAAAATTTTTTACTTTGACATAATTTCATGATATCTGAATCAGGATTGGACATTTTATTCTAATTTGTGAGAGAAATTCCATGTCAAACATGTTCTGGCAAAGACTGATAATCAAAAATGAAAAAAAAAATCTAAAGATAAAGATGAAAATACAAATTTCAGCATGTATTGCTTTCTCACTATTGCCAGGTGTATTATATGTCTTGTTTGATTCTTACAATATCGTAAGATAGGTTAGAATGTTGTAGTGAGTTGGATGTTGACCCCAAAGAATATGTCTATTCTAATCCCTGAAATATGTGAATATTGTCTTATGTGATACAAAGTTGAATGTTACCTTATTTGGAAAAAGCTTCCTTTTAGAAGGCACCCCTGCATCATTTTATTAGTGTGAGTCAAGAAGAACAATAATGCAGTTACCAGTGAAATAGAATTTCCTTCTTCATTTCTTCCACCTAAACACCAAGCCTCAAGGAAAGTACCCCCATTACAAATCATTTATGCTTTCTTTCTGCCTTAATATGTAGCAGAGCCTGTTCTAAGAATAGAATAGAAGAAGTTATGTGGCCTATAAATAAAACATTTTTATCAGGTACCACAATTTACATAAATTTACTTGTTTATGAGATATAAGCACATTATATATATATATATATATGTGTGTGTGTGTGTGTGTGTGTGTGTGTGTATTTAGTAAAATAGAATGTGTCAGTATATTAAACATAGATACAATCAATGTGTATAATATTTATAAAATGTCTTGCAAGGATAATTCATTTGGTTATCACAGAGCATGGTTAGGCAGTGAAACAATGAGACAGGGGAGAGAATAAAGTCAATAAAAGAACACTAAATAAATGAGCAGGACACAAGATGGATAACTGGATTTAATGCTGATGCCTTACATTCTGATAGACTGTGTAAAAGCACCTCAAAATAGTTTCAATAAAACTGGGTTATTCATGCCCCCTTATTGGTTGGGTTCCGTCTTAGAAGCACTAACTCCCTAACACTAGAAGCCCGTGCCTTGTACAGGCCACCATGCTCATGTGGTGAGAGAAAGCTCATGTAGAAAGATGGAAGCACTTGAGGGAAGAGGTAGTCAGTGTGGTTGGGTATTGCCCACTAAAGCTGTTTGTGATCTATGTGATGGGTAGCACTATTTTGATTTATCCTGTTTTCTTTCTGTACTCAAAGAGATAGTGGTACATAACTGCCAGAATGCATGAACCCCCTCTTCAAGACTAACAGAAGATTCTGAGATGCCTGTGGGCAAAGAATGACTTTTAGTAATCAACTTTTTCATCCTTGCTGTGTCCAGCACTAGTTGGGTCTCCTTATAGATGCTCAACCAATTCATATTGGTACCCAGATGGACTATCTCATGTTTAAACAGATATGCTCTTTTTACTAAGTCATAACTTAATTCATTCAAATCCATTGGCTTGGGGGTCTGGTATCACTGTGGAATTAGCTGTCATTCATTTTCAATTTAAATTAATTTTCAGTAGCAAACCAATGGCATTTGGAGACTAGAAATGCAAAGAATATGTTTCCAAAGTTTCTATTTAAGTCTTTTGAAAGACTCTATAATTGACTACATTAACGTTTTAACGGTCCGCATTGCATACTAAACCCTCTATAATCAAGTAGCTGGTGAATAAATTCTTGGCACTCCCATCTAGCTTACTGTAACAAATAGAATATAAGTCTTTCTGGAATAAACCTTGGCCACTCAAGCTAATGGCAATCCAGTTAGGTTTTTGCCAACCTCAGGGAACATGCATTATCAATAGATGCTGAGAAAATTATATTACATGTAAGTGTTTTAGAGAGAAAATAGAAAGTGCCTCAAAGTTGACAGAAAACAGAATCTGTGATGGTATTATGATTGATTTGGGGGAGAAATAGCTGTGGATGCTTAAATATACGAATCACTTTAAAATATTTTAGGCTTGTAGTATCTTGGTAACTTGTGATTCATATATAAATACATATTAAGAGATTGTTTAAAATTCATATTGATCTAATTGATTTCAGCAGCTCTATCTGGAGCCATCGAATATTTTGTAAATATATCAGGTAAAGATTGGGTCGCTGTTCACAAATGTATGGGTGCACTTCTGGATTTGATTCTGAAAGCAACTGCAATGTTACATTAAAAAAAAAAAAATAGTGATAAGAGCCAGCTATAAACATCCATGTTCTTTCTGCGTAAACACTTCTGATGGGAAGTTTTCCTTGTCATATTGAGAGCAGCTATTAAACTACCCAAGACAGATGAAGAAATGTTACAAATTTAAGATAATATTTTTGTTAGTCTTTTTGGATTGTGAGGGAGAGGATTCAGGATCAAATCCTCAGTTTTGCTCATCTTTTATTATTATCTTCTAATCTAAACAGAAGAGAAAATGGATATTTTAATTCTGAGTGCTTAGCTCAGAATATTTGGAAACTGCTAGTCCAAAGGTGTTACATTTTCAATTTGTTAAAACTCTCTTAACTACTGTAATTTGCAATTTCATCTCAGGGCAAGATCAAATGTGGGGAAGCAGAAAGAATAGATGTTTCAGACCTCCAACTTTAATTCCAGGAATTATTTAGATTCAAAGGTTAGTGTGTATTTTCAACCTGTGAAAATAAACTCATGAATTGTAATCTCATTCCTCTACCTGCCACAATTGTGGAGACAGATTAAGCCAAACTTGCATCACACGATCCTATGTATAAAATGACACATGGATTTATAAAAGGAAATGACTTCAAGGGTAGCGTTTATCAACCAACATGACTCCAGGTTTGTAACCATAATAACAAACCACATGGCTGCTGCAAATCAAATGTGGAAAAGATGGTTTCCCAGACACTATACATGGGAACATGGTCTGTCTTCATTAGTCATGACAGGAACCAACCCAACACTACAGGAAATCTTTCAATCTATTCCTGCTTAAAGATACTTGCCTCCTTGTGCCCTTGTGATGAGCAGTGGGTGATGTATGGAAGTGTTGAATCACTATATTGTACACCTGAAACTAATATTACACTGTGTGCTAACTGGAATTTAAATAAAAACAACAAAAAAATAAAACACTTGCCTTCTTAAAAAATTAAAGCAGCTTTGAACTAGCTGCTTTGATTAAAAACTTAACTCTGATTAAAAACTTAACTCAGACTTTCCCCCTTCACCTTAAGTACTGGGCAAATTTCCCTCTCCAACTTCAATGGTAAAATGAGAGGTTTGGGCTAGGCAAGGAAGAAAACCAGGGATGTTTTCTTTTTCTTTTCCTTTTTCTTTTTAGTTATACTGTCTTTGAATTATTGATTAGAGTCAGTAATTTGAGGCTACATCCAAACATAACCAAAAAAGGTGAATCAATTTCATTTAGTCAGTGACGTGGTTGTGACATGTGTCATCCTTTCATGTAGTCTATGACTCTGTTATGATAATTCAACAAAGTTCCAATGGAGTTTGATTTTTTTTAAATCAAAATAGTCTTAATTTTAACAAGATACATTCCTACATTAAATAAGTTTCTCAGAGCAAATTCATTTTGAGAGTTTGCCCATGATCAAAATAATAGGTCAGGGGACTGTGAGACTTTGTGCTTTATAGAGGGAAACTAGGTGGGGCATGATTCACCCCAAATTGAAAAATGTTGGGTTTATTAATACCAACTTTCCATTTTCTAGAACATCTTAGTTCTGTGATAAATTCATTCAGAGAGACTAAAACCTTGAGTACATTCTAACAGTTGGATTAGTGAAATTCACTTTCAAAGACAATTAGTGGCAAGCTGATACTGCTTTGCGGTGGTAGCTGACAGTCATATAAGAGCACCTCAAGCCTGGTCTCTGTCTTTCTGTGGTCACGTTCATGGTTGCCCAGCTCAGATTGCTCTGGTTCAAATATGAGTCACTTACTAGTTGGGAGACTTTAGTCAAAGTTCCAGTGGTCCCAAATGGGGATTATGATAAAGCTTACCTTATCAGATTGTTAGGGAGATAAAATGGATTAATCTACATAAAACATTTAGAAGAGTTCCTGTCAAAGAGTAAGGAGCCTTAAATTTTAGATGTAGTTTATGTGATGATTTGTGTTACCAGTAAGAATATCAGTAGAGATAATTTAGATTTTTCTAGTAATGGAATACAGATATTAAACAGAAAGGGGGAGAGTACAGATGTATTAAAATGTTGATGGTGGGTGACAAGCATGGCAGGTGTTCTTTGTGCGTATTCTCTTCTTATTTATTTTTTGGAAGTTTGACATTATTTTCAAGTAAATTAAGAAGAAGTGTAGATGTAACTAATTGGTAAAAAGATTTTGGCCCTAAGATCAAAATACTCTTTTCTTCACCGCTAAAAATACTATTTATTAATTTGCTTGTTTGCAGTGATCATTTCTGATGTATGTACACATACATCAGAATATCAAACTTGGGGCTCCTGGGTGGCTCAGTCACTTATGTGTCCAATTCTTGGTTTTGGTTCAGGTCATAATCTCAAGGTTCATGGCTTCAAGCCATGCATTGGTCTCTTCACTGACAGGGCAGAGACTACTTCAGATTCTTTCTCTACCTCTCTTTCTGACCCTCCCCCTCTCTCAAAATAAATCTCTCTCTCTCTCTCTCTCTCTCTCAGTAAATAAATTAATATATATATATATATATATATATATATATATATATCAAACTGTACACCTTAAATATATGCATTCATATGTGTCAGGCTTCAGTAACACTGAAAAAAAAAAATTATCACCTGACATTTAATGCGGATTTCCAACAGGTCAGGCACTGTGCTAAGAATGTTATATTCATATTCATTGTCTCATGCAATACAACTTATGAGTTATTGATAATCCCTGTTTTACAGAACATTTTACTCTGAATATTAAGTTTACAGACCTATACAATCTAGCTCGTATACTGTACAATTTTATACAAACCTCCTAGCTTAGACCTATTAGAATTTGATCTGAAATGAGGAAAAAGTCTGAAACATAATAGACTAGATTTGAAATCACCTAGATTTGCCTCTGAATTCTGGGTTTGCCATGAATAGTTTTGTGACATTATCCAGATCCTCTCTCTGAACCTTAATTTCTTCCTCTATAAAAACAGAAATTATCTAGGGGCGCCAGGGTGGCTCAGTTGGTTGAGGGTCTGACTTCAGCTCAGGTCATGATCTCATGGTTCGTGAGTTTGAGCCCCACATTGGGCTCTTGGCTGTCAGCCACAGACTGCTTTGGATACTCCCTCTCCCTCTTTATCTGCCCCACCCTCTTTCTCTTCCCCTCCCTAGCCCACAATTGTGCTTGCACTCTGTCTCTCTCAAAAATAAATAAACATTAAAAAAAAGAAACAAATTATCTACATTATAGCTTTCAAGGATGAAATGATGTTAAGTACCAATATTTTTTTGCAAAATTATCGGCACAAATAAGGACTTAAAAAATGATAGTCATGGGGCACCTGGGTGGCTCAGTTGGTTAGGCAACTGACTTTGGCTCAGGTCATGATCTCATGAGTTTGTGGGTTCGAGCCCCGCATTGGGCTCTGTGCTGACAGCTCAGAGCCTCGAACCTGCTTCAGATTCTGTGTCTCCCCCTCTCTCTACCACTCCCTGCTCATGCTCTGTGTCTCTCTGTCTCTCAATAATAAATAAATGTTAATTTTTTTTTAAAAATAAAATAAAATAAATGATAGTCATTGTGACCCTAAGTTAAGTAGTGTCAAAAATAAATAAAATTATAATTTTTATCTAATTATATGCAATTTAGAAGTAAAAATGCTTAAAATTTGAGGCAATATACTTGTATAAATATATGTAAGACAAACCAGAGCTATAAATCATTCAGAGAAAAGATTTAGATACAGATATTTTTCTGAGAGGATCAAAATTTTGCCTCTTTTATTCATTTTTTAAAGTATATTTTTTATAGAGCATATAAAATGAGTATTTAGGCAGAATTTGGTCCAATCTTTAAGGAGTAAGAGAAACTGCAAATTTATGAGATGATTTGACATTCATTGTTTCTGTGGAAACCCATTGTGTTGCTCTTGATGGATAAAATACTTTTGGAGGAGTATTTTACCTTAATTACTCCAACTGCTTCTGGTTTTCTTCTGGAAAACCACTTGTCAACTTATTTTAAATGAGACTTTCATGAGGACTTGGTAAATTATTCAAGTTTTATCAGGCCAAGGCTCTTAATTCCATTTTTCTAACTTCAACCCAAAGAATAAACATTTCCTGAATTTTTTTCTTTTAAAGATATTTAGGTAAGAACCTCTAAAATAAAAATCTCAGACTTGGAAGGTGCCCTATGGAGGGAGAATCATCTCCTGTATAAATTTGATTGCATCCGAGAAATTCACTAGTATCTCTGGTTTCCAGAATCTCTCCAGTACAGTTATCATGAAGCTAACAGACATGTTAAGTATAAAACTCTTCCTAATCAGGCATAATTCCCGGGTGATCATTGTCGGTGCATTTGATGCCTGCACCGATATTAATTGCACAAATTCCAGGCAGGATTAGGCAGAATACAAGAAAAAAAAATCAGACAGACCAGGAGGAAAAGGTTTCTTAAGCTATTTTAGCAGCTTAGAAGTAAATCATAAAATGTCAAGCTACAGAAATTGGCTCCGATAAATATGATTTTTTTCCTGAATTAGTTCACTAAGCTTTTATCCTTTCTGAACACTTTGAGTCAATCCTAAATACTTTAAATGCCAAGCTTAATATTGAACAGTTATGCTACAGCACATATAGAAGATTGAAAGCAGCAGTTATTCTAGATGAGAATGAGTTATTTTATCTTCATGTAGACCCAGAAATGAAAGAAAATAACCATCGTGTGAAGAGATTGTAAACAAATGAATACTTGTAAAGAAGCCAGGTTGTGGCTACCAAATGAGAAAATTTAATCATTAAAAAATGTATAATCATTTCAACCAAGTTATGTCTACAGGATATGCCTCCCTCCCAACCCCCTGAGAGTCAATATGACCATATTCCTATGAGAAAATATATGGTTCTAATTGTAATTTAATTTTACATTCTTATTTAGGGGGATTTGGAGTTGAAAATGACTATAAAAATTGCATACCAGCTGTCACTTGGCTTCCATTCTGCGGTCCTTGCTCGATGCACATGAGTAAGTCGCAATAATGCTGAGAGAGCGTGTGCAGGGAGGATAGTTTTCATTCCTAGAACTTCTAGTGGAAATATTCTTTGTTTAAAAAAATCACATATAAGCATTACCCATTTTCCAAGTTTATCACAGAAAGACTATTTTATTCCCATTTGATTCCCAAACTATGATTTTAAAACTCTTTAGGCAGGAATCACATGGGACCTTAGAAAGGGCATTAATTTGGAAGTCAAGGGATGGGTTCAAGACCCAGCACTCAAACTTGCCAGCTGTGTGACTTTGGACAAATCAGGTAATTTTTCAGGCATTTTTTTACTTCAATTCAGGCTAATTCAATTTGACTTTTAAGTTTCCTGAGTTCAGGGACCATGCATTATTTACTGATTTATTTATAGTATCTTATACAAAATTGGCGAATAAAATATTTTTAAATGAATGAATTAATGAATGTTGATGCCACAATTTATTAGAACAACTCATTATTTTTTCCCAAGTTGAGGAGGATTATTTAGGGTATCATAAAATTGCAGTATGTCTTTTATCAAAGAATATCCTCAGTTAATTTTATTGGCTCAGAATATAACTTAAGTCAGAAATTCAAACCTTGTTTCGAAATATGACAAAATCAAATGGGTTATTTTTTATTCAATGTTCATAGAAGTCTACCACATGGTGTTGTTTGTAATCAAGCAGCTGCTGTTTAATTCCCAATGACAATATAATGTTTGAATGATTTGTTAGAAGAGGGACCATTCATCGCTTAGTTCTATACTTTTCTAGAACTTGTGTCAACATGTATCATTAAAGTAAAAAAAAAAATCACAAAATTTTAGTTGTCTTATCCACTGGTGTCTGACCTTCTGAGAGGTCTGAGTCGTGTTCTCCTCAAGATTCTTAATCTTAGTTTGATGCCTGGGATCCAACAGTCACTGATAACATCTGCCACTTCAATGAATATCATAGGAAAGATGGATTTTAAAACAAGAATGTGACTTGATAAAATCAATAGCAGACATTTACTACAGATAATTCATAACATAAAAAATTGCAGGTTAAGACTGAAAGCATGGAAGAACGTGATCATTATCTGCTGATAAATTGCTCACCAAGTGCAATATAACATATATGAATGTCTAATAATTGTTTCTTTCCCCATTATTGAATAGGGTCTATTCATTTACCCCTTAAAAAATTGTATAATCACCGATTGAGCTTAACGATGCTTAATAGTCACTGATTGAGTTTAAAGACACTTAAGTTCCCATATCAGTAAAATCTGGGAATTAAAGGAAATTGGTTAAGACAACCAGACAAGCTAATGTTAAAGGTGAATTTAAGCTACAGGTCTCCTAAGTTTTGGCCCAATATTATTCATTATCAAATCCTATTCTGCAAATATCTCCATAAAATATCTGGGTGAACTTTCTTTGTTGCTACCCTCTTGGATCTTCTTAAATGTAAGGTTCCTCCTAAGTAAAATACTAAAGGTCTAGTAATGTTCCCTATTTTAGAAGACCTTGAAATTTTTCTAAGCAAACATATGTAATTTTGTCAGTGGGGCAGTATTTTAACTGGGGGTTGTACATTTTTATTCATAGCTCTTTCCTTATCTTGATTTAGATATAAGTATCATATGTAGCTTAACTGAAATGACTTAAAAGGGTGTTTTTTAAATAGTTTAATCCAAATAGTTGCTCAGCAGAAATTTAGAATTAGGTTTGTTTTTCTGAGTTATTATCCTTATTGTGTGATGGTTAGCAACATTTTAAAAACACTCAGATATTGATGGTTTCATCGAGAGCAGAATTATTTAATAAACTTCACAATTCTCAACTTCAGTGTTAGAATTATTTTCCCTGAAGCATTTCTCAAGGTAAAACCAGCTTGCATTCTCATTATTCTCCAGCTCATCTTATTACAGTAAGAGAGCAAATATTATTGAATTGGAAAAGGGGACTGAAAATAAACAGAAAATATTTGTTTCTCCAGATGTTTTAGAAACACAACTTTCTCCATGTTTCTCCACTAAACACATAAAATCTGGCATTCTCTAAGTCAACATTATGCATGCTATGAATTAGGATAAAAAAGCAAGTAAGATATATGAATTCTAGAATCGAACTTGTGAAAAAGCTATTTCTGGTTTTTGAGAGAACCAGTGTCTAGCATCCTTCAGGATGGAAGCTGGTATTTCCAAATAGCTGGAATTATGGACCTGTTTCACTGGGGCAGCATTTACAGCAGCATATGCCTTTGTGCTCAGGGTTGGCCAAGCCAAAGTCCATTGAGGAAGACAGTGTCCCCGTTGGAGGGTCATTTAAAGTGGCCATCAATCCTTTTTGCATAATACTGATGGAGTTCTTTGGAGCTATCCTAATTTGCCTGGAACTAAAGGGGCAATAGAATACAGGATGTTTAACACTAAAAGCAAGAGAGTCCCAGGAAAGCTGGTATGAGTTGGTCACCTTACAGTACTAAGTCAAGATATGCCAGAGGTAGTATCACGTTCAGAAATGCAGAGGCAAAAATGTGGCTGCTGTGGACAGAGTTTGATCTCAGTAATGAAAAAGATGTAGGATGACATGATGGTCTTGAGTTAATTATCCTATCACTGGATGATTTACTGTCTAGTTACATGCACTGGAAAGTAAGTGGATGAATTAGGTTGAGCAATACATTTGAATTCCTAACTTGACTGTACCACTTCTTACTTTTGAAGCTTAGGACTAGTAACCTCACTGTTGTTAGCTTCAGATTTCCATTGAATTTATAGCCTTTCTGTGAAATTGTCAATTTTCTTTTTTTTATTACTTAGTTTAAATCTTTTGATGAATTACATAATTCCTTTTTTTTAAGGCTTATTTATTTTGAGAGAGAGGGGGCATGGAAGGGACAGAGAGAGAGGGAAGAGACGGGGGGAGAGAGAATCCCAGGCAGGCTCTGTACTATCAGCATGGAGCCTCGTGCAGGGTTGAAATTCACAAACTGCAAGATCATGACCTGTGCCAAAATCAAGAGTCAGATGCTAAACTGAATGAGCCACGTAGGTGCCCCATGATGATTTACATAATTCTTTAATATATCAGTGAATGTCTTCAGAGGTCCTCTTAAATATCTACTAAAACATTCAGATATCCTGATATGCTAAAGCAAATAAAATAAAAAGATAAATGCTGCAGAGTATACAGAGCTTCATGAGGAAATGAGAGATACCAAGGCAATTAAATATAGATATTTAATTTGAGAACTTCTCTCCATTATATATTGCAAAAGATCTCCCATTTCCTCTCGGAGCCTTTCATATTTTAGAGACAGAATGCAAACATTGATGTTTAAAGCTTTTCAAACATAAACTACCAATTAAAGTAGGAAAACAGTAGATAATTGATTGCTTTTTGACCTTTGAGACCTAATTTAGGGAATAAATATGGCTGCCCATTAAAGTATAAATTCCAAAAATCATTGTTAAACAGTTTCTTAAAATTCTCTATTTTCAAAAGTTTAAATAGAAAGTCATACTGGTTATTTTAGGAGAGAGGGGTTTTTAACAGATAAAAGGGGATTTAGAGATTATTTTGTCCATTTTCTTTATTTTACAATTGGCACAGACTGAAGAAATGTCATATCCCAAATCACTTAGGTATTTTCTCTGAATTTTAGTACCTAAATCAAATGAGTGAATGAAAATAATAGTTCACTTTCACTATTGTGAAAGATACTGTCTTAAAAAAATACAATATTGAGTTGAATTGCTTTGATTAACA
Source organism: Neofelis nebulosa (assembly GCF_028018385.1). NCBI lineage: Eukaryota > Metazoa > Chordata > Mammalia > Carnivora > Felidae > Neofelis > Neofelis nebulosa. Next base: position 37,805,878 of record NC_080798.1, read on the forward strand.
TGTAGATAATAAATAAATGTGAGATCCACTTAGAATGGAAAAGATAAATGTTTGGTTTATTCTAATGCTTGTTAGTTGTTTAAATTATTATGAATCATAATAATTCCTTGTTATTTGTTTCCCTTCAAATACCATCCACAGTTCACAAAGAAAATTATCATTGCATTTACAGACATATTTTCTGTTAGAAGTTGAAATTTCCCAGTGGGATAGATACAGTATCCTATAACCTACCTAAATAGGAAATAATTATTTTCACCAAAGTTTTGAGACTCATAAAGTGTAGTGTCTCTTTGTGTGTGTGTGTGTGTGTGTGTGTGTGTGTGTGTGTGTGTGTGTGTGTATTCTTGCAAGGGGAGATACATTCTACCACAAGATTATTAGCACTCAACAAGTAAAGAATGGCTACTTAGAAAACATGAGCCGCTGAAAGGTAAATTAAAAAAAAATGAAAATGTAAAAAGTTACTGAGAATTTGGGTATTTATCACATACTGTAAGCATTTCCAAGAGGTCATTGAAATTATGTATCAGATTGAACTGACTCAGTGATTGGTACTTGAAAGAAAAAGACAAAAAGAATCCCAACATCTTTACTTCTGAAATTGTCCATGGAAGGTTCGGAGCTTGTGGTAAGAGAGAAAAGTTCAGTGAATGTTTGTAAGTCTTGCTAATTCTGTTGTCCCCAAACTTACACGTGTGCACCCATTTCCATTCCCTCTGCCACTACCTGTTCTCACTGTCACGCTACTGCTCTCCAAAACAGAATGCTCCCCTTTTACTCTACAAGTTGTGATAGGTGAGTAGAAAAGGTTTTAAAGCAATAATTAAGTTCAGGCCTGTACTGTACACAGCAGTGTGACAGATGATTTGAAGTACAAAAGGTGCCCCGATGAGCCTCGTTGCCTTTTCCAACCAAGTACTACCTTACCTTCCCAAGCTCACCCCCTCACACATACTTACGTGCGCTCCACTCCAGGGCAATAGATACTGAGATCCATAAACCCTGTCTCTCTACACTTATCAGTTTAACCCCTAAGTCACAATTCAGCCATAACTTTTTCTATATGTTAGTCCTCATGATAGAGATTTATTAATTTGTATGACACTATTATAACACTTCGTTAATTGTCTTAATATAACTGTTGAGCATGAAGCTGTTGGTTTTCTCAGGTGATGATTTTTGCAGGAATTATGACCATAATCATAAACCTATCTGCAAGATGTTTCATAGTGTTTGACATAGATTTAGATTTAATACATATTTTTTTGTCTTGAAATATTAGCTAAGCAGGCTTTAAGCAAACCTCACAGTGTAGGTGGGAGAAACATAAGGCACTTGAAAATACATATACTGAGAAGGTTTTGCACCAAGAATGTTGTCCTAATTTTGAATACAAATCTGTAAAAATCAGATTTCGTTTTATCATTTCTGTGAACACAAATTAAGTCTATTATATATATAGTTACAAAGTTAAAGCCATTTTTAGAATTACTGAACATTAACATGCTTCTGCAGAGAATGAGTCTTTTTAATCTTTAGTAAAATAAAAAATAAGGACACTCTTGTACTGTGTATTTAATGGAGGCATTTGAAGCCACATATGGTTTTAAATAGTATCTTTTATATAATTGATGGGGTATTTGAAAAAAAATTCAATTGATTATCTGTTAAATAAAGATATGTTTTCCTCTTCTCTATTAAATGTTATTTTGTCCTTGTAACATTTTTCTGTAAGGCATTAACTTTCAACAGTTGTCTCTTATCAAACTAGACAAAGCTTTCAACTTAATTGAATTTGAAAAGTACAAAGATTGAGCTGACTTACCAAAATGTATGTGGTAGCTTTAAACATATAAGCAAAATGGATGAAATTGGCATGTTGGCTTAAGTACACTGGTTGAAGGAAAGGTATAGTAAAAGGACAATTTAATTAAAGGTAGAAGAGTCCATAAAAATGAGATTACATACACAGTGTAATTTATGACAATGAGCTTAGCTTTTTTAGATATTAAAATATGTAGCTACATATACAATCTCTAAAACTTTCTAAAATATGTACGTAGGGTATCATCATGTAGAGGCATTTGTTAATATGATGTTACCCCCACAACAAAAATCCACAGAAGCAAAGAAAAAGTAATTTTGTCTAAAGGGAAAGAAAGAGAAAAACAATCAAGCATGGAACTTGAAATAACCTGATGCCTACACCTCCGTTTTGTGCCAATTATGCTTTAACACATATGAGCTTGGCTAAGTCACTATGAATTCTTAGACCTGAAAGTTGCTTAACAACTGAATCAAAAGTCTTTCTTGTTCAAAGTTTCTGGGTTCTCTATGCAGCCAAATTCAATCCCTGCAGAAGTTAAAGAAAGGCCTAGGAAGAGAAGAGTTTGTGCTTTTCTCAGGGCATTTCTTATTGTAAGGAAAATTTCCTTTGTTCTTTCTCACCTGGGTGGGCAAGAGGAAAAGGGCAACACATAAGAGATGTTATCAGGGGGTGCCTGGGTGGCTCAGTGGGTTAAGCATTCCACTTTTGATTTCATCTCATGTCACGGTCCAGGGGTCATGAGATGGAGCCCTGCATGGGTCTCTGCTCTGAATGTGGAGCCTGTTTAGGATTCTCTCTCTCTCTCTCTCTCTCTCTCTCTCTCTCTCTCTCGTTCTCACTCCCTCTCTTCCCCAACCCCCACTCCTACATTCACGTACATGTGCACAGTCTTTTTCTCTCTCATAAATAAATAAAGAAAGAAAGAAAGAAAGAAGGAAAGAAAGTTAAAATAAAAACATATGTTACCAGACATTTGAGAATAGCAATGGGTTATATAAGTAAATATATATATTATATTGCACATATAATATAAAGTGGCTATTGCATTTATGTAAAAGTCTTTGTGTTGGTATATGTCTGCATTTATCATAAGCAAACACTTTGGAATGGAATGGCTGGATTGTATGGTAGGTGTATGGTCACTTTTTAAGAAAATATAAACTGCTTTTCAAAGTGGTGACATTATTTTATGTGGCCACCAGTATCATAGGAAAATTGCAATTTTTCCACACAATTTCCCAGCAGTAAGTATAGGTGGCTTTCTAAATTTTAGCATGCTACCGGGTATGTGATGGCACTTCATTATAGTTTTATTTTTCCCTAATCATTAATGATATTGAACATCATGTTATATGCTTATTTACCATTATATTTTCCTTGCCTTATTCAAAAATTTTGTGCATTTTTAATTGCATATTTTTGACCTGTAATTGAGTTGTAGGGGTTAGTTGTTTTTTTTTTTTTATCTTTGATTTAAATAGTTACTTTTTTTATCCTGTATTCTGGTTTGCATTTTCATGTTCTGAACAGTGTATTTCTTTAAGAAAGTTTTTTTTTTTTTAACTGCAGTATAGTTAACCTATAATGTTATATTAGTTTCAGGTGTGCAATATAGTGATACAATAATTCTATACGTTATTCATTGCTCATCATGATAAGGGTACCCTTAATCCCTTCACCTATTTCCTCCTCCTACTTCCCCACTGATATCCATCAGTTTGTTCTCTATAGTTAAGAGTCTGTTTCTTGGTCTCTCTATTTTCGTTTGTTGGTTTGGTTTCTTAAATTCCACTTAAGTGAAATGATACAACAATTTTCTTTCTTGTACTGATTTGCTTTGCTTAGCATTATACCCTCTAGCCCCATCCATGTTGTTGCAAATAGCAAGATCTCATTCATTTTTAATGGCTGAAT